>NC_092735.1:21644156-21944156 GCF_047496885.1 Scyliorhinus torazame | reverse complement strand
TTGTGTGTGTGCATACGTCTGTGTGTGTGTGAGCGTGGTGTATTTTCATGTGTGTGTGAGAGTGTGGTGTATTTGCACGCGCGTGTGTGTGTGACCGTGGTGTATTTGCACACATGTGTGAGCGTGGTGTATTTGCACGTGTGTGTGAGCATGGTGTATTTGCATGTGTATGTGAGTGTGTTGTATTTGCGTGTGTGTGTTTAAATGTGATGTATTAGCATGTGTGTGTGTGTGTGTGAGCATGGTGTATTTGTGTGTGTGTGTGAGCATGGTGTATTTGTGTGTGTGTGAGCATGGTGTATTTGTGTGTGTGTGTGAGCATGGTGTATTTGCATGTGTGTGTGTGTGTGTGAGCATGGTGTATTTGCATCTTTGTGTGTGTGTGTGAGCATGGTGTATTTGCATGTTTGTGTGAGCGTGGTGTATTTGTGTGTGTGTGAGCGTGGTGTATTTGTGTGTGTGTGAGCATGGTGTATTTGTGTGTGTGTGCGTCTGTGTGTGAGCATGGTGTATTTGGGTGTGTGTGTGAGCATGGTGTATTTTTGTGTGTGGTATATTTGCGTGTGTGAGTGGGGTGTATTAGCATGTATGTGTATGTGAGCGTGGTGTATTTACATGTGTGTGTAAGCATGGTGTATTTGTGTGTGTGTGTGAGCATAGTGTATTTGTGTGAGTGTGTGTGTGTGTGAGCGTGGTGTATTTGCATGTGGGTGTGTGTGAGCGTGGTGTATTTGCATGTGGGTGTGTGTGAGGATGATGTATTTGCGTGTGTGTGTGAGCGTGGTGTATTTGCGTGTGTGTGTGTGAGGATGATGTATTTGCGTGTGGGTGTGCGTGTGTGTGGTGTATTTGCATGTGGGTGTGTGTGTGAGTGTGGTGTATTTGCGTGTGTGTGTGGAGCATGATGTATATGCATGTGTGTGTGAGCGTGGTGTATTTGTCTGTGTGTGTATGAACGTGGTGTTTTTGTCTGTGTGTGTGTGTGAGCGTTGTGTATTTGTCTGTGTGTGTGTGTGAACGTGGTGTATTTGTCTGTGTGTGTGTGTGAGCATTGTGTATTGGTATGTGTGTGAGTTTGTGGGTGCATATTTGACTGTGTGAATGTTTGCTTATATTCCTCTGCCTGTCTTTATACACCTGTTTTCTTTCCAGTGTGTGCCGAGCCCTGACTGGCTCTGTCTGTGTGTGACTGTTTCTGTCTGGCTCTGCCTGTGTGTCTTGCCTTGTCTGGCTCTGCCTGTGTGTGCCTAGTCCTGTCTGGCTCTGCCTGTGTGTGACTGTTTCAGTCTGGCTCTGCCCGTGTGTGACTGTTTCTGTCTGGCTCTGCCTGTGCGTGACTGTTTCTGTCTGGCTCTGCCTGTGTGTGACTGTTTCTGTCTGGCTCTGCCTGTGTGTGACTGTTTCAGTCTGGCTCTGCCTGTGTGTGACTGTTTCTGTCTGGCTCTGCCTGTGTGTGACTGTTTCAGTCTGGCTCTGCCTGTGCGTGACTGTTTCTGTCTGGCTCTGCCTGTGTGTGACTGTTTCTGTCTGGCTCTGATGTGTGTGCCTAGCCCTGCCTGGCTCTTCCTGTGTGAGACCGTTTCTGTCTGGCTCTGCCTGTGTGTGCCTTGCCCTGTCTGGCTCTGCCTTAGTGTGACTGTTTCTCTCTGGCTCTGCCTGTGTCTTACTGTTTCTGTCTGGCTCTACCTGTGTGTGTCTGTTTCTGTCTGGCTCTGATGTCTGTGCCTAGCCCTGTCTGGCTCTGCCTGTGTGTGACTGTTTCTGTCTGGCTCAGCCTGTGTGTGCCTGTTTCTGTCTGGCTCTGATGTCTGTGCCTAGCCCTGTCTGGCTCTGCCTGTTTCTGACTGTTTCTGTCTGGCTCTGCCTGTGTCTGACTGTTTCTGTCTGGCTCTGCCTGTGTGTGACTGTTTCTGTCGGGCGCTGCCTGTGTGTGTCTTTCCCCGTCTGGCTCTGGCTGTGTCTGACTGTTTCTGTCTGGCTCTGATGTGTGTGCCTAGCCCTGCCTGGCTCTTCCTGTGTGAGACCGTTTCTGTCTGGCTCTGCCTGTGTGTGCCTTGCCCTGTCTGGCTCTGCCTTAGTGTGACTGTTTCTCTCTGGCTCTGCCTGTGTCTTACTGTTTCTGTCTGGCTCTACCTGTGTGTGTCTGTTTCTGTCTGGCTCTGATGTCTGTGCCTAGCCCTGTCTGGCTCTGCCTGTGTGTGACTGTTTCTGTCTGGCTCAGCCTGTGTGTGCCTGTTTCTGTCTGGCTCTGATGTCTGTGCCTAGCCCTGTCTGGCTCTGCCTGTTTCTGACTGTTTCTGTCTGGCTCTGCCTGTGTCTGACTGTTTCTGTCTGGCTCTGCCTGTGTGTGACTGTTTCTGTCGGGCGCTGCCTGTGTGTGTCTTTCCCCGTCTGGCTCTGGCTGTGTCTGACTGTTTCTGTCTGGCTCTGCCTGTGTCTGTCTGGCTCTGCCTGTGTGTGGCTGTTTCTGTCTGGCTCTGCCTGTGTGTGTCTTTCCCTGTCTGGCTCTGGCTGTGAGTGAGTGTTTAGGTCTGGCTCTGCCTGTGTGTGATTGTTTCTGTCTGGCTCTGCCTGTGTCCGACTGTTTCTGTCTGGCTCTGCCTGTGTGTGCCGACCCCTGTCTGGCTCTGCCTGTGTCTACTTTTTCTGCCAACCCGATCAGCCTCTTGCCCAGAGAGCGGTCGGGAGAAGCTAGGACCATGGGAACTGGGAGCTGAGAACATAGAAAATACAGCACAGAACAGGCCCTTCGGCCCACGATGTTGTGCCGAACTTGGCGCCGGGTTCGATCCCGGCCCGGAATCACTGTCCGTGTGGAGTTTGCACATTCTCCCTGTGTCTGCATGGAATTCGCCGCCACAACACTAAGATGTGCAAGGGAGATGGATTGGCCACGCTAAATTGCCCCTTAATTGGAAAAAAAAAGAATGGGGTACTTTAAATTTATTTTAAAAAATAAGTATAAGTATCCCCTCACACATACATAGAAACACACACAATACATATACACGGGCATATACCCCAATATATCTCTTGGTGTGTGTGCACAGGTATGAACAGAAACACACACACATGGACACTCACACATGCAGTATGTGACAAAAACAGTTGGAAGACAGTCAAACAACTGGACACATAGCGGTAGCTGGAGATAAAGTTAGAGAGAGAGAGTTCGTCAGAAATATTTATGCAAATATAATTTATCAGATACAATGTAAACAGATTTAGCAGGTCCTGGAACTGAAAACGTGCAGCCCAGCAATAGGTTAAAACATCACATTCCGATATCAAATACAGTAATGCGTTTTCAGCAGCTCTCTGGAACACACTATTGATACAGAAATGGTGACATATTTACACTTCTGACTGATGCTTCGAACCACAACACTTTGCTTACGGATTGAGAATTCCCTGCTTCGAATTACACGGCTGGACTCAAATTCCTGTGAAACAAAACCCGTAATTGTGTTGCGAGCCTCGAGCCTTCAAACTAGACGGCCGACAGGGAGAGGGAAATGAGATAAATTCAGGCCTGGCAGAAGGTGCTGCGGGGACGGTGGAGCAGTTTATTCTGGACACTGCCAAAAAAAGCACCGGCCATCAGGAATTTCATTTTGCTTTTTCCCAGTTTTTCCAACTCCTTCCGTGGGAGGGTTGGAAACAGTCCGAAGCTCATACCTTTGCTGAAGTGACCAGGTGCCGCACCTTGACTAGTGCATGCTTTGTCAGGATTGGGTGGGGCATGTCGACAGAGAGGAGAAGGTGATCTGGGATCGGACGTGCACTTTTTGGCTATACGGATAGTCGCTTAGGGCTGACAACTGTGTTCAAATGTATTTCTTTTGAAAAAAAATTTAGAGCACCCAATTCGTTTTTTTCCAATTAAGGGGCAATTTAGCGTGTCCAATCCACCTACCTGGGACATCCTTTTGGGTTGTGGGGAGGGGAGGCCCACGCAGACAAGGGGAGAATGTGCAAACTCCACACAGACAGTGACCCGGGGCCGGGAGCGAACCCGGGTCCCTGACGTCGCGAGTCAGCAGTGCTAACCACTGCGCCACCCTGCTGCACTTTAAATGTATTCCTGAAGGGTTCATCACATGACTCGCCACCCCCCCCCCCCCCCCCCCTATGCTACAGCCATTAGTTGGCCAACATATCCATCCTTGTGACGTGTTATGGGCCAGGGTTTAGAGAATCCCAAAGTGTATCATGGAGTTCACCTGACCCACAACTTTTAATAGATTGTGGTATGGGGAGCACACGGCCCACTCTACAGGTGTGGTACAGCAGAAATGGAAAAGTATTTTTTAAAACAAAACAATGTTTATTCTATGAACTCAAGTTAACCTTTTTAAAACATACAGTGAACATCTTAGCAACCATCAATTCAAATACAACCCCCAAAGAATACAATACTAAGTAATCCTTTAAGCTTTCTTTTTAATATCCATAAGACTTAAAACACCTTTTACCAGAAGCACATCAGGTTAAAGTCACTACTGTTATTAGTTTTAAATCACCAGGATCGATTTACAGTCTTTAGATTAGAGAGAGAGATTCATACACCTTCTGGCTGTGACTGCAGCTATCCAGCTCTGAAAATGAAACTAAAACACACCCTGCAGCAAACAGCCTAAAACGAAAGAAAAAGCTGACAGACAGCCCAGCTCCACCCACTCTCTGACATCACTGCAGTGGTAAACACCGATTTCTTAAAGGTACTCTTACTACAGATATTTATATACACACCCATTTATAAACACCCATTTCGTAAAGGTACTCTTACATGACAGACGCCAGTCGGCAAGCAAAGAGACTCATTACGCAACTGTAAACAAAATCATTCCTGTGATGTGAATCTCACTAGCTAGGCCAGCATTTATTACCCATCCCTAATTCCACTTGGTTGTGGTAAGCCGCCTTCTTGACCCGCCGCAGTCCATGTTGCATAGGTACACCCACCGTGCTGTTGGGGAGGGAGTTCCAGGATTTCAACCCAGCGACAGGGAAGGATCGGCCGATGTATTTCCGAGTCACCATTCCCAGGGAATTGGATGATGCTTGGCTCTCTGTGCTACCGTGGGCCGCGTGGTAGCACAGTGGTTAGCACAGTTGCTTCACAGCGCCAGGGTCCCAGGTTCGATTCCTGGCTTGGGTCACTGTCTGTGCGGAGTACGCACGTTCTCCCCGTGTGTGCGTGGGTTTCCTCCGGGTGCTCCGGTTTCCTCCCACTGTGCGTCAAGGTCGGTTGAATATGCAGACGGGGGCATCCGGAAGGATCGCACCACCATGAGGGAGCCTGGCACCGGTGAGGAAGTGGGCAGGTGGTGGGTGGGGAGGAGGGGCGATGCGCCCCTCTGAAAATGTGAAGAAACGGGGTAGCACGGTAGCACAGTGGTTAGCACTGTTGCCTCACAGCGTCAGGGTCCCGGGTTCGATTCCGACTTCGGGTGACTGTCTGTGTGGAGTTTGCACGTTCTCCCCGTGTCTGCGTGGGTTTCCTCCGGGTGCTCCGGTTTCCTCCCACAAGTTCCGAAAGACGTGCTTGTTAGGTGAATTGGACATTCTGAATTCTCCCCCAGTGTACCTGAACAGGAGTGTGGCAACTAGGGGCTTTTCACAGTAACTTCATTGCAGTGAATTTTGTTTTGTTTTGTAAATTTAGAGTATCCAATTAAAGGGCAATTTATCGTGGCCAATCCACTTCACCTGCACATCTTTGGGTTGTGGAGGCGATACCCATGCAGACACGTGGAGAATGTGCAAACTCCACACGGACAGTGACCCAGAGCCAAAAGGTTAGGTGAGGTTGCAGGGATAGTGGACCTGGGTGCGGCGCCCTTTCGAAGGGCCAGTGTGAGCCAGATGGGCTGATAGGCTTCCTTCTGCATTGTAGGAATCCTACAGTTCTATAATTGGACTGAGACAAAGTCCAAAGAACGGGTTTGTTTTCTGGTTTCGAACGCGGGGCGGAGATCTGTCCCGTGCTAGTGTCCTCTACGTCCAACCAGGTCTCCAGTAGGCCTTCTGTCGCTGCTCGACCCCGCACTGCACCAAAAGTGAGGTGAAATCCACCCCATTCAAGTCCCAGTCCCTAAGCTTATCGCAAAGACACTCCACCCAGCAAAGCAATATAATACATTGATGTTTCTCACATGTCGACAAAACTGAAAGAACAAATAGAAAACAGAATTGAACACTAATTCCCCGCAGCTGCATTTTTTATAAGGGGTTCCAGCCTCCTTTAATATTCAGCCTAACTTCTTTGGGCTTCATCGGGAAATGGGTACGAGCTGATTCTGAAGCTAAACGGGAATTAATTTGTTTTTCTCCGAAAAAGAGGCATGCCCTCGCCTTTGTGGACGCATCTCCCTCTCTCAATCTCTCTCCAGCCTCAGAAAGCAAAATAAAAAGCATGCAGATTAAATCAATGTAGCTACCTCGCATAACGTAACAGCCAGATTTGTGGCGGCGTTTCTTTTGTTCACTTAAACCTTTCTTCCCCCCTCCCCCACACATCGCTAAACCACTGAGCCAAGGGGTTCTTTTTGTTGCGTTTTTTATAAAGGGTAGTGTTTTTATTATTAAAAGATAATGCAGCTTAGTGTATCCAGCTCTGGGTATTAAGCTCATTCTGGCTATCTGCACCGAAGGATTTGCATCAGAGGATATTAAAAAAAGAAAAGTGCTTGCTGAAGCATTCAGAGGAAAGAAAAAGCACAGTGTCAGGTGCCAAAGGAGAGGTTCGGCTGCCACAGTAGGTGTGTGTGTGTGTGTGTGTGGTTTGTGTGGTGTGTGTGTGTGGCATGTGTGGTGTGTGTGTGTGGCGTGTGTGTGTGTGATATGTGTGTGTTTGTGGCGTGTGGTGTGTGTGGCATGTGGTGTGTGTGTGTGGGGCGTGTGTGTGTGGTGTATGTGTGTGTGGCGTGTGTGGTGTGTGTGTGGGGGGGCGTGGTGTGTGTGGCATGTGGTGTGTGTGTGGGGCGTGTGTGTGTGGTGTATGTGTGTGTGGTGTGTGGTGTGTGTGTGGGGGGGGCGTGGGGTGTGTGAGTGGTGTGGCCTGTGTGTGGTGTGTGTGTGTGGGGGGGCGTGTGTGGTGTGTGTGTGTGTGTGGTGTGTGTGTGTGTGTGTGTGTGTGGCATGTGGTGTGTGTGGTGTGTGTGTGGAGTGACTGTGGTGTATGTGTGTGTGTGGTGTGTGTGTGGTGTGTGTGTGGCGTGTGGTGTGTGTGTGTGGTGTGGCGTGTGTGTGTGGTGCGTGTGTGGCGTGTGTGATGTGTGTGTATGTGTGACGTGTGTGTGGGGCATGTGTGTGGCCTGTGTGTGGTGTGTGTGCATGTGTGGCGTGTGTGTGTGGTGTGTGTGTGGTGTGTGTGTGTGTGTGTGGCGTGTCTGTGGTGTGTGTGTGGTGTGTGTGTGGCGTGTCTGTGGTGCGTGTGTGGCGTGTCTGGTGTGTGTGCGTGTGTGGCGTGTCTGGTGTGTGTGTGTGTGGTGTGTGTGTGGCCTGTGTGTGGTGTGTGTGTGTGTGTGGCGTGTGTGTGGTGTGTGTGGTGTGTGTGGCGTGTCTGTGGTGTGTGTGCGTGTGCGTGTGAGTGCATGATGCACCGCAGTACCTTTGCAATAATTTTTTTATTTTGGGCTCCGTGACACTTCCTACTCCGAATCTTCCGGCTGCAGAATTGACCACGGATTTTTGTTTTCAAGAACATTGGTTGCGTCGGGTGCCAAGCGCGGGTTGCCAAACCCCCCCTGGACTCGCCAGAAGTTGGAGATGAATCTGAGGCAAGCAGCAGCTGGGAGAGGGGAAAACAAAAATCGCAAGAGAGTTAAAGACAAATGTGTTTCTTTTCATTTTCTTTGAGTATTTTTTTATTTTATTGATTGTAAAGATATTGGAGAATGGGTAAGAGTGGGCAATAAAGGCTGATTTATTGGGCAGGGCACTCAAAAGCAGGAGGTCTTGTGCTGAAAACCCCAGGAATTTGTCCGACCAGATTCGGCCACTCGAGAGTCAGTGCGCTCGACGCTCTGGTAGTTTTGTACCCGTGGGACTGCTCGATATGGGCCCAAAAGAGAAGAAGGTACAAGGCTAGGGGGAAGAGAGTGGCAGATTGGGCACAATGGGTTGTGGTGTCTCATTCTGTGAGGTAAATATTTTTGTTGCACTGGCCTGAGCTGTAAGGAAGGAAGAAAGAAAGAACGCGCATTTAAGAACAAAGAACAAAGAAAAGTACAGCACAGGAACAGGCCCTTTGGCCCCCCAAGCCTGTGCCGACCATGCTGCCCCTTTAAACTAAAGTCTTCTACACTTCCTGGGTCCGTATCCCCCTATTCCCATCCTATTCATGTATTTGTCAAGATGCCCCTTAAATGTCACTATCGTCCCTGCTTCCACCACCTCCTCTGGCAGCGAGTTCCAGGCACCCACTACCCTCTGTGTAAAAAACTTGCTTCGTACATCTCCTCTAAACCTTGCCCCTCGCACGTTAAAGCTATGCCCCCTAATAATTGACCCCTCTGCCCTGGTAAAAAGCCTCTGACTATCCACTGTCTATGCCCCTCATAATTTTGTAGACCTCTATCAGTTCGCCCCTCAACCTCCGTCGTTCCAATGAGAACAAACCGAATTTATTCAACCGCTCCTCATAGCTAATGCCCTCCATACCAGGCAACACCCTGGTAAAGCTCTTCTGCACCCTCTCTAAAGCCTCCACATCCTGGTGGCGACCAGAATTGAACATTATACTCCAAGTGTGGCCTAACTAAGGTTCTGTACAGCTGCAACATGACTTGCCAATTCTTATACTCAATGCCCCGGCCAATGAAGGCAAGCATGCCGTATGCCTTCTTGACTACCTTCTCCACCTGTGTTGCCCCTTTCAGTGACCTGTGGACCTGTACACCTAGATCTCTCTGACTTTCAATACTCTTGAGGGTTCTACCATTCACTGTATATTCCCTACCTGCATTAGACCTTCCAAAATGCATTGCCTCACATTTGTTATATAGCAGCACACCCAGGTGGCACTGACAGGTCACACTTCAGTGACTGTAGGACGCTTTGAGTCATCCAGCGGCCATGGAGGGCGCTTGACAAATGCAAGTCGTTCTTTCTTCGCTGGGTCGGCTGCAGGGAGGGTAGGTTAAGGGAGGGAAGGTGTGCCACAGGTTTGAGATCCGAGTGCAGGCCAGGTGGCCGCGAGCCACCTTTTCTGCGTGTGCTGGAGGATTGTTAGTGTCTGGATGAGGATAAATATTCCGGATTTTGCCGTTTCAATTGGATTGTGGAGTTTTTATGAAAAAAAGTGCAGGATCAGGCTGTCATCAACTCTCGGAACTAATCTCCTGCCGATTGGTATTGGCTGCAGGCTCGCAAAGCAATGGGCTCAAACAATCATTTGAAGTTGACTCCTCTCAGCAGAGGTGGAGAGGGAGAGAAAATAAAAGAGAGAGAGAAAAGGGGAGAGAGAGAAAGAGACAGAGCGAAGCTTTCCGTCTGTGTGGGCCGAATTTAATGTGAGGCTGCAAAGATTGTATTTAATTCAAGAGATTGACACAAAACATTGGGCGGCACGGCGGTTAGCACTGCTGCCTCGCTGCGTCAGAGACCCGGATTCGATTCCAGCCTCGGGTGACTGTCTGTGTGGAGTTTGCACTTTCTCCCCCCTGTGTGCGTGGGTTTCCTCCGGGTGCTCCGGTTTCCTCCCATAGTCCAAAGATGTGCAGGTTAGGGGGATAGGGCCTTGATAAATTGTCCCTTAGTGTCACAAAGATGTGTGGGTTAGGTGGGGTTGTGGGGATAGGGCGTGCACCTGGGTGGGGTGCTCTTTCCAAGGTTCGATGCAGATTTGATGGGCCGAATGGCCTCCTTCTGCACCGCAGGGATTCTACGATTAGGCGGTCTTGTGGCGGGGTGGGGAGTATCCCTGCCTCCATGCCAGAAGCTCCAGGTTCAAGTCTCTCGTCGAGGGCGTGATGGCCGAGGAAGGAGATGAAACAGGTTGCGTATCGACCTGCAATTCCTTCCAACGTGTGACAATGGCGGGTGGTAGGGTGGCAGCGATTCCTGGTCGTTCCCTTGGTGAAACGAAAGTCGGAGCCTTGTCATGTGAGAGTATCTTTAAGAAATGGGTGTTTATAAATGGGTATGTATATAAATATCTGTAGTGAGAGTACCTTTAAGAAATGGGTGTTTACTACTGCAGTGATGGCTGCCTGTCAGCTTTTTACTTTCATTTTAGGCTGTTTGCTGCAGGGTGTGTTTTAGTTTCGTTTTCAGTGTTGGAGCTGAAGCCAGACAGAGCAGGTGTACTGTTGATCTCTCTGCCATGAAAGGCTATCTCTTGATCATTTGGTGAATTCAGAATTATTAATGTTTTCAGTCGTGACTTTAACCTGATATGCTTCTGATAAAGGTGTTGTTTTTCTGTCGTATGGATGTTAAAAAGGAAAGCTTAAAGGTTTACTTAGTGTTGTAATATTTGGGGGTTGTATTTGAATTAATGGTTGATAAGATGTTCACTGTATGTTTTAAAAAGGTTAACTTGAGTTCACAGAATAAACATTGTTTTGCTTTAAAAAATACTTTTCCATTTCTGCTGTACCACACCTGTAGAGTGGGCCGTGTGCTCCCCATACCACAATCTATTAAAAGTTGTGGGTCAGGTGAACTCCATGATACACTTTGGGGTTCTCTAAACCCTGACCCATAACAGCCTCGATCGTCACCATCCATGGCCCCAGGAGATGTGCAGCCAATCTCCTCGTCCAGCTGAAGTCCCTTTTTAAATATAGGGTGACCCAATCCTTTTTTTTTAGCATGGCCAATCTACCTACCCTGCACATGTTTGGTTTGTGGGGGTGAGACCCACTCAGACGCGGGGAGAATGCGCAAACTCCACACGCGGACGATGGTCCGGGTCCTCGACGGCGTGAGGCAGCAGTGCTAACCGCCGTGCCCAGGGTGGGAGGGGTGGGGGGGGGTGCGGTGCCACTAATGAGATCGGAAGGGCAGGAAAATATTGGCCAAAGATTTCCAATTTATTATCATTCAAACACTGTCACGGTGCACGGAAACCTGAAAGGCTGACCCCCCCCCCCCCCCCCCCCCCCCACATAGTATCCAGTAAAATCATTGTGTGAAAGCTGTGTGAATTATTAATAGTGATTCAATGGCATTTCAACTAAGACAGGCTCTTAAAATATTAAACGCTGTGCTAAATTGTGATCAAAATGTGACATTTTGACCGTGAAATTTAAAAAAAGGGTAATTAATGGCAGAGAAGGCCCCAGGGCCAAACCGGCCGACTTGCTTTCTTAATGTTCCTATACCCACATGTTACTAAGGAGCAGGTTGGGCTGCTTTGGGGACTTACCAGACATGTTATTGAACAGAAGCTTTACCACTCGTATAGTAATAGGATTTAATGCAGAGTACACATGGGTAACTGTCCTCCACTTACTATGTTTTGCAGGTGAAAAATAACCCTGCTCCCACTGGGAGACTGCAGTAGTTTAAGTCACCAGCTCAATTGACCTTTTGCTGTGTTGGATTGTTTAAATAGACTCTGTTTGCTGTTTGGTACAAAATAGACTCTGTTTCCTGTTTGGTGGTAAATAAACTCTGCTCGCTGTAAGTCCTGCATCTACCGCCGCCCAGCCCCACTCACCCCCACCTCACTCATTGGCTGTCTAGTGGCATCAAAAGAGACAAGAACCTTCCACTCTCGTTTCTGTCAATCTCTTCAAGCGGAGGTAGTTGTAGATGTCGGAACTGCTGCAGTAAAAGCAACTCTCCCTGAGGTGCCGTCATGGGGCCTTTTGCCTGCCTCACCTCGGTGAGTTTGGCAGCAGGCAGGGGGGGGGGGGGGGTGCATTTAATCAGGTGAGTAGCTGGCAGTCGAGATGGCACCACCCGGATTAAATTGATGGTGGGAAGGTCTGTGGAGGGCCTTTCTGCCCTGACGCAAATTGAGGCCCTTAGAATGGGCAATGAATGTCCCCTTAGGGGTCTCATCTCGCCGCTGCTCTATTCACCCAGTGGTGGGTGGGGGGGGGGGGGGCACATCATCCGAGAATCTTGAAAAGTAAACACTAGCGTGTTGGCTTATAGGGTTTTGGAGGGGGAGGGGGGGGTGTGGATGGGAGGAGGGCCTCTTTTAAAGTCACTCAGAGCCTGATCATGGGATCTGACATTGTGAACTGGGAGGGTGGGGGTGGGAAGGTGGGGGGTGCAGTAGGGAGCTGAGAGCCATCCCCCCCAGCCTCCCACGCTTGCTGCTGACGTCTTTCAGACCCCTCCCTCCGTAACTCCCAGCCTGCGACCCCCCCCCCTCTCCCTCATCTGTGCCTGAGTCCTTTGCCGACCCTGGGGCCTTGGGTGAGTGTCGTAGCAGCAGCCACTGCCTCAGCAGTTCTTAGTGGGTATGACTTGACTCCCCCCCCCCCCCCCTTCCCGGGGGGTGTCCTTCACCCTGGGGAAGGCCCACCTCTGCCCAGTTAAGTGCCTGATAGGTCGTGGGCCTTCCCGCAAAGAAGTGACACGGGACTCTTGCTGGCTCTCCAGTGGTTGGGCGAGACCCCAATCACCCCCATTAAATATCACCCCCAGTTACTGTCCGTGCGGAGTCTGCACGTTCTCCCCGTGTCTGCGTGGGTCTCCTCCGGGCGCTCCGGTTTCCTCCCACAAGCCCCAAAAGACGTGCTGTTAGGTGAATTGGACACTCTGAATTCTCCCTCTGTGTACCCGAACAGGCGCCAGAGTGTGGCGACCAGGGGATTTTCACAGTAACTTCATTGCAGTGTTAAGAGTAACATGGCCCATAAACAGTTGCTTCTCTTGGCCTCCCTATTCCGCCCCTCCCCCCTGCCCAAATCTTAAATCTGTGGATTTCAGTGCAATACTGAAGGGAGTGCGGCACTATTAAAGGGGCACTCCTTCAGATAAGTCCTGTTCTGTCTACTCAGGTGACTTAAAAGTAACCATGGCACTAGCCAGCCAGCACTCATACATGTCTGTGATGCTCTCTGTGGTGATTGTCCCTTTAAGGGCAGAGGAGGTTTGCCTGGCGTGAGGGACCAATTGGGACTGAGAGTGGGTAGCCCCAGGGGGTGGGGTCTTACCTTAGGCAGAAGAGGGCCAGAAGACTGCTGCAGGCGGTGGGGCTGCGGCGGGCAGCCGGGGCCCTACCGGCCTCTGTACAGTTCTTCCCCATTAATAAATAACCTTTGCCTTCCTGGCGAAGTCACTTAGCGTGCAATTATTCCACGCCCATTCTCTGATTCTAAGGCTGACGCCCCCGTGCAGTGCAGAGGGAGTGCTGCACTGTCACAGGCGTCGTCTTTCAGATGTGACGTGAACCCAAGGTCCTGTCTGCCCCCTCTCAGGGGCACGTAAAAGACCCCGCGGAGCAGGGGAGCTGTCCCCATGGTTCTAACCGATATTTATTCCTCGATCAACGTCATGAAAAGAGAGTCATTATCACATTGCTGTTTATGGGAACTTGCTGTGCACAAACTGGTCTGCTGTGTTTCCCACATTATTGGCTGCATTTCAACATGACTTAATTGGCTGTAAAGGCGCTCCCTGTATGTCAGTCTTGCTTTCTTTTTTTGTATGGTATTATAAGGGGCTAGTTTATGTCATGTGAGGGTACCTTTAAAAAATGGGTGTTTAGAAATGGGTGTGTATATAAATATCTGTAGTGAGAATACCTTTAAGAAATGAGTGTTTGCTACTGCAGTGATGTCAGAGAGTGGGTGGAGCTGGGCTATCTGTCAGCTTTTTACTTTCATTTTTGAGCAGGCTGCAGGGTGTGTTTTAGTTTCGTTTTCAGTGTTGGAGCTGAAACCAGACCAAGCAGGTGTACTGCTGTTCTCTCTGCCATCAAAAGACTATCTCTTGATCATTTGGTGAATTCAGAATGATAAATGTTCTCAGTTGTGACTTTAACCTCATGTGCTTCTGTTAAAAGGTGTTTCTTTTGTCTGTGTTATAACCTGCCTACTGACGATTGGCTGGGGACTAATGATTATCCCACAATCCTATGGGAGTATGAACTTCCCCAATGAGAGGGGCGGAGAAACTCCTACTATAAATAAGCTGGCCAGTCCAGGAACCAAGAGGAAGGAGAAGGTAGCAAGGGAAGTTACTGCTATGACTATGTATATATTGTTATAGTAAATAAACTTTATTATTTTGTATCCTTAAAACTCGTGCTGGATTCTTCGGGGCCTTTACAAAAGTCTGGATGTTGTTTGGGAAGTTATTAAGCATTACTTAGTGTTGTATCTTTGGGGGTTGTATTTGAATTAATGGTTGCTAAGATGTTCACTGTATGTTTTTAAAAGGTTAACTTGAGTTCATAGAATAAACATTGTTTTGCTTTAAAAAATACTTTTCCATTTCTGCTGTACCACACCTGTAGAGTGGGCCGTGTGCTCCCCATACCATAATCTAGTAAAAGTTGTGGGTCAGGTGAACTCCATGATACACTTTGGGGTTCTCTTAACCCTGGCCCATAACATTTAACACAGTGGGCTAAATGGCTGGCTTGCAATGCAGAACAATCATAATAATAATAATAATCACTTACTGTCGCAAGCAGGCTGTAATGTAGTTACTGTGAAAAGCCCCAAATCGCCACATTCCAGTGCCTGTTTGGGGAGGCCGGTACAGGAGTTGAACCTGCGCTGCTGGCCTTGTTCTGCATTACAAGCCAGCTGTTTAGCCCACTGTGCTACACCAACCACTATGCCAGCAGCGCAGGTTCAATTCCCGTACCGGCCTCTCCGAACAGGCGCCGTAATGTGGCGACTAGGGGCTTTTCACAGTAACTTCATTGAGGCCTACTTGTGACAATAAGCGATTATTATTATTATATTATTATTCAAAGGCGAGCAAGGCCCAAGCAACGTTGATCGTAACTAAAAACAGATTAACTGGCGGGATCTTGTTGCGTGCAAATCAGTTGCAAAAACAATAGTGCTTGCACAGTGCTGGGACTTCAGAAGTGACGCGTTGGCGATATCGTGCTTTGGCATGCGCACAGAACGCGAAGCTAGTTGCAGAAATGCAAGCTCTTTTTTCTTCTTCAACTCCCTCAATTCCTCCAAACCTGCTGTTGCTCCGTGATGGCCTCTTGACACACGCCGCCTGCAGCTCCCAACCGTTCCATGACCTTGGTGATAGATGAGGAGATGCCGGCGTTGGACTGGGGTGGGCACAGTAAGAAGTCTTACAACACCAGGGTAAAGTCCAACTTGTTTCGAATCACTAGCTTTCGGAGGGAGCACAGCTCCTCCATCAGGTGAGTCTCACCTGAGGAAGGAGCAGCGCTCTGAAAGCTAGTGTTTCGAAACAAACCTGTTGGACTTTAACCTAGTGTTGTCAGACTTCTTACTTGGTGATAGAAGCACTGAATCATTGCAGAGTGCAGCAGGGTGGGTGGCACGGTAGCACAGTGGTTAGCACTGTCGCTTCACAGCTCCAGGGTCCCAGGTTCGATTCCCGGCTTGGGTCACCGTCTGTGCGGAGTCTGCACGTTCTCCCCGTGTCTGCGTGGGTTTCCGCCGTTTGCTCCGGTCTCCACCCACAAGACCCCAAAGACGTGCTTGTTAGGTGAATTGGACATTCTGAATTCTCCCTCTGTGTACCCGAACAGGCGCCGGAGTGTGGTGACTAGGGGCTTTTCACAGTAACTTCATTGCAGTGTTAATGTAAGCCTACTTGTGACAATAAAGATTATTATACTGAAGGAGATCATCCAGCCTTGCCCCTTTACTGGGATTGCTCCACTTATAAACCCCCCCCTCGCCCCCCCCCCCCCCGCCCCGCCCCCCCTCCCCGCCCCGCCCCCCCTCCCTCCCTCCCCCGCCCCCGACACTTCACTATCACTAGTCCAAAAATGTGCAGGTTAGATGTATTGGGCCATGCTAAATTGCCCCTTAGGATGGAGTTGCAGGAATAGGGTGGGGGATTGAGTCTAGGTGGGGTGGTCTTGCGAAGGGTCGGTCCAGGGCCGATGGGCCGAATGGCCTCCTTCTGCACTGTCAGGATTCTCTGATTCTATGAGTATTCTAAAATTCCACCGTGGCACTTAGTGTCCAGTCCTGTTAACGTCTTCCACAATCATCCCTCGCCACCCCCTCCCCCCATCACCCTTGAGATTGACTTCAGCACCATTTGAAGTGAATGAGATTGATGCCAGGGTTTATAGTGCGAGCTGCCCTGAGTCAGCTCATGCGCCTCGAGATTAAAAAAAAATTAAATTTAATTACCTTCTCGGAGCATGTGCCGACTTTTAATTTCCAGTTCAAGTCCTGAGGAGATTCATATTGAGTGCTTCGCTCGGTCCGAGTCACATCTGCTTCATGATCCGAACCGAGACCAGAGGCACAGAGATAGGAGGTGACTCCATTATAATAACCTGGGGCAGCCATTCCCGTGTCGGAAGGTTTGATGGCCAGCTTGACGTCCTGGTTAATGTGTTCCCTTCACAACCCCAAACTTATTAACCCATTGAATAGAATCATCGAATAGTTCCAGCGCAGGAAAAGGCCACTCGGCCTGTCATGTCCGTACCGGCCCTCTGCGAGTGTAACCGAGCTTGTCCCAGTCCCCCTCTCGCCCCCCCCCCCCTCCCTTTCCCTGTAGTCCTGAACTTCATTCCTCCTCAGATAATTTTCCCTTTTGTAAGCCGCAATTCAATGCGCCTCCCTCGCACTCTCAGGCAGCGCATTCCCAGATCGTGGCCGCTCCCTGCGTACAAAGTTTAAAAAAAAAAAAATTTAGAATAGCCAATTATTTTTCTTTTCCAATTCAGGGGCAATTTAGCGTGGCCCAGCCACCTAACCAGCACATCTTTGGGTTGCGGGGGTGAAACCCGCGCAGACACGGGGAGAACGTGCAAACTCCACACGGACAGTGACCCAGGGCCGGGATTCGAACCTGGGTCCTCAGCGCCGCAGTCCCAGTGCTAACCACTATGCCAAATACAAAGTTGACATCACGTCACCTCTGGTTCTTTTGAAAAATCACCGTAAATCTGCGTCCTGTCCCTTCTGCCAATGGGAAGAACTCCTCTCAATCGACTCTGCCCGGACCCCTCATGAGTGTGAACACCTCCATCAGATCTCCTCTCGCCCTTCTTTTCTCTTCGATCTTCTGAACAGGCCTAGTTTCTCCGAATCTCCTCTCCGGAGCAATTCCTCATCGCTTGGACTGTTCTTGTGAATCTTTTCTGTGCCCTTACTGAAGCATTTGAATCCTTCCTCAAGTGGGGTGCTCAGAATTGCACACAAGTCTCTCGTTGAGGCTAGACCAGTGTTCTATATATCTTGACCATAAATTATTTGGTTTGTATTGTATCCCCCTACTTGTGAATTCAAGGATGCCCTTTTAACCATGTTCTCAGTGTCCCCTGAATAATTCAGGGGAAGGATTGATCAAAGAGTTAAAAATAATGGACCAACCCCATTACATGCACTGGAGTGTCAATCTGGAATATGCACTCAAATTAGACGAGGCAGTGTCATTGTGGTATCGCCACTGGTCCAGTAATGCAGAGACCCTGGGAAATCTGTGGATTCGAATCCCACCACAGCAGATGGTGAAATTTGAATTCAATAAAAATCTGGAATGAAAAAAGTCTGGTGATGAGCATTGTCGAATGCGGGAAAAAACCCATCTCGTTCACTAATGCCCCTTGGGGACGGAGGAAGTCTGCTGTCCTGACCCGGTCCGGCCTACATGTGGGGCGAGATTCTCCGACCCCCCGCCGGGTCGGGGAATCGCCGGGGGCGGGCGTGAATCCCGCCCCCGCTGGTTGCCGAATTCTCCGGCACCGGATATTCGGCGGGGGCGGGAATCGCGCCGTGCCGGTTGGCGGCCCCCCCCCCCCGCGATTCTCCGGCCCGGATGGGCCGAAGTCCCGCCGCTAAAATGCCTGTCCCGCTGGCGTAGATTAAACCACCTACCTTACCGGCGGGACAAGGTGGCGCGGGCGGGCTCCGGGGTCCTGGGGGGGCGCGGGGCGATCTGGCCCCGGGGGGTGCCCCCACGGTGGCCTGGCCCGCAATCGGGGCCCACCGATCCGCGGGCGGGCCTGTGCCGTGGGGGCACTCTTTCCCTTCCACCTTCGCCATGGTCTCCACCATGGCGGAGGCGGAAGAGACTCCCTCCACTGCGCATGCGCGGGAATGCCGTCAGCGGCCGCTAACGCTCCCGCGCATGCGCCGCCCGGAGATGTCATTTCCGCGCCAGCTGGCGGTGCACCAGAGGCCTTTTCCGCCAGCTGGCGGGGCGGAAATTCGTCCAGCGCGGGCCTAGCCCCCCAAGATGCGGAGCATTCCGCACCTTTGGGGCGGCGCGATGCCCGACTGATTTGCGCCGTTTTGGGCGCCAGTCGGCGGACATCGCGCCGATACCGGAGAATTTTGCCCGTGGTTCCAGATCCACAGCAACGTGGTTGAATCTTAAATGGCTTAGCAAGGTTAATTAGGGATGGCCATAAATGCTGGACCGGCCAGTGATGTGCACAATGAATATTAGAAGAAAAATCTACAGGATGTGACGACTAGGGCGGGACGGTGGTGCAGTGGTTAGCACTGCTGCCTCACAGCGCCTAGGTCCGGGGTTCAATTCCGGCCTTGAGTGACTGTCTCTGTCGAGTTTGCACTTTCTCCGCGTGTCTGCGTGGGTTTCCTCCAGGTTTTTTAATAATAATCTTCATTGCCAGGTAGGCTTACATTAACACTGCAATCTCCGGCAGCAGCGCACCCCTCCCCGATGAACTCAATGCATTCTATGCTCTGATCGAGCAGGAAACCAACAATCCGCTGTCGTGTGCCATAGCAGCCCATAACTCACCCATACCCACCATCACAGCTTCCGAAGTCAGATCGGCCTTCCTGAAAGTGAACCCTCGGACGGCGATGGGCCCGGACCGGATCCCTGGTCATGCACTCAGAGCCTGTGTGGATCAGCTGGCAGATGTGTTTGCGGACATCTTTAACCTGTCCTACTCCACTCCGAGATCGCCACCTCTTTCAAGGAGACCACCATCATACCGGTGTCAAAGAAGAACCAGGCAACGTGCCTCAATGACTACCGTCCGGTTGCCCTGACTTCAATCGTAATGAAGTGCTTCGAGAGGTTGGTCATGAAGCGCATCACCTCCATACTCCCAGAATGCCTTGATCCACTGCAATTCGCATACCGCTGCAACCGGTCCATATCAGACGCTATTCTCCTGGCCCTACACTCATCCCGAGAGCACCTCAACAACAAGGACTCCTACATTAGACTCCTATTTATTGACTACAGCTCTGCCTTCAACATAATCCCAGCCAACCTCATATCAAAGTTCCAAAACCTAGGACTTGGCCCCTCACTCTGCAACTGGATCCTCGACTTTCTGACCCACAGACCACAATCAGTAAGAATAAACAACAATGCCTCCTCCACAATTGTCCTCAATACCAGGGTCCCGCAAGGCTGCGTACTTAGCCCCCTACTCTACTCCCTGTACACACATGACTGCGTGGCAAAATTTGGTTCCAACCCCATCTACACGTTTGCTGACGATACGACCATAGTGGGCCGGATCTCGAATAACGACGAGTCAGAATACAGGAGGGAGATAGTGAACCTAGTGGACTTGCAGTAACAAGAATCTCTCCCTCAATGCCAGCAAAACTAAAGAGCTAGTCATTGACTTCAGGAAGCAAAGTATTGTACACACCCCTGTCAGCATCAACGGGGCCGAGGTGGAGATGGTCAGCAGTTTCAAATTCCTAGGGGTACACATCACCAAATATCTGTCTTGGTCGACGCTACCACCAAGAAAGCACAACAACGCCTATACTTCCTCAGGAAAGTAAGGAAATTCGGCATGTCCACATTAACTCTTACCAACTTTTACAGATGCAGATACAGTTTTGGTCTCCTTACTTGAGAAAGGACGTACTGGTACTGGAGGGTGTGCAGAGGAGATTCACTAGGTTAATCCCAGAGCTGAAGGGGTTGGATTACGAGGAGAGGTTGAGTAGACTGGGACTGTACTCGTTGGAATTTAGAAGGATGAGGGGGGATCTTATAGAAACATATAAGATTATGAAGGGAATAGATAGGATAGATGCGGGCAAGTTGTTTCCACTGGCGGGTGAAAGCAGAACTAGGGGGCATAGCCTCAAAATAAGGGGAAGTAGATTTAGGACTGAGTTTAGGAGGAACTTCTTCACCCAAAGGGTTGTAAATCTATGGAATTCCTTGCCCAGTGAAGCAGTAGAGGCTCCTTCATTAAATGTTTTTAAGATAAAGATAGATAGTTTTTTTGAAGAATAAAGGGATTAAGGGTTATGGTGTTCGGGCCGGAAAGTGGAGCTGAGTCCACAAAAGATCAGCCATGATCTCATTGAATGGTGGAGCAGGCTCGAGGGGCCAGATGGCCTACTCCTGCTCCTAGTTCTTATGTTCTTATGTTCTTATGTTCTATGCACCATAGAAAGCATCCTATCTGGCTGCATCACAGCCTCGTATGGCAACTGCTCGGCCCAGGACCGCAAGAAACCTCAGAGAGTCGTGAACACAGCCCAGTCCATCACACAAACCTGCCTCCCATCCATTGACTCCATCTACACCTCCCGCTGCCTGGGGAAAGCAGGCAACATAATCAAAGACCCCTCTCACCTGGCTTACTCACTCTTCCAACTTCTTCCATCGGGCAGGAGATACTGAAGTCTGAGAACACGCACGAACAGACTCAAAAACAGCTTCTTCCCCGCTGTTACCAGACTCCTAAATGACCCTCTTATGGACTGACCTCATTAACACTACACTCTGTATGCTTCATCCGATGCCGGTGTTATGTAGTTACATCGTGTACCTTGTGTTGCCCTATTATGTATTTTCTTTTATTTCCTTTTCTTTTCATGTTCCTAATGATTCTGTTGAGCATCTCGCAGAAAAATACTTTTCACTGTACCTCGGTACACGTGACAATAAACAAATCCAATCCAATCCAATCCAATGAAGTTACTGTGAAAAGCCCCTAGTCTCCACGCTCCGGTGCTGTTCGGGTACACAGAGGGAGAATTCACAATGTCCAGTTCACCTAATAGCATGTCCTGAAAGAAAAGCAGTACCTCTGACAGTGACGCACGCCCTCGGTCCTGCGCTTAACCCGTCAACCTTGAGTTTCATGCTCAATTCCTGGGGTGAGAATTGAACCCCAAATCTTCACCTTCAGAGGGGAGAGTGCTGCCAACTCAGCTAAGGTTGACATTTTGAGTTTTGGAGCATAGATTCATGTTTGAATTCTAAATAACTTCTCGTCGAGTAACTGCCAAGCATACTTATCACAGTTTTAAATATATTTATGCTCCGCAGCTCACTTAGGTATTCCATCTCGCACACTGACTGAATGCAACATTAACGTGGTGCCAGCAGGGGTGAAGGAGCATCATTCTCCTGCTTTTCAATTTCAGGAATAAGGGAAAAATCGAGGAGTTGAGTAGCTCCGAGGAAGAATCTTAGGGTAGGAGATGGCGCAATCGATTTTGACCTCAGCTGGTGGGGGCGGGGGGGGGGACCCCTTACCTGAGACCGTAGAATCACGGAGTCGCTACATGCAGAAGGAGGCCATTCAGCCGATCGAGTCTGCACCGACCCACTGAAAGAGCCCCCACGTCCCCACCCTATCCCCAAAACCCAGTAATCGATCCTCACCTTTTGGATACTAGGGGAAATTTGGCAATGGCCAATCCACCTAATCTGCGCATCTTTGGACTGTGGGAGGAAACCGGAGCACCCGGAGGAAACCCACGCAGATACTGGGGGAACGTGCAGACCCCGTACGGACAAGGCTGGAATTGAACCCTATCCCTAGTGCTGTGAGGTAGCAGTGCTAACCACTGTGTCATCGTGCCCCCTTAGTTTTCAACTTTCAGTCTCTACCCTGTCAAGCTCCTTCAGAATATTCCATGCTTCCAACCTCCAGAAGGTACAGGTCTATTCTATTCAGGGGCTGGTTTAGCACAGTGAGCTAAACTGTTGGCTTGTAATGCAGAACAAGACCAGCAGCGCGGGTTCAATTCCCGTACCGGCCTCCCCGAACAGGCGGCGGAATGTGGCAACTAGGGGCTTTTCACAGTAACTTTATTGAAGCCTCCTTGTGACAGTGAGCGATTATTATTATTCAATCTCTAATCATCAGATGACTCTCTCATCCCTGGAATTTGCTGCTAAATGAGTGTTTCTTGTAACTTACCCATGGATGCAGCACAGCTGTTAGAGGAATCTCTCCCTGACATGGGAGCACTGTTCGGATGTTGGACAGATTTAGACCCTGTAGAGAGTTCAGGGGAAAAGTGTCATAAGTCTGTTGTTGGCACGGTTACCAGATGTCTTTAAGGGAGTGCAGCAGGGCATCACCGGAAGGAAGTGTGTCATGCAAATCAGTCTTAGTTTCATTTTTGCTTTCAGCAGAGCACTTACGCATGCAGCTCTGCTGATGTGTCTTCAAGCATCCCATCCATGCATGTCTGCTCCCTTGTTCCATGTTCCCACCTGATCTAAAAGCAGGTAGGGGAGGGGTGTCAATTCAAGACAGTTTAAAAAGAGCAACTTGTAAACTCACTCCCAGTGAGTTCTCCCAGTGAGCCAGAGAGAAGACAGCCAGAGTGAGACAGCAAAGAGTGAGTTTGGGAATTGGAACCTAGGTGGGAATTGAATTGAATTGAATTGAATTGAATCAGTAAGGCAGCTCCTTTTAAATTTCAGGAGTTGAAATTAATTTAAATTAAGCTAGTATTGTGCAGTGTGGGTTAACAAGGGCTGCCCCATCCACTCACATAACTGGTTGGCAGTTAAGTGTCAGTCACTTAAATCTACCTTGATCTAAAATCAGGTGGGGGAGGGGAGTCAATTCAGGACAGTTTAAAAAGAGCCACTTGTAAACTCACTCCCAGTGAGTTCTCCCAGTGAGCCAGAGAAGAAAGAGCCAGGAGTGAGACAGCAAAGAGTGAGTTTGGGAATTTGAATCGAGGTGGGAATTGGAAGCTAGGTGGGGAGGAAGTGCTTTTCATCCCTGGTAAGTGACTGGTAAGTAGTGTTTCTGTTTTTCTGTTTCTTTTCATTGGTATATTTATTTATTTTTTCTTTGTTATTTTTTGTTGAAATTGTAGTTGTTGAAGTTAACCGAAGGTTTAAGACATGGCAGGAGATCTCAGACCCGTGTCATGCTCCTCGTGTGCGATGTGGGAGCTCAGGGACACGTCCACTGTCCCTGGCTCCTTCACGTGCAAGATGTGTGTCCAGTTGCAGCCCCTGTTAGACCACTTGACGGCTCTGGAGCTGCGGATGGACTCACTTTGGAGCATCCGCGATGCTGAGGACGTCGTGGATAGCACGTTTAGCGAGTTGGTCACACCGCAGGTGAAAGTTACTGAGGGAGATAGAAAATGGGTGACCAAAAGACAGAGCAAGAGTAGGAAGGCAGTGCAGGTGTCCTCTGCGGTCATCTGGCCTGCAAAACAGATATACCGCTTTGGATACTGTTGAGGGAGATGGCTCACCAGGGGAAGGCAGCAGCAGCCAGGTTCATGGCACCATGGCTGGCTCTGCTGCGCAGCTGGGCAGGAAGAAGAATGGCAGGGCTATAGTGATAGGGGGCTCAATTGTAAGGGGAATAGACAGGCGGTTCTGCGGACACAATCGAGACTCCAGGATGGTATGTTGCCTCCCTGGTGCAAGGGTCAAGGATGTCTTGGAGCGGCTGCTGGACACTCTGGGGGGGGGGGGGGGAGGGTGAACAGCCAGCTGCCGTGGTGCACATAGGCACCAACGATATAGTAAAAAATGGGACGAGGTCCTACAAGCTGAATTTAGGGAGCTAGGAGTTAAATTAAAAAGTAGGACCTCAAAGTTAGTAATCTCATGATTGCTACCAGTGCCACGAGCTAGTCAGAGTAGGAATGTCAGGATAGAGAGGATGAATACATGGCTCGAGAGATGGTGCAAGAGGGAGGGATTCAAATTCCTGGGACATTGGAACTGGTTCTGGGGAGGTGCGACCAGTACAAACCGGACGGTCTGCACCTGGGCAGGACTGGAACCGATGTCCTAGGGGGGTGTTTGCTAGAGCTGTTGGGGAGAGTTTAAACTAATGTGGCAGGGGGATGGGAACCGATGCAGGAAGTTGGAAGGTAGTAAAACAGGGACAGAAATAAAAGGCAGTAAGGGGGAAAGTGTAAGGCAGAGAAGCCATAGTCAAAAATCAAAAAGGGCGACAGTACAAGGTACAGTGACTGAGGGGAGCTCAGTGAATAGGACTAGGAATACTAAAAGAAATAAAACGGGAAGTGAAAACTTGAATGGTAAGCGACGCGGCAGGTTGTTACATGAAGATATGGGTTCGACGACAAGGAAAATTAGGAGAAAGGTTAAGAGGAAATATAACTTAGGAGAGGTTACTGATCGAGGTGTTAAGATTCAGAACAGAGGTAAAAAAGCCAACATAAGTGTATTTTACCTGAATGCTCGTAGTATTCGGAATAAGGTAAATGAGTTGATGGCGCAAATCATCGTGAATGACTATGATTTAGTGGCCATTACTGAAACATGGTTAAAGGATGGTCATGACTGGGAGTTAAATATCCAAGGGTATCAAACTTTTCGGAAGGACAGAGTGGATGGTAAGGGAGGTTGTGTAGCTCTGTTATTTAAGGATGACATCCGGGCAACAGTAAGGGATGACATTGGTGCTATGGAGGATAAGGTTGAATCCATTTGGGTGGAAATCAGGAATAGTAAGGCGAAAAAGTCACTGATAGGAGTAATCTATAGGCCACCAAATAGTAACATTATGGTGGGGCAGGCAATAAACAAAGAAATAACAGATGCATGTAGAAATGGTACAGCAGTTATCATGGGGGATTTTAATCTACATGTTGATTGGTTTAACCAGGTCGGTCAAGGCAGCCTTGAGGAGGAGTTTATAGAATGTATCCGCGATAGTTTCCTAGAACAGTATGTAATGGAACCTACGAGGGAACAAGCGGTCCTAGATCTGGACCTGTGTAATGAGACAGGATTGATTCAGGATCTCATAGTTAGGGATCCTCTTGGAAGGAGAGATCACAATATGGTGGAATTTAAAATACACATGGAGGGTGAGAAGGTAAAATCAAGCACTAGTGTTTTGTGCTTAAACAAAGTAGATTACAATGGGATGAGAGAAGAACTAGCTAAGGTAGGCTGGGAGCAAAGACTTTATAGTGAAACAGTTGAGGAATAGTGGAGAACCTTCCAAGTGATTTTTCACAGTACTCAGCAAAGGTTTATACCAACAAAAAGGAAGGACGGTAAAAAGAGGGAAAATCGACTGTGGATATCTAAGGAAATAAGGGAGAGTATCAAATTGAGGGAAAAAACATACAAAGTAGCAAAGATCAGTGGGAGACTAGAGGACTGGGAAATTTTTAGGGGGCAACAGAAAGCTACTAAAAAAGCTATAAAGAAGAGTAAGATAGATTATGAGAGTAAACTTGCTCAGAATATAAAAACAGATAGTAAAAGTTTCTACAAATACATAAAACAAAAAAGAGTGGCTAAGGTAAATATTGGTCCTTTAGAGGATGAGAAGGGAGATTTAATAATGGGAGATGAGGAAATGGCTGAGGAACTGAACAGGTTTTTTGGGTCGGTCTTCACAGTGGAAGACACAAATAACATGCCAGTGACTGATGGAAATGAGGCTATGACAGGTGAGGACCTTGAGACGATTGTTATCACCAAGGAGGTAGTGATGGGCAAGCTAATGGGGCTAAAGGTAGACAAGTCTCCTGGACCTGATGGAATGCATCCCAGAGTGCTAAAAGAGATGGCTAGGGAAATTGCAAATGCACTAGTGATAATTTACCAAAATTCACTCGACTCTGGGGTGGTCCCGGCGGATTGGAAATTAGCAAACGTGACACCACTGTTTAAAAAAGGAGGTAGGCAGAAAGCGGGTAATTATAGGCCAGTGAGCTTAACTTCGGTAGTAGGGAAGATGCTGGAATCTATCATCAAGGAAGAAATAGCGAGGCATCTGGATGGAAATTGTCCCATTGGACAGACGCAGCATGGGTTCATAAAGGGCAGGTCGTGCCTAACTAATTTAGTGGAATTTTTTGAGGACATTAACAGTGCGGTAGATAACGGGGCGCCAATGGATGTGGTATATCTGGATTTCCAGAAAGCCTTTGACAAGGTGCCACACAAAAGGTTGTTGCATAAGATAAAGATGCATGGCATTAAGGGGAAAGTAGTAGCCTGGATAGAGGATTGGTTAATTAATAGAAAGCAAAGAGTGGGGATTAATGGGTGTTTCTCTGGTTGGCAATCAATAGCTAGTGGTGTCCCTCAGGGATCAGTGTTGGGCCCACAACTGTTCACAATTTACATAGATGATTTGGAGTTGGGGACCAAGGGCAATGTGTCCAAGTTTGCAGACGACACTAAGATAAGTGGTAAAGCAAAAAGTGCAGAGGATACTGGAAGTCTGCAGAGGGATTTGGATAGGCTAAGTGAATGGGCTAGGGTCTGGCAAATGGAATACAATGTTGACAAATGTGAGGTTATCCATTTTGGTAGGAATAACAGCAAAAGGGATTATTATTTAAATGATAAAATATTAAAACATGCTGCTGTGCAGAGAGGACCTGGGTGTGCTAGTGCATGAGTCGCAAAAAGTTGGTTTTCAGGTGCAACAGGTGATTAAGAAGGCAAATGGAATTTTGTCCTTCATTGCTAGAGGGATGGAGTTTAAGACTAGGGAGGCTCTGCTGCAATTGTATAAGGTGTTAGTGAGGCCACACCTGGAGTATTGTGTTCAGTTTTGGTCTCCTTACTTGAGAAAGGACGTACTGGCACTGGAGGGTGTGCAGAGGAGATTCACTAGGTTAATCCCAGAGCTGAAGGGGTTGGATTACGAGGAGAGGTTGAGTAGACTGGGACTTTACTCATTGGAATTTAGAAGGATGAGGGGGGATCTTATAGAAACATATAAGATTATGAAGGGAATAGATAGGATAGATGCGGGCAGGTTGTTTCCACTGGCGGGTGAAAGCAGAACTAGGGGGCATAGCCTCAAAATAAGGGGAAGTAGATTTAGGACTGAGTTTAGGAGGAACTTCTTCACCCAAAGAGATGTGAATCTATGGAATTCCTTGCCCAGTGAAGCAGTAGAGGCTCCTTCATTAAATGCTTTTAAGATAAAGATAGATAGTTTTTTGAAGAATAAAGGGATTAAGGGTTATGGTGTTCGGGCCGGAAAGTGGAGCTGAGTCCACAAAAGATCAGCCATGATCTCATTGAATGGCGCAGCAGGCTCGAGGGGCCAGATGACCTACTCCTACTCCTAGTTCTTATGTTCTTATTAAATGAGCAGACAATGTGTTTCCCCAATCCCTGATGATGGGTTGGTACCTTGAGATCATTGACAAAACATGACAAGTACTGACTGCAGACCAGGCATTTTGGAAGTGTGGGCACTTCATTTCTCAGCAGGCTGATATATATCTCAGCTCTATGCGGAAATAACACTAGTTTCTCTCACGAGTTTTATTTACAATGCTTTGAAATGTCCGCTCCATTTTTCCAGTGCTGGCTTCCAGCTCTTTCCACAGTCAATTTGCTTTTCTCTAAGACCACACCCAGGCTTAACAAATCAAGAACAGTGAACGGATTCACATAATCAAACTCAAAACAGTTTAATGCTAGAAGCATCGGGGGGGGGGGGGGGGGGGAGGGGGGAGGACGGTAGCACAGTGGTTAGCACTGTTGCTTCACTGCGCCAGGGTCCCAGGTTCGATTCCGGCTTGGGTCACTGTCTGTGCGGAGTCTGCACATCCTCCCCGTGTGTGCGTGGGTTTCCTCCGGGCGCCCCGGTTTCCTCCCACAGTCCAAAGATGTGCAGGTTAGGTGGATTGGCCATGATAAATTGCCCTTAGTGTCCAAAAAAATTGCCCTTAGTGTTGGGTGGGGTTACTGGGTTCATGGGGATAGGGTGGAGGTGTTGACCTTGGGTAGGGTGCTCTTTCCACGAGCTGGTGCAGACTCGATGGGCCGAATGGCCTCCTTCTGCACTGTAAATTCTATGATTCTATGATTAATGTAAGCCTCCTTGTGACACTAATAAAGATTATTAAAAGCGACAAAGGGTGGAAAATGAAAACTGCCACACGAAGGGGTTACGTGAAATCCGAGCCTTGTTGCATTTGTTCTGACAACACTGACTGTACGGAACAGGAGTAAAAAGAATAATCCATTCGCCATCACTGACATTCATCATTATCAAGGAGCGTGAGAGCCACTAAGAAATGCATTAAAACTGTCTGGTATCGAGACTTGTTGGACAACTGTACTGATGATTTTGGAGATATCCACACAGGCAGTTGTTAGGATATATGAAAGGTGCGTGAACCAAGGCAAGGGAAAGGTTTTGCGTTGTAAATCTTACTGCGATTTCCCAGTCTTTTCTACAGCTTTCATGCCGAAAGCGGCATAATGCTGCGGATACTGGAGTTCCGAACATACGAAATAGGAGCGGGAGACGGCCACTCGGCCCCTCGAGCCTCCTCCACCGTTTAATAAGATCATGGTTAATCTCATAGAATCCCTACAGCGTACAAGGAGACCAGTCGGCCCATCGAGTCTGCGCTGGCCCTCTGAAAGAGCACCCTACCTAGGCCCAAGCCCTGCACTATTCCCGTAACCCCACCTCGCGCCAATTTAGCGTGGCCAATCCACCTAAACGTGCACATCTTTGAACTGTGGGAGGAAGCCAGAGCACCCGGAGGAAACCCGCGCAGACACGGGGAGAACGTTCAGACTCCGCACAGACAGCCACCTGAGGTCGGAATCGAACCGGGTCCCTGGCGCTGTGAGGCAGCAGTGCTAACCGCTGTGCCGCCGTGCCACCCCAGTTTGTGCTGGTTTCTGCATTCTCCATCCCCCCCCCCCCCCCCCCCCCCCCCCCAGCCCCTCCTCCACCTCCACCGCCTTCTGAGGCACAGAGTCGCACAGCCCTCGGAGAGAGAAAAATGTCCCCTCATCTCTGTCCCAAGAAGGGCAACCCCTAATTTCAAAAGAGGGTCCCCGAGTTCTGGAGTCCTTTCCACGTCCACATTGTCACGGACCGTCCAGGATCTAGTTTACTCCAGACAAGTCCTCAAATCTGTAATGGAAACACAAAAACCGAGCAGATTTGGCAGCCCCCGTGGAGAGTGACGGCGAGTTAATGTTTCGAGTCCGACATGACTTCTTCAGAACACCAAAGACCACTGAAGAAGGTGGTGAGTTTTTTTTCACTGCTTTCTCTTTTTATTGAATTTAGGTGGTGCCTTTAACACGTTGAAATGCCTGGATGTGCTCGCTGCTATCTGCCTCTCTCTCACACAGATGCCAGATGTTCTTGTGCTTTGCCTTCAAGGGTAATTAATTACCAGCTACAACCTGCTTGCATTCCGTTACCCTGGATTCAATTTTCTTTTACTTATTTTGCCTGATTGCTGTTTAATTAAATTTTAGTGTTTGGGAGCTGTAATCCTTCCCTTTTCCCTTTCACTTCTTAAATGTTTCCCGATAACCATCTTTCTGTTTTGAAGAACGCAGCCCGATTTGTTTACGCTGAAATCTTCACTCTCTTTCTCCACGCCTCTCTCCCTCTCTGATCGCGTGCCCTCTCTCTCTGTGGCTGTGCTACGTGTTAGGGTCCTTATTGCAATGGACTGGCTGGTGTCTCCATCTGCCACCAAGTGGGCACGATTCCATGGCCTCAATTTGCCACTAATTGAAGCCTAATTTTCAATCTCAACTGGAGAAACCGCAGAACAGATTGACATTTCTTGGGTCGGACATTTTAGTCAAAAAGAAAAACAGTCTGGATTTCATGAATGGGCGATGATAAGTGAAGACGGTTGCCAGTGGGCACACGGCTGGCACGTTTTCCAATGGGCACTGACACTGCCACCAGCTTACAATGTTCCTCGTCGTTGGTGCATAGATAGGTTGCCAGCCCTCCTCGATTGTCCAGGAATCTACCGAATCCGTAGAACCCTTACAGTGCAGAAGGAGGCCACTGGGTCCATCACGTCTGCTCTGAGTCTCCGATAGAGCACTCTACCTCGGCCCACTCCCCCCACCCTATCCCCGCAACCCATTCAATGGCCAATCCACTTAACCTGCACATCTTTGGACTGTGGGAGCACCCGGAGGAAACCCACTCAGGCACAAGAAGAACGTGCAAATTCCACACCGTCACCCAAGGCCAGAAACGAATCCTGGCCGCTGGCGCTGTGAGGCAGCTATGCCAACCACAGTGCCACCCATACTGTGCCAAATTAAAGCTTATCAGAGCTTTAATTTAGGAATTAAAGCTGGTGATGAATGTAGGAAATTGTGATATATATTGTATTATACATGTGTTGCAGTGATATTTTATACATCCTGGTTTAACATGCAGGCAGGCAGCATGGCTGCAAAAGATGCAATTAAGATATCGTAAAAGTGGCATATTCATTAGAATCATAATAATAATCATTTATTGTCACAAGTAGGCTTCAGTGAAGTTACTATGAAAAGCCCCTCGTCGCCACATTCTGGTGCCTGTTCGGGGAGGCTGTAACGGGAATTGAACCCACGCTGCTGGTCTTGTTTTCCATTGCAAGCCAGCTGTCTTAGCCCACTGTGCTAAACCAGCCCCTCTCTACAGTGCACAAGCAGGCCATTCGGTGCATCAAGTCTGCAACGACCCTCTGAAACAACACCCGACCTAGGCACACTCCCTGCCCTATCCCCATAAGCCCATTTAACTTATCATTGATTATAGCCATTTAATTGTTTACCTATATCGGGCTAATGGACTTTTGTTTATAGAAAGAAAGTTCCCTAGGGTGTAGATAATTGAGGGGCTGATTTAGGCTTAGACAGAGTCATAAGACAGTTAGTAGGATAGAGATGATGTAATTAACGGGAAGAGTCAGGTCTGTAGAAGGCACTTTCACTATTAATCTGCCAAAGGTAGAAGGACTTGCAGCTTGTGTCTGAAAGGGTTTCTCTCCTTTGTTGAAATCAACTCTCTACTCAGAGGACATCACATATCCCTGTGTTTGCTAACTTTATTTATAAGTGGCTTTTGACTAGCTTTGCTTAATTGGAGATAGAGAAGGTATCAGTTAAAGTGCTTCCTTCTTTTGTTAAGAATTGTTTAACTGTTAATTGTAAGCTATTTTCTGTGAGGTTAATGTTGTTGGTCCTGTGTTAAGAATAAAGTTTGTTTTAATGTAAGAGAACCCTGGGCGGGATTCTCCCATCGGGCGGCTAAGTACTGATTCCGGAGTTAAAACGGGAGTGTTTTACTCCGGCGTCGGCGCCTGTTCCGGGACCCCATTCTGCGACCCACAGGGGGCTAGCACTGCGCTGGAGCGGCCTCCGCCACTCCAGCTGTCGATCCCGGCCTGAACCCGGCACCGCGCGGTCCGCACATGCGCAGTTGGGCTGGCGCCAACTAGTGCATGCGCAGTGGCATTCTTCCCCGCGCCGGCCCTGACGTCAAATGGCGCAGGGCTACAGGAGCCGGCGCGGAGGAAAGGAGGCCAGGGGGCTGAGAGGCTGGCCCGCCGACCGGTGGGCCCCGATCGCGGGCCAGGACACTACGGAGGCCCCCCCCAGGGTCCCCCTCCTCCCCTCCCCACAGGCCGCCCCCGGCCCCTTCAACACCGAGATCCCGCCGGCTCAGAAGATGTTAGAACGGCGCCGGCGGGACCTCGGCTTTTTGACGACGGCCGCTCGGCCCATCTGGGCCGGAGAATCGGCGCGCCGGCCCTTGCCGGCCCGGGCTGGACAGTCGGCCCATACCCCGACCGGCGCCGCGCCAACCACGCCGGCGCCAATGGCGCCGATTCTCCGCACTGCGGAGAATTGCGTCCCGGCGTCGGGGCGGCGTGGCACGATTCACGTGGTGCCGTGCCGATTCTCCAATTCGACGGGGGTTCGGAGAATTCCGCCCCCTATTTGTCATTGGAATTACTCCTGGGGCGAAGTACCCTTTCCTTACAGTGTATAAATTGCAACATGTTTGAGGTTTCTCACCTAGTTTCCTAACATACATGGCGGTCTGGCCCAGCGTCCTAACAAGCTTAATATCCAGGTCACTGCTGTGAGCCACATCCAAGAGAGAAACCAGTGGCTGCAAAAGATGCAATTAAGGTGCCCTAAAAGTGGGATAATCATTAGAATCACAGAATCACGACAATGCAGAAGGAAGCCAATTAAATGTGGGAAGCTGGCGGCATATTGATAGTGTTATTGGACTCGCAACGTAGATGCCCAGGCCATTGCTCTGAGGACATAGGTTCAAATCTCTCCACGGCAGCTGGATTTAACCAGTAAAAATTTCAGTAATGGTGGTCATGAAGCTTTCAGAAATGTCGGTAAAAGCCCATTTCCTTAATACAATGTCTTTTAAGGCAAGGAAATCTGCCGTCCTTAGCTGGCCTGGGCTACACGTGACTCCAGAACCACAGCAATGTGGTTGACTCTACGGGAAGGGGATAGCAACCCTTCACACCAGCGTTTTGGAAGTGTTGGTATGAAGGGTTGCAAATCCGAACAGATGTGATAGGGCTGGAGACATTGGGAGGATGGAATAGATTAGTGTCCCCAGTCTCGAGGAGACAACACTGTGACTATACAGCAATTAGAGTATGCTAAATTGAAAGAAGGATACGTTAATTGTTGCTTCCCTTGGATTGTCCCAGCGACGGCAGTGAAGAAAGACACGAGTCAGTGTGGTGTGTGTGTTGGGAGGCGAGCCTACAGGTGGTGATGTTCCCATGTGTCGGCTGCCTTTGTTTAGTTTAGATTTATTTACAGTCTCTGAGTAGCATGGTAGCACAGTGGTTAGCACTGTTGCTTCACAGCTCCAGGGTCCCAGGTTCGATTCCCGGCTTGGGTCACTGTCTGTGCGGAGTCTGCACGTTCTCCCCGTGTCTGCGTGGGTTTCCTCCGGGCGCTCCGGTTTCCTCCCACAAGTCCCGAAAGACGTGCTGTTAGGTGAATTGGACATTCTGAATTCTCCCTCCGTGTACCCGAACAGGCGCCGGAGTGTGGCGACTAGGGGATTTCACAGTAACTTAATTGCAATGTTAATGTTAGCCTATTTGTGACAATAAGAAAGATAAGGGGTGGAATTCTCCGACTCCCTGCCGGGTCGGAGAATCGCCGGGGGGTGGCGTGAATCCCGCCCCTTCCGGCTGCCGAATTCTCCGGCGCCGGGGATTTGGTGGGGGCGGGAATCGCGCCGGTTGGCGGCCGCTGGCAATTGACCCCCGGCGATTCTCCGGTCCGCGATGGGCTGAGTGGCCGCCCGTTTTTTGCCGGTCCCGACGGTGTAAATTACAGTAGGTCCTTACCGGCGGGACCTGGAGGCGCGGGCGGCCTCTGGGGTCCTCGTGGGGGGGGGGGGGGTGGCGCGGGGGGATCTGGCCCCGGGAGTGCCCCCACGGTGGCCTGGCCTGCGATTGGGGCCCACCGATCTGCGGGCGGGCCTGTGCCGTGGGGGCACTCTATTGTTCCGCATCGGCTGCCGTGGCCCTCCGCGATGGCTGACGCGGAGAAGATCCCCCCTGCGCATGCGCTGGGATGACGCCAGCACACGCTGGCGCTCCCGCGTATGCGCCAACTCACGCCGGCTGGCAGAGGCCCTTTGGCGCCGGTTGGCGTGGTGCCAAGCCCCTTCCCCGTCTTCCGGCGCAAACCACTCCGGGGCCGGCCTCGCTCCTGAAGGTGAGGAGGATTCCGCACTTTTGGGGCGGCCCGACGCTGGAGTGGTTCACGCCACTCCTCGGCGTCGGGGCCCCCAGCCCCACCGGGTAGGGGAGAATCACGCCCAAGATATCGGCACCTGACTGAGATGAGCAATGGGGCTTTCCTTTCGGAGTGGAACGAGGGATGCTGTCACACCTGGGATGGGAAATAGAGTCGGTTTCGCTGACAGAGTTGGGGGACTCCTGCACTGAGATGAGGCTGCTTTTTCTTTCGGGGGAGAGCAGGAGGAACGTCGCTGCCGAGGCTGCGCGGGCTTAGAGGCCAGGGACGGGCGCGAACGATGAGGAAAAAGCCTTCCATTTGTCAGCCCTGTCGACCATCAGAAAAAAAGGGCACATAATGAATTAAAACTTTAAATTGAGGCGAGAGCTATATTTAATACTCCCTGGCCTCCACATTCTGCTGCTCCATTTCCTCCTGGCAGATTCTAACCTAATTCCGCAGACGTTTATCCATTTGCTCTTCCTACTTTTCGGCCACACACACAAGGAAACACCTTTCTCTGCCTCTGAGTCGCTGTCACTGTAGCTTCTTGACTGCACAATTTTCAGGAATTTCGGAAACTGTGGAAGATGGTGGCCTAAGTGGTAACGCCACCGGACTGGTAATCCAGTGGATCAGACCCTGCACACACACACACACACGCACACACGTGATTTACACTCAACGAATAGAAAAGCCTAGAATCGCTGATGAGTGTGAAGCTGTCGTTGAATGTAATGAAAAACCCACCTGGTTCACTAATGCGCTTTTTTTTCATAGAATTTACAGTGCAGAAGGAGGCCATTGGGCCCATCGAGTCTGCACCGGCCCTTTGAAAGAGCACCCCATTTATGCCCACGCTTCCAACCTATCCGCGTAACCCAGTAACCCCACCCAACCTGCACATCTTTGGACTGTGGTAGGAAACCGGAGCACCCGGAGGAAACCCACGCAGACACGGGGGAGAACGTGCAGACTCCACGTAGACGGTGACCCAAGCCAGGAATCGAACCTATTTAGGGAAGGAAATCTGCCGTCCTTACCCAGTCTGGCCTACACGTCACTCCACGACTGCCCCTCCGAAATGGCTCGGGCATGGTTCTGAATCCCACTGCTGCAGCTGGTGGAATTTTAAATTCGGTGAATAAAATCTGGCGGAAAGCCAGCCTCGGTAATGGTGACCAGGAAGCTACCATCCCAATATCGTAAAAAAAAACCCCATCTGGTTCACTGATGCCCTTGGTGTCAGGAAATCTGCCATCCTTACCTGGCCTGGCCATACTTACGATTGCAGACCCCTGATTGACTCTCATCTTCCCTTCCGAAACGGTTGCGCAAGCCACTCAGTTCAAAGGTCAACTAGGGATGGGCAACAAATGCTGGCCTTGTCCAGTGACGCCCACTTCTCATGAAAGAAGAGAGAGGGGAAAAACTTTGGCTGTCCTCATCAGATGCAAAAACCTGCATTCCTGATATCGGGAATGAGGAATTTTCGATACAAAGGAAACATTAGAGAAATTGGGCTAGTTCTCCTTAGAGAAGACCGAGAGGTGGCCTTATTGAGGTGTTCAAATTGTGAACAATTTTGACAGAACATAGAACAAGAACATAGAACATACAGTGCAGAAGGAGGTCATTCGGCCCATCGAGTCTGCACCGACCCACTTAAACCCTCACTTCCACCCTATCGCCCTAACCCAATAACCCCTCTTCACCTTTTTGGACATTAAGGGCAATTTAGCATGGCCAATCCACCAAACCTACACGTCTTTAGACTGTGGGAGGAAACCGGAGCACCCGGAGGAAACCCACGCAGACATGGGGAGGACGTGCAGACTCTGCACAGACAGTGACCCAGCGGGGAATCGAACCTGGGACCCTGGCTCTGTGAAGCCACAGTGCTAACCACTGTGCTACTGTGCTGGCAGGGTACATAAACAGGGATATTCTGTTTCTACTAATTGGCAAGTCAGTGAGTAGGGGTCACAATTTCAAGATGGTCAGCAAGAGAGTTAGGAGTGAGGTGGGCAGCACGGTGGAGCAGTGGGTTAGCCCTGCTGCCTCACGGCGCCGAGGTCCCAGGTTCGATCCCAGCCCTGGGCCACTGTCCGTGTGGGGATTGCACAATCTCCCCGTGTCTGCGTGGGTTTCGCCCCCACAACCCAAAGACGCGCAGGGTAGGTGGATTGGCCACGCTAAATTGCCCCTTAATTGGAAATAATGAATTGGGTACTCTAAATTTATTTTTTATAAAAGGAGTGAAATGAGGAGGAACTTCTTTAGAACCTTAGATTCACTACAGTGCAGGAGGAGGTCATTCGGTCCCTCCTAGAGCACCCTACCTAGGCCATCGCCTCCGCAACCCGGTAACCCCACCTGACGTTTTAGGGGGGGACTAAGGGACAATTTAACATGGTCAATCCACCTAACCTGCACACCTTTGGACTCAGAGAGTTGTTGGGATTTGGAGTGCGCTGCCTGGGAGAGTGGCAGAGACGGATTCCATCGGAGGTTTCAGAAGAGAGCTGGGTATGGATTTGAAAGTGATTAATTCAGAGGGCTGGGGAATGGGACTAGCGAGGTGGCTCTTTCGGGAGCTGGTGCAGACATGATGGGTTGAATGGCCTCCTTCTGTGCTGTAAAACTCCACGGTTGTGCGATCCTATTTTCTTCAAACAGCACCGCACACTCTTTAATAAGCTCGGTTTGACCATTTTGACTCAAAGATGCCTGTTTTTTTCCCAGTGCTGTCAGCCCGGGCTATGTGCTCTGGAGTAAGGTCTGAATGTACTACCTTCTGACTCGGAAACGAGCATGTGACCAACTAAGTCAATCTGACACTTGGATGTGTCCCCTCGAGAGAAAGAGAGGAGCTTGACTATAATAGCAGGACTATCAGGACTGAGAATGCAATATAAATTGAACAATGAACCTGAGGGTTCATACATAAGATTCGAAACTGGTGCACTAGCTATCCTTTTAATAAGAGATCTGTTGCTTGTCATCATCTTAAAATTAGCCATTAGTCACTTTGGTTGTGGATTCACAATCACTGAATACCAATGACAAAAAAGCAAAGGCATCCTTTTTCTTTCTGCGCTGTGCTGTCAACTTGCTCGGAGACATCCCACAGGAACAGTCTGTTACCTGTTCTTGTAGTTTGCTTTTGCAGAGTGCTGTTCCTTGTTCTGCTATTAGCACATTCTGCTATCTGACCTTTATGCCACCATTAGCATCTGCTTTAGTCTTTAACGTTACCTCTACCACTCTCTCTTTCTTGTGCCCATGACGTCCTCGTCCGATCTCTCCCGAGCTCCTGCCTTTTCCCCGATCCGTCTATTTCGGCCCACTTGCTCCAACCTCCTCTCCCCCAGCCCAACGGAATAAAAAACCCATCGCACTTCCACCTGAAGAGGAGTCATACGGACTCGAAACGTTAACCCTCTTTCACTCTCCACGGTTGCCGCCAGACCTACTAGGTTCGCCGAGCTTTAATTGTTTGTATTCCTCTGAAACAGTTCCCAGTTTTGCAACAGCCCCCCCCCTTCCCCCGCCAGCATGTCCCTCAACACCGTTGCATTCTGATTTACGGGCACGATTTTCCAGTCCCACCTGACTGGAAATTCCCGCCCGATGCCAACGGGCCTTCTTTCAATGGTTTGTTAAATTGTCCACCCCACCTGCGACACTTTCTGCGGTGGGCAGGTTTGGAAAATTTACCCCCACACTTTTATCGTCTTAGGGTGTGATTTCATAATACCCGCCCCCCCGCCCCCACCTCCCGCCCCTCAAACTTCGATTTCTGCGATTGGGGTCTTTAACCTCTGAGGCATGATCAATTTGACTGGAGACGAAGTTGAATCCAAACTGAGGCTTTATTAGTATCAGATGTGTGGCCTCCCACAGCAGCTGGCGAAATGGCTGCAAGCTGGACAACACGCATATTTATACCCCGCCTCCTGGGCGGAGCTAGCATGCAGGGGCCCAGGTGAACCTGTAGTGCAGGTTCTACCGTACAACCTCTAATATCAGAACACAGTGGTTTACCACAACTTCCACATCGCCTGAGCATTGGCAGCTCAATGTTGATGTCCTTCTCGGCCTTCTCCCGGGCTCTGTCTCCTTGATATTCCAAAAATGGCTTTCTTCACCCTTCAACAATAAGCTGCTGACAGTCTGTCATTTTCCTTGGCCCAGATAAACCACCATGGCTACAAATGCAGCTTTTGACGTTTGTGACCATCTCTCACAGAATTTCTGGGCCTAGCCAGGAAGCTATCTTAACTCTATCCTCATCCCTTATCCCCTCCACAGTCTGAAGCGAAAATAATACCTGGTGAATTTGCTCAAACCTCCCAGAATTCATACGTGGGGCAGTAACGTTTGATGGAACTGTGTACTATGCTTTGTTAATATTGTGTCCAAATTCTACTTTTTGAACGAACGAGGCTGTCTATCCCATTCTTTCAGTTTTCTTTAAAACATAGAACATAGAAAAATACAGCACAGAACAGGCCCTTCGGCCCACGATGTTGTGCCGAACCTTTGTCCTAGATTAATCATAGATTAACATTGAATTTACAGTGCAGAAGGAGGCCATTCGGCCCTTTGAGTCTGCACCGGCTCTTGGAAAGAGCACCCTACCCAAACTCAACACTTCCACCCAACACCAAGGGCAATTTGGACATTAAGGGCAATTTATCATTGGCCAATTCACCTAACCCGCACATCTTTGGACTGTGGGAGGAAACCGGAGCACCCGGAGGAAACCCACGCAGACACGGGGAGGACGTGCAGACTCCGCACAGACAGTGACCCAAGCCGGAATCGAACCTGGGACCCTGGAGCTGTGAAGCAATTGTGCTATCCACAATGCTACCGTGCTGCCCTTGAGAACAAATAAATCTACACTATCATTTTACTGTAATCCATATACCTATCCAATAGCTGCTTGAAGGTCCCTAATGTTTCCGACTCAACTACTTCCACAGGCAGTGCATTCCATGCCCCACTACTCTCTGGGTAAAGAACCTACCTCTGATATCCCTCCTATATCTTCCACCTTTCACCTTAAATTTATGTCCCCTTGTAATGGTTTGTTCCACCCGGGGAAAAAGTCTCTGACTGTCTACTCTATCTATTCCCCTGATCATCTTATAAACCTCTATCAAGTCGCCCCTCATCCTTCTCCGTTCTAATGAGAAAAGGCCTAGCACCCTCAACCTTTCCTCGTAAGACCTACTCTCCATTCCAGGCAACATCCTGGTAAATCTTCTTTGCACCTTTTCCAAAGCTTCCACATCCTTCCTAAAATGAGGCGACCAGAACTGTACACAGTACTCCAAATGTGGCCTTACCAAAGTTTTGTACAGCTGCATCATCACCTCACGGCTCTTAAATTCAATCCCTCTGTTAATGAACGCGAGCACACCATAGGCCTTCTTCACAGCTCTATCCACTTGAGTGGCAACTTTCAAAGATGTATGAACATAGACCCCAAGATCTCTCTGCTCCCCCACATTGCCAAGAACTCTACCGTTAACCCTGTATTCCGCATTCATATTTGTCCTTCCAAAATGGACAACCTCACACTTTTCAGGGTTAAACTCCATCTGCCACTTCTCAGCCCAGCTCTGCATCCTATCTATGTCTCTTTGCAGCCAACAACAGCCCTCCTTACTATCCACAGCTCCACCAATCTTCGTATCGTCTGCAAATTTACTGACCCACCCTTCAAAACCCTCATCCAAGTCATTAATGAAAATCACAAACAGCAGAGGACCCAGAACTGATATCTGCGGTACACCACTGGTAACTGGGATCCAGGCTGAATATTTGCCATCCACCACCACTCTCTGACTTCTATCGGTTAGCCAGTTCGTTATCCAACTGGCCAAATTTCCCACTTTCCCATGCCTCCTTACTTTCTGCATAAGCCTACCATGGGGAACTTTATCAAATGCTGTGTTAGAATGTGTTAAACAATGTGTTAAAAATGGAAACGTCCAAAACCCCTTCACTCTGGAGAACGTGCCTGCTCTTATTTGAAATAGTAGGAAGTCTGACAACACCGGGTTAAAGTCCAACAGGTTTGTTTCGAATCACTAGCTTTCGGAGCCCAGCTCCTTCCTCAGGTGAATCTCTTGAAATAGTGGGCGGGGTTTGCCGGCCGCTCCCCACCGGCATTGGGTCGGGGCCGGGAAGCGGCCCGTAGATCCCGCGAGAGGCCTCTTCCGGGTTTCATGGCAGTTTAAATGTGTGCAAGAGGAGTTTTATTCAATGCTTTAAAATGTCCGTTCTCATGCGTACAGCAGCTTGCCTCCAGTTTAGTTTATTTATTAAGTGACCACATCCAGGCCTAACTGATCGTACACAGTGAACAGTCAACAGTGAACAGACACACAGAATCAAACAATGAACAATTGAAGACTACACCCAGTTTGATGTCTCATCTGAAATATGCCATCTTCAAACTGTGTGAACATGTGTGTGCATGTGTATGCGCATGTATGTATGCGAGCAGGTGTGTAGGTCTGTGTACTCTGCGTGTGCATGTGCATGTATGTGTGTGGGCATGTGTATGTAGGTGTGCATACATGTGTATGTGTGTATGTGTGCATGTTGTGTATGCGTGAGTGGGTGTGTCTGTACGTGTGTGTGTAAGGTCAAGAATATCCATGTACATTTAGAGCAACAACTGATGTTCAATGAGTAGCAGTTACATATCAGCAACGATCGAATGGCGGTCAGACTCGATGGGCCGAATGGCCTAATTCTGCTCCTATATCTTATGGTCTTACTCAACCTCAGTGAGAATGCTGTGGTCTTAAGTCTTACTCCAGAGACTTGAGCGTAAAATCTAGACTGTCGAACTGGAGGCGAGCTACATTGCCAGGAGTGCATCTTTCTGATCTCCTTGCTTACTTAGTCAGATGTAAAAGATGGTGTGGGGCCACTTTCACGGTAGGCAGTGGAGCCCTCCCTAATTTCCTGGCCATTATTTATTCTTCAAACAGCATCCCCTAAACACAATACGTGGTCATTAGCACATTGCTGTTTGTGGGAGCTTCCTGTGCACCGATTGGCTGCCACGCTTCCTACATTCCAACAGTGGCTCCACTTCATAAGTGCTTTGGGGTCGTGAAAGATGCTATATAAATGCAAACATTTATTTTTAGCTTTCCTTACTACAATGCACCTATAATTAACACTGAATCAGTGTTCATTGATATGCTCATGATTCATCAGAGGTTATATTATTTTAGAATTTTAATATATTATATATTATTCCTCTTCTCTGTCATTATTATTGATGGATAAAATGGATCCTATTTTTAGTCTATGTGGAAACAATTCCTAATTGTGTTACTAAATAGGAATAACCTATATTTATAGAAGAAAATATCCTTAGAATAGAATCCCTACAGTAGAGAAGGAGCCCATTTGGCCCATCGGTTCCACCCCCCCGACCCTCTGAAAGAGCACCCTACCTAGGCCCATTCTCTTGCCCTATCCCCGCAACCCCACCTAACCTGGACACTAAGGGACAATTTTTTTGTAGCCTGGCCAATCCACCTAACCCACACATCTTTGGACTGTGGGAGGAAACCGGAGTACCCGGAGGTAACCCATGCAGGCAGGGGGAGGATGTGTGAACTCCACATGGACAGTCATCCGAGGGCGGAATCGAACCCGGAGCCCTGGCGCTGTGGGGCAGCAGTGCCAACCGCTGTGCCACTGTGCCGCCTCAGAATAGTTTTAATGGAGATTCCAGTGGGTAAAGGGCTGCTGTTTTCTTAATTAAATTGACAGACATTGCCTTGACGTTCCTTCTGTCATCTGTTTGATAGAATTAATTTAGTGCAGTGCTGAACCCTCGCAGCTTGCTTAATATGAAAATTATAAGTATCTTCACGACAGATGTCTGGTGCGTTAATTGAAATTGCACCTAACTTTTCATCAGAAGTATTGTAATTGCACAAAGGTAAAGCAAATAAGTTGACTAAAGACTCAATCAAAATTTAAAAAATTCACCTGAGGAAGGAGCTGTGCTCCGAAAGCTAGTGATTCAAAACAAACCTGTTGGACTTTAACAAAAGAGAAAATGCTGGAAAATCTCAGCAGGCCTGGCAGCATCGTAGGGAGAGAAAAGAGCTAACGTTTCGAGTCCAATGACTCTTTGTCAAAGCTCTTTTTTCTCCCTACAGATGCTGCCTGACCTGCTGAGATTTTCCAGCATTTTCTCTTTCGTTTCAGATTCCAGCATCCGCAGTAATTTGCTTTTATCCATTGTTGGACTTTAACCTGGTGTAGTAAAACTTCTTAAATAAAAAAAACCAATCTTCACTCCTTTTAGGCGTCAGAATTCAGTGGGTAAAGTCTTGATTAATATTCAAAGCCTCATCTGTGGGTGTGAAAGATGTGTGTGTGAGGTACCCTCAATAAAGACGCTTAGAGTGTGAACGGTAAAGAAGGCTTTATTAGACTAAGAACTATGCTAGAGCTGAGACATGTGTTAACTGCTGCACAGCCCACTAGGCAGCCCCTTATATATGGCTCACAGATGGGCGGAGCCAGAGGCGGAGTCCCCAGGGTTCCAAGCCCGGTCTTAAAGGGGACATCACCTTACATGATGACAAGGCAGTAACCGTTCATCACAGTGTGTATATGTGGGTTTGCATGTATGTAGATACACAAACTCACTCATTTGTACACAACACAAACACACACACACACACAGTCATCTCAGTCCATGGATATCACTGCTGGGCTTCATCAAGGGACTGTCCTAGGCCCAACCATCTTCAGCTGTTTCATCAATGATCTTCGTGGCGATGTTCGCTGATGACTGCACAATGTTCAACACCATTCACGATTCATCAGATACTGAAGCAGTCCGTGTCCAAATACAGCAAGACCTGGACAATAACCAGGCTTGGGCTGACAAGTGGCAAGTAACACTTGCACCACACAAGTGCCAGACAATGACCATCTCCTACAAGTGAGAATCTAACCACCGCCCCTTGACATTCAATGGCGTCACCATCATTGATTTCCCAACTATCAACATCCTGAGGATTACCATTGACTAGAAACTGAACTGGCCTAGCCATATAAATACTCTGGCGACGAGAGTAGGTCAGAGGCTAGGAATCCTGCAGCAGGTAACTCACCTCGACTCCACAAAGCCTGTCCACTATCTACAAGGCACAAGTCAGGAGTACAATGGAATACTCTCCACTTGCCTGGATGAGTGCAGCTCCAACAACACTCAAGAAGCTCGACACCATCCAGGACAAAGCAGCCCCGCTTGATTGGCACCCCTTCCACAAGCATTCAATCCCTTCAACACCGACGCACAGTGGCAGCCGTGTGTACCATCTACAAGATGCACTACAGTAACTCACCAAGGTCCTTCGACAGCACCTTCCAAACCCACGACCACGACCATTTAGAAGGACAAGGGCAGCAGATACATGGGGACACCACATCACCTGGAGGTTCCCCTCCAAGTCACTCACCACCCTGACTTGGAAATATATCGGCCGTTCCTTCACTGTCGCTGGGTCAAAATCCTGAAACTCCTTCCCTAACAGTACAGTGGGTGTACCTACAACACATGGACTGCAACCGTTCAAGAGGGCAACTCACCACCACCTACTCAAGGGCAATTAGACATGGGCCACAAATATTGGCCTAGCCAGCCCGTCCACATCCCCAAAAATGAATTAAAAAATTACTGAAGTACACAGTGAATTACTGAAGTGTAGCACAAGTGGCTAGCACTGTGGCTTCACAGCGCCAGGGTCCCAGGTTCGATTCCTCGCTGGGTCACTGTCTGTGCGGAGTCTGCACGTTCTCCCCGTGTGTGCGTGGGTTTCCTCCGGGTGCTCCGGTTTCCTCCCACAGTCCAAAGACGTGCAGGTTAGGTGGACTGGCCGTGCTAAATTGCCCTTAATGTCCAAAAGGTTAGGAGGGGTTATTGGGTTACGGGGATAGGGTGGAAGTGAGGGCTTAAATGGGTCGGTGCAGATTCGATGGGCCGAGTGGCCTCCTTCTGCACTGTATGTTCTATGTTCTATGTACGCGCGCACACACACGCATGCGTGCACACATACGTACACATACGCATATTACACTATTTTAAAGAGGATCAGGGAAGTTATCCTCGGTGTCCTAGTCAACATGTATCTCTAAACAAGCAACGCCAAAATTATCATTCTCACACCCCTATTTGTGGGAGCTTGCTGTGCAATAACTGGCTATAGTGACGACATCTCAAAGCTGCTTTATTGGCTGTCAAGCACTTTGGGACAGCTGGAGGTCACAAAAGGCGCTATATAAATGCAAGTCCCTGCTTTCACTAGGAGCAGGAGTAGGCCATTCGGCCTCTCCAGCCAGCTTTACCATTCAATTTGATCGTGGCTGATCTGTATTTTAGCCTCATCTACCTGCCTTGATTTTGTAACCCTTAATGCCACAACCTAAGTCTTAGTTGAAAAGCTTTCACCCGAGTCCCCAGTCTCAATAGTTGTTTGCGGGAGGGGCCTCCATGTCTCCCTAAATCTTTGTATGACAAGAAATGCTTCCTTTCGTTGCTCGTTGAATACCTAACTTTAACGTTAAAGGTGAGAGGTGACCTTATTGAGACGTATAGGATTCTCAGGGGGCTTGCTGAGAGGTTGTTTCCCCTTGTGGGAGAGTCTAGGGCCAGAGGGCTTAACCTCAGAGTAAGGGTTTGCCCATTGTTATGGGCCAGGGTTTAGAGAACCCCAAAGTGTATCACGGAGTTCACCTGACCCACAACTTTTACTAGATTGTGGTATGGGGAGCACACGGCCCACTCTACAGGTGTGGGACAGCAGAAATGGAAAAGTATTTTTTAAAGCAAAACAATGTTTATTCTATGAACTACAGTTAACCTTTTTAAAACATACAGTGAACATCTTTTTTTTAAAAAGTATTTTTATTAAGGTTTTGCAGAATTTTTCATAATAAAATAGTAGTAACAATTAGGGCAGCACGGTAGCCCTAATTGGAGCACAATTGCTTCACAGCTCCAGGGTCCCAGGTTCGATTCCCGGCTTGGGTCACTGTCTGTGCGGAGTCTGCACATCCTCCCCGTGTGTGCGTGGGTTTCCTCCGGGTGCTCCGGTTTCCTCCCACAGTCTAAAGATGTGCAGGTTAGGTGGATTGGCCATGATAAATTGCCCTTAGTGTCCAGAATTGCCCTTAGTGTTGGGTGGGGTTACTGGGTTATGGGGATGGGGTGGCGGTGTTGACCTTGGGTAGGGTGCTCTTTCCAAGAGCCGGTGCAGACTCGATGGGCAGAATGGCCTCCTTCTGCGCTGTAAATTCTATGATAATCTATGATAATAACAAAACGAACTAGAGTGAACATTAACATAGTGCAAAAAGAGAACATACAATAACAATTAAATAGACATTACCCCACTCGACGCAGTCTTCCCACACCATCCCAATGAAGCACTCACCCCCCCCCCAACCCCCCACCCCCTCCCCTACGGATTGCTGCTGCTGCTGACATTTTAATTTTCCCCGAGAAAGTCGACGAACGGCAGCCACCTCCGAGAGAACCCTAGCGTAGACCCTCTTAAGGCAAACGTTATTTTCTCGAGGCTGAGAAACACAGCAATGTCATTAACCCAAGTCTCTACACTCGGGGGCTTCGAGTCCCTCCACATTAATAAAATCCGTCTCCGGGCTACCAGGGAGGCAGAGGCCAAGACGTTGGTCTCTTTATACAGTGAACATCATAGCAACCATCAATTCAAATACAACCCCCAAAGACTACAAAACTAAGTAATCCTTTAAGCTTTCCTTTTAACATCCATACGACTTAAGAAAAACCCACCTCTAACAGAAGCACATCAGGTTAAAGTCACTACTGAAAACATTTATAATTCTGAATTCACCAAATGATCAAGAGATAGTCTTTTGATGGCAGAGGGAACAGCAGTACACCTGCTTGGTCTGGCTTCAGCTCCAACACTGAAAACGAAACTAAAACACACCCTGCAGCAAAAAGCCTAAAACAAAAGTAATATGCTGACAGACAGCCCAGCTCCACCCACTCTCTGACATCACTGCAGTAGTAAACACCCATTTCTTAAAGGTATTCTCACTACAGATATTTATATACACACACCCATTTATAAACACCCATTTCTTAAAGGTACTCTCACATCACACCAGTGGCTGGTTTAGCACAGGGCTAAAGAGCTGGCTTTTAAAGCAGACCAAGGCAGGCCAGCAGCACGGTTCAATTCCCATGCCAGCCTCCACAAACAGGTGCCAGAATGTGGCGACTAGTGGCTTTGCACAGTAACTTCATTTGAAGCCTACTTGTGACAGTAAGCGATTTTCATTCATTTTCATTTTCATTTCTGCTTCTACGTCTTATGGGTTCCCCCCCCCCCCCCCCCCCCCGCCCCACCCCTTGCCCTTGATTTGGACTCATCCACCAGAGGAAGCACTGGTTTAGCTTAGTGGGCTAGACAGCTGACTTGTAATGCACAACAAGGCCAGCAGTGCAGGTTCAATTCCCGTACCGGCCGAGAGAATTCTCAATTCTCCCTCAGTGACCCCGAACAGGCCCCGGAATGTGGCGACTAGGGGCTTTTCACAGTAACTTCGTTGCAGTGTTAATGTAAGTCTACTTGTGACAATAAAAGATTATTATTAAGTAGTTTCTCATCATCTACCCAGTCAAATCCTTTATTCATCTTAAACACCTCAATTAGATTGCCTCTTAATCCCCAATGCTTAAGGGAATACCAGCCTTATTTATATAACTTGTCATCATATAATTTAACCCTTTAAGTGAACAGAACATTTTTGTTTTTTCTGTATTGAAATGGTGCTGGAAACACTGAGCGGGAAGAGATAAGTTGTCAGACATCTGAAATGGATGCTAGAGCTGTTTTTTCGCAAAAGTAATCGGGAAAAGGGAGCAAAGTACAGAAGGTGGAATGTCAGATTGGTCAAGGACGGATTAGGGCGAGAGAAATTGCTTTAGCCTGAGGGGTAATATCACAGCCTGGCACACATCTGGTTGAAAAGAATCAAGGCCATTGGCCACAATCTGAGGTGGCCCTTCGTTGCCTGTCTCTTTGCTCTGCTGCGGTGCGTTGCTCCTGGCAACTGAGGCAGGATGGCCCTAACATTGGCCACGGGGAAGGTGAGGCCATCATCCAGAGGATAGAGGGGCAGGTCAGGCACGTGGAAAAACAAAATGGAAGCCGTTGACTGGCAATGCTAGAGGTTGCAATGGGTTCCATCTACTTCTTTTTGGAGCGCTGGACAGCTCCAATTTGCCCATTGTTAAGATGCACTGTAAATGCTCCTGAGAGACAGGTGGCTAAGACGCCAACTATATCACTATGTGCTAATAAGTAACACGTAACCGGGGGGGGGGGGGGGGGGCAACAGCGCCAATTCAATTCCCTGCACCGGCTGACGCTACTCATGAAGGCCCCTCGCCTGAGGTGTGGTGACCCTCAGGTTAAATCACCACCAGCCAGCTCTCCCCCCTCAAAAGGGAAATGCAGCCTTTGGTCATCTGGGACTACGGTCACTTTCCCTACTGACTAGCTGTGAGAGAAAACACAATCTACAAGCTCGCCAGCAATGCAAATAAATCAGGAGATCGCCTCCTTGGGTGTGTTGCAACAGCCCGACACAAGTTTTTAAAAGGATCCGGCAGCAACCATTGAAAAGCAGCATAGGGGGCTAAACACAAAAAGGTACTTTAATGAACGCCCTGTCAATCTCCTGTTGATAGGTGCGGGCTGGAGAAAATACATGATGACCGATTCCCTCCCTCAGTCCACTCAATATGCAACCACTGATTCTCGCACTGGTGAGGTTAGTTAAATAAAGGCTGCACGCACGACACATATACAATGACCCTTCAGCAATCCGAATACATCATGAGTACATCAACAGTGTGAACACATCAGGATGGGTCTGGGTGGAGTAAGTTAAGAGAAGCAGTTTCCAATGGCTGAAGGGTCGCTAACCAAAGGGCATTGTGGGCAACCCCGGGAAGTCCGACGGCGTGAGTGCGCTTCTGGCCAAGCGGAGGATCCCGCCGACGGAGAATCCCGCCCGTTGCCCGAGAGAGTGGCGGAGGCGGACTCAATCTAGGCCGTCGAAAGGAAATTGGGTAAAGACCTGAAGGAGAAGCATTGCAGAGATTTGGGAAATGAGCGGAACGGGATTCTCTTCTCTCTTCCAGGAGGAGTGGGCCTCGCTGGGCGGGTAGCCTTTGTTGCCCAGCCCTAATTGCCCTTGAACTGAATGGTTGAAGAGCTATGGAGAACGGGCAGGACGGTGGAGTTGAGGCCAGGATGAGCCATGATCGAATGGCGGAACAAGCTCGATGGGCCGGATGGCCTAATTCTGCTCCTATATCTTACGAACCTATGAACAGCTGCCATCGTGGGATTTGAACCCATGTCCATCTGGAGATCTGTATAATATCTTAGCCTGGCAAACATCAGGTTGAAAAGAATCAAGGCCATTACCACAATCTGAGCTGGTTAGAAGCCTGGGCCTCTAGATTACTGGCCCAGAGTTGCCACCATAGAATCATAGAATCCCTACAGTGCAGTAGGAGGTCATTCGGCCCATCGAGTCTGTACTGAACCTCTGAAAGAGCATGCCTACCTAGGCCCATCCCCCCTCCTATCCCCGTTACCCCACCTCACCTTTCGACACTAAGGGCAATCTATCATGGCCCATCCACCTAACCTGCACATCTTTGGGCTGTGGGAGGAACCCGGAGCGCCCGGAGGAAACCCGCGCAGACACAGGGGAGAACGTGCAGACTCTGCACAGACAGTGACCCAAGCCGGGAATTGAACCCCTGTCCCTGGCCCATCACCCCACGGCTCTTTGAACGAGCTGGGCCAGACTCGATGGGCTGAATGGCCTCCCTCCATGCTGTACTATTCTCAGACTCTAACATCTTACCAAATCTACAGTGCAGCTGAGCAACAATATATTCTGAGCTGCATGAGAACCGCGAAGTGCTGAATGCTAAAGTAATAAATTGTCAGCTTTGGCTCAATTCTGCTGCACACAAAAGGAAGTTGAAGTGACAGGAGTGTGAGCCATGCAGTATCAGATGTGAATAAATCATTACTTATTACCTCGAGTTTGCTCTACACACAAAGGATCATCACGATAAATGTACCAGCAACACAGTACAAGATGTGAAAGAGCTGTTGACTTTCATTGTGCTGTGGGCCACGGAGTTAGTGAGGAGTCATACATGAGTCACGTGGCACAAATGAATTGGCAGCCTTTGCTCTGAGCTCCTGCTCAATCTGATAAAACTGAAATGCAGCAACCCTGGCATCTTGCACTTCTCGCCTCACCAGATCTGGCCCGTGCCTTCAGCCACCTGGGCTCCTAGGCCTGAGCTTACTTCACCCTTGGCCACGCACACTCGGCGGGCCCAGCAGCGAAACGCCCCTCCAGGCCGGGCGGACGACCCCGGAGCGCTGGCCAATTAACGGGCAGCCCCTGCGAAATAGGCACTACGTTAGGCAGAGCGCTGTCGGGGAGGGTGGAAAGAAGGTGGGCGATGGGACGCATGGCTTGGGAGGGTGGTAGAGGCGGGTTGCCTCACATCCTTTAAAAAGTACCTGGATGAGCACTTGGCACGTCGTAACATTCGAGGCTATGGGCAGCACGGTAGCATTGTGGATAGCACAATTGCTTCACAGCTCCAGGGTCCCAGGTTCGATTCCGGCTTGGGTCACTGTCTGTGCGGAGTCTGCACATCCTCCCCGTGTCTGCGTGGGTTTCCTCCGGGTGCTCCGGTTTCCTCCCACAGTCCAAAGATTTGCAGGTTAGGTGGATTGGCCACGCTAAATTGCCCTTAGTGTCCACAATTGCCCTTAGTGTTTGGTGGGGTTACTGGGTTATAGGGATAGGGTGGAGGTGTTGACCTTGGGTAGGGTGCTCTTTCCAAGAGCCGGTGCAGACTCGATGGGCCGAATGGCCTCCTTCTGCACTGTAAATTCAATGATAAGTCCCGAAAGACGTGCTGTTAGGTGAATTGGACATTCTGAATTGGACATTCTCAAGTGCTGGCGAATGGGATTAGGATTGGCAGATCAGGTGCCTTTCATGTGGTGGTGCAGACCCGATGGGCTGAAGGGCCTTTACTGCTCTGTATTTTTCCGTGATTCTGTGGAAAGGGAGGGTGTGGGCTGCCGTTTCCATGGTGCTCCCTCGGGGGGACAGCACCTGCGGAGCTGCCCAAGGAGTTGCTGACCCGTGCAAATAAATATGTACGAAAAACTGCCAGGGGTGTGAAGTTAAAAACTCACCACTATTCCCCCTATACCAAAAAGGGTCGATATTCTAAATGGTGAACAGGGATTCTCACTCCCTGACTCCGATGCAGGCTTCGGTGGGTGCTATTCAGGTCAAACTATATTTTCAAGTTATCCCCCGGTATAACCCATACCTTCACCGAAGAATTTTACCTACTTACCCCTTAGTAGCATCGATATCCTGGGTCCTGCGTTGCTAAATAAGTAAAGTAGGCTAATAACCACTGTTTCAGGTTAAAACTTTTAAGTTATTTTATTATTATATTTTTTCTTTTAAAAGATGCAATTACTGTCTTTACAGAAAGGTGAAAAGATCTTGCTTCTGGATCCTTCTGGTTGGTTGAAGGGACCTTCAGGCCCAACTTGACAATCAATCTTCTTTAAAGTCTGGTCTTCTTTAGATGTATTCACTGTTCTGCTTGGTTGCTATGTCCTATCTTTCCCATGTACCGAGCTGTGAGAGCTGGCTCTGCTGGCTATCTCTGAGCTGACTCTGCCTACTCTTTAAATTCTAGTCTTCCTTACATGTATTAGCTGTCTTAGCTTGGCTGCTATGTCTTATCTTTCCCATGACCGAGCTGACTGTAAGCTGACTCTGCTTGCTTCTCTTGTTCCTTCTCTGCTTCTCTCTGAGTTCTGGTAGTTCCTGCTCTGGTCTCTGGGTTTATATTCTCTTTCTAACAGTTGTTACGTTTTTATGACTTTATTGTAAAAAGTATCTTTGATCTAAACTTTTCTAATACAACTAAGTATTCATTTTGACATGACTTCATCTCATAGATCTGATTACATTGTTTCCTTTGTGATGTTCAAAGTTCCTTTGTGATATTCAAAAATGCTTCGGTTTCAAGAGGGGTGTGAATTTTGGTTTGGTTCCTGTCATTTCTATAGTTTTATTTTCCAATTGTGTCCTCAACTCATAATTTTGACTTTGATTTTGGCTCTAAATTATGTTTCTTGTAGACTGATAGTCTCCAATTTTCTTTAATTTACCTGGTATTAGAAAAATTTCACACCTAGAATTGTCACCAAGTTCAACTGAACCTCATCCTTTCCTTTTCAGATGCTTACTGAGATAGTTAATTTCAATGAAGGTGTGAACCATTGTTTTTAGCTCCATACAAAAGTCCTGTTTGGGAGAAGGAATCTGCATTTTATGATCCTGCTCTTTGCAGCTGCTGTTAACCCTTCGTGGGATCTTTCCCTGTATCCTCTCATGTTTCTCACAGACCAGATATTGCCAGACTTCCATGTTTCAAATGACACATCTTTCCATATTTTCAATTACAGGTGACAAGGTAGCGCAATCGCACTCAGACCTCAGTCCCCAAATATATTTGCTGATTTTATTTGAGCCCTGACCATTCACCTTGCCCTGGACCTAGGATGCAGCCTGAACGTAAAGGCCGTCTTGCCAACTGTAAAGACAGGCGGGAACGGTAAAGGCAGGGCGGCAGTGTAGCACAGTGGTTAGCACAGTTGTTTCACAGGTTTGATTCCCGGCTTGGGTCGCTATCTGCGCGGAGTCCGCACGTTCTCCCCGTGTCTGCGCGGGTTTCCTCCGGACGCTCCGGTTTCCTCCCACAAGTCCCGAAAGACGTGCTTGTTAGATGAATTGGACATTCTGAATTCTCCCTCTGTGTACCAGAACAGGCGCCGGAGTGTGGCGACGAGGGGATATTCACAGTAACTTCATTGCAGTGTTAATGTAAGCCTACTTGTGACAATAAAGATTATTATTATAAAGAAAAGTAAAATTCCCTTTGATTGGCGTGAAAAATAATTTGATTAGGCCTCTTGAGTATTGGCGTGTGCGCGTCTGACCCTGGCGCACCGAAATATCGGCGACAAAAATAATCGCGCGAGTGTGTGATGATGTCAGGATACGTGCCGGTGTCGTCTCGTACGATTTCCCGAACGTCCGGACTGGGTGCGCACCCAAAATATGTAAATAAGGTTCTGGACCCAGAGTTTCTCACAGAATCTACGGCACGGAGGTAGGCCATTTGGCCCAACCTGATCAATGCCAACCGAAAAACCAATCTAAGCAAAACCCATTTGCCTGCATTTGGCCCAGATTCCCCCTCAACCTTTCCTATCCATGTATCTGCCCAAATGCCTTTGAAATGTTGTCAATGCCCCTGCCTCAACCACTTCCCCCAGCAGCTCATTCCGCATATGTACCACCCTCTGTGTAAAAACTTTGCTCCTCAGGTTCCCGTTAATTCTTTCCCCTCTTAACTTAAGCCCTCTAGTACTTGAGTGCATTCACCCTATCCATGCCTCTCATGATCTTATACACCTCTATAAGATCACCCCTCAGCCTCCTATGCTCTAAAGAAAAAAGTCCAACTTCTCCCGAGAACCCAGTCCCTTGAGTCTTGGCAACATCCTTGTAAATCTCTTCTGCACTCTCTCCAGTTAAATACCACCTTTCCTACAGCAAGGTGAGCAAAACTGAGCACAATACCCCAGGTGCGGCATCACCAACGTCCAGTACAGAAGGTAAGGGCTTCATACAACACTAGTAGGCAGGATACAACCAGGTTTATTTACTCTACCACAAATAATTCAATCACGCTACTCCCCACCCTGCAGGGTCACCCTCCCGGACCTGCTCCCAGGCAGGATTTTCTATCCTGTGAGGTTGCTCCCAATTAGGGCCCCTCCCAATCACTTGGCCAGTTCGTACTCCAAGGTGTAAGAGCGGAACCGTGGACCATATAGGGATTGGCCCCTGAGGGGGTCGTAACACCTTCCTTAACCTCTCCGCCTCTCTATCTCACCCTCCACCTTTATGATGCTTCTTAGAACCTCTTTCTAATATCTCCTGATGTGGCTCAGTGTCACGTTTTATCTGCCAACGCTGCTGTGAAGTGCTTCTGGCTGCCTGATTATGCTAAAAGCACCGTGTATTTTCATTACCCAATTTTTAATTCAGAAAATTGCACTTTTAGATATAGGGCAGCTCAGCACAGCTCAGGAAGTCTTACGGATTTACGCTACAGCCGTGTGTCTGGCGGAAAACCTGTGGTGGCAAATAAAACTAAGTGGGACGTATTCATCACAAACGTTCGGGAGGTCTAGTGTTGGCTGCAGTGCTAAATCCAAGGTGTGCGGCGGGATTCTCCAGTTTTCTCTGACGGCACGTACCCACCGGCCGCGGGATCCTCCGTCCCGGCAGCCGGCCAATGGGGCCTCCCCTTGTGGCCAACCCCACGCCGTCGGGAAATCCGCAGGCGCTGCCGGCTAAGCGAAGAATCCCGCCGACAGAGAATCCCGCCCAACAGATTTACGAATCAGAATTGCCGTCCTTTGGACGAGACGTTAAACTGAGGCCCCAACTGCCCGCTTAGGTCAACATAAAAGACCCCACAGAAGAAACGTCCAGAATACTGAAAGGCCTGGATTGAGTGGACGTGGAGAGGATGTTTCCACGAGTCGGAGAGTCGAGAACCCGAGGGCACAGCCTCAGACTAAAGAGAAGATCCTTTAAAACAGAGATGAGTAAGAATTTCTTCAGCCAGAGGGTGCTGAATGTGTGGAACTCTTTGCCGCAGAAGGTTGTGGAGGCCAATTCACTGAGTGTCTTTAAGACAGAGATAGATAGGTTCTTGATTAATAAGGGAATCAGGGATATGGGATGAGAAAAATATCAGCCATGATTGAAGGCGGAGCAGACGCGATGGGCCGAATGGCCTAATTCTACTCATGTCTTATGGTCTAAGATTGGTGGAGCACTTCTTATCATAGAATTTACAATGCAGAAGGAGGCCATTCGGCCCATCGAGTCTGCACCGGCTCCTGGAAAGAGCACCCTACCCAAGGTCAACACCTCCACCCTATCCCCATAACCCAGTAACCCCACCCAACACTAAGGGCAATTTTGGACACTAAGGGCAATTTATCATGGCCAATCCACCTAACTTGCACATCTTTGGACTGTGGGAGGAAACCGGAGCACCCGGAGGAAACCCACGCACACACGGGGAGGATGTGCAGACTCCGCACAGACAGTGACCCAAGCCGGAATCGAATCTGGGACCCTGGAGCTGTAAAGCAATTGTGCTATCCACAAGGCGACCGTGTTGCCTTCTGGTGCTTGGCAACCATTTATTCCTGAGCCAATGGTCTGCGGTGGCTCAACATCACCTTCTCAAAGGCAATTAGGGATGGGCAATAAAAATGCTGACCTTGCCAGCGACCACCCACATCCCCTGAAAGAATTTTTTAAAAATCACTTAAACCAGGCTTTATCTTGTTGCACTTTCTAGCTGCTCACCACGTGCAAATTGGCTGCCATGTTTTCTACTTTATAACAGTGACAGCACCTCGAGTAAGTGCTTCAATTACTGTAAAACCTGGGAGGTCTGAAAGAGGCCCATGAAAGCGTTCCCCTTGAAAAGAGAAGGTCACCTGGTTGTGGTTTTTCAAAAAGGCGGAAGGTTTTAATAGAATGGACAGTGAAAACCGCTTGCCCCGGCGAGTGGGTCAATAATCAGAGGTCACAGATTTTAAAATCATTGGCGAAAGATCTAGAGGGAAGATGAGGGGTGATTTAGTTTAAGAGAGTTGCTGCGATCTGGAATGCCCCATCTGAAAAGGTAGCGGGAGTTGATTCCATAAATAGTTTTACATTAGAGAGTTGGATAATTGAGGATGAGGAACTTATAGGTGTGAGGGCTGGAGGACTTTAGAAATATTAGGTTCTAAGTATTGAGCAATTTAAGGGTTGAAAGCCTGGGGTTAGGATTCGGGAATGTGTTTTTCAATCTGGGCTAATGGACCATGGTTTGACTGGGGAAGTCCCCGGGGAGTTAATGAGCTTTTCAGCTTGCAGCGATCATTTGTTTTTCAGTTTGGGGAGATGAGGTCATCGCTGGGTGGAGCCAAGGAAGGCAGAGAGATCTTTTGAAAAGCTTCAGAGAGGCCGTTTTTGGAGAAATCTTTGGAAGGAGGAGTTGAATTCTGATCTGCCTGACGCTGAGTCCAGAATTCCCCCACAGTAAGATAGATTGAGAGCTGTATGCTTCTTTTCTTGTTGTTTAATAGGAAATTAAGTCGTAGTGTTTAAGGGATAGTTGTAAGCTGTTCTTTTTGGGTGTGAGGTTAAAAAAGTTTAATATTGTATTGATAATAAAGTTTTGTTTTTTAAAAGTACCAAATCCCTATTTCTTCATGCACTAACTCCAGGAGTGAATCGTTCTTTCCGCACAATCTTACAAATAATCTAAAAGATTGATGTTTAGAGCCACTGGTGAGGTCTGGGATCATAATACTCGGTTACCAGCAAAATAAAAACATGGGGTGCGGGGCTAAGCACGATTGCTCCTTCCAAGAGCCAGCACACAGTACCGACAAGCCAAACGGCTGTATGTAAGTCTTTTTCGCAGTGTTAAGCTGCGCTCTCCATGCAGCTCAAGGTAAGCATTCTGCCCATTGCTTTTATTTCCCACCTCCTCTATTGATGGTATGGATCGCTGCCTGGGACTTGATTGTACGGATATCGCCCGTCGCCCATTCCCTTGCGTAGGTACCTGGGGCGCGATTCTCCGACCCCCCACCGGGTCGGAGAAACACCGGGCGTCGGCGTGAATCCCGCCCCCGCCGTGTCCCGAATTCTCCGCCACCAGAGATTCGGCGGGGGTGGGAATTGCGCTGTGCCGGTCGGCGGAAATCCCCCGCCTATTCTCCAGTCCGCGATGGGCCGAAGTCCTGCCGCTGTCAACCCACGCCAGCCGGCGTGGATTGAACCACCTTTCGAACGGCGGGGCAAGGCGGCGCGGGCGGGTTCCTGGGGGGGGGGTGCGGGCCGATCTGGCCCCGGAGGGTGCCCCCACAGTGGCCTGGCCCGCGATCGGGGCCCACCAATCGGCGGGCGGGCCTCTGCCGTGGGGGCACTCTTTTCCTTCCGACTCCGCCACGGTCTCCACTATGGCGGAGGCGGAAGAGACCCCCTCCACTGCGCATGCGCGGGGATGCCGTGAGCGGCCGCTGACGCTCCCGTGCATGCGCCACCCGGCAAAGTCATTTCCGCGCCAGCTGGCAGGGCATGAAAGGCCTTTCCCGCCAGCTGGCGGGGCGGAAATCAGTCCGGCGCGGGCCTAGCCCCTCAAGGTGAGGGCTCGGCCCCTCAAGTTGTGGAGAATTCCGCACCTTTGGGGCGGCGCGATGCCGGACTGATTCGCGCCATTTTTGGCGCCGGTCGGCGGACATCGCGCCGATTGCAGAGAATCCCACCCCTGTTTTTAATATCTGAGCCCAGACCAGCCCTCTCGGTTGATGAGGTGGGGTGGGGGAGTGGAGGCGGGTACTTGGGTGGGCACACAAGCGGGTCTGACGCTGCCCTCAGCACAAGCGCTGCGCGGCAATTCTCACTTGATAATGATAGTTTATAAAATTATTAGGGGTTTAGATAGGGTGAACAGTTGGTGGCTTTTTCCTGAAGGGCAGAATTGAAAAATACAAGGGGGCAAAAGTTCAAGGTAAGGGTGGAAAGGTTCAGTGGAGATGTGCAGGGAACGCTTTTTACACAGAGGGTGGTGGTGGCCTGGAATGCACGGCCAAGTGAGGTGGTTGAGGCAGATTAGCGACCTTTAAGACTTATCTGGATAGGCACATGAACAGACGGGGTATAGAAGGACACAGACGGTTGGTTTAGATAGGACACGTGATCGGCGCAGGCATGGAGGGCCGAAGGGCCTGTTCCCGTGCTGTATTGTTCTTTGTTCTTTGTATGAGCGCAATTTCAAGTCTTGGGTGATTGATCCATTTTCCATAGTCCTGGCTGTTTTAATTTATCCTAGGCCAGAGGCTGAATCTGCAGTTGACCACTTCCGAACGGCACAGTCCCACGCAGGCATTGTTCCTCCTGACAAAGGTGGAAGAGTTAGCATTGCATGCTCAAAATTCCACTTCAAAATGGCCAATTTGTATTCGGCGAGAATCCAAGTGCACCTTTACAACAGGGTTTTCGAGTGAATGTTGCCCTTTGGCAGCTGCTCATGGCGTCCAAACTGAAGTGAGTCTTGTTCAGTCGTAAATCAATTCCTATTTGCTGTGATTCCATTTCACAAACTTGTCCGTAAATTGACATCGAACTACTAACCTTGCCCCTGGGAGACCATATCAGGGTGGTTGACTTGGATCATTGAAATAGCAGGCTGGTGTAGCCCAGGCATATTTTGTCCCATTTGTTCATGGAATATCTTGCTGGCTGGTATGTATTAGGGGTATTAAGGTACCCTGTGATGCCGAGAGGCTATTGGCGGATAGACGCTGGGTCCCGATTGGATCAGCCGCCTGCTGGCTCCACCCAGTAAGGCGGAGTATAAGAGCCCAGGTTCTCCCAGCAGCCGCATTCTGTAACTGTGCTGCTGGGGAACAAGTCTGCGTAATAAAGCCATCGTTCGACTCCTGCTCATCTCGTCTCGTGAGTGATTGATTGTGCTACATTGCCCATCCCTAATTGCCTCTTGAGAAGGTGGTGGTGAGCCGCCTTCTTGAACCGCTGCTGTCCATGTGGTGTAGGTACACCCACAGTGCTGTTAGGGAGGGAATTCCAGGACTGTGGACCCAGCGGCAGTGAAGGAACGGCCGATATTGTTCCAAGTCGGGGGGGGGGGGGTGCGGCTTCCAGAGCAATTTGCAGGCGGTGGTGTTCCCATGCGTCTGCTGCCCTTGTCTTTCAAGGTGGTAGAGGTCGCAGGTTTGGAAGGTGCTGTTGAAGTGAGGTTTGGTGGGCTGCTACAGTAGATGGCACACACTGATGCTACCGTGTGCCAATGGACGAGTGAGTTAATTGCTTAAGGTGGTGGATGGGGTGCCAATCAAGTGGCCTGCTTTGTCCCGGATGGTGTTGAGCTACTCGAGTGCTGTTGGAGCTGTACTCCTCCAGGCAAGTGGGATATATTTCATCACACTCCAGCTTTGTATCTTGTCGATGGTGGACTGGCTTTGGGGAGTCAGGAGACGAACCACTGTTCGTAGAATTCCCAGCCCCTGTCCTGGTCAGTATTTATATGGCTGGTCCAGTTTCTGATCAATGCAAACCCCATGGCCGATGACATCTGAAAGATTTTGAGCTGCTCACTTTAAAATAGGGTTGAGTCTGTCCAGAAACATTTCCGTACAGCTCCGACAACTTGTATTTATGTAGCACCCTGCTTAACATAGTAAAATGTCCCAAAGCCCTTCACAGTATTACAAAGCAACAAGAAGATATTAGGACAAGTGGTCAGAGGGCTAGACTTTAAAAGGAGAAAGGTAGAGAGGTAGCTGCAGGAACACCGACCAATGGTAGAGGGGCTGGCACTGAAGAAGGGTCATGTGCGACTCAAATCATAACTCCGTTTCTCTCTCCACAGACGCTACCAGGCCTGCTGAGAGTTTCCAGCACTTTCCCCTTTCTATTTTATATTAATGGGGGGATTAATATTGGGGGTTGCTCATACAGACCAGAATTTGCAGTGCGCAGAAATCCAGGGTGATGCTAGAACATAGAATTTACAGTGCTGAAGGAGGCCATTCGGCCCATCAAGCCTGCACCGGCCCTTGGAAAGAGCACCCCATTTAAGCCCAGAACTCCACCCCATAACCACCAACCCCTTTGGGCACTAAGGGCAATTTACCATGGCCAATCCACCTAACCTGCACGTCTTTGGACTGAGGGAGGAACCGGAGCACCCTGAGGAAAACCACGCAGACACGGGGGGGGGGGGGGGGCATGCAGACTCCGCGTAGACAGTGACCCAAGACGGGAATCAAACCTGGGACTCTGGGGCTGTGAAGCGACAATGCTAACCACTGTGCTACCGTGCCGCCTAAGGCTAGAGTACCGAGGTAGGGATAAGTAACAAGGCCACCCAGTGGGGGGGGGGTCGAAAACATGGATGATAATTTCACGAATGATGCGTCGCTCAACCGGGAACTTAGGACAAGGAGCACAGAGGGGAGTGGGACGAGCTAGGACACGGGCAGCAGAGTTTTGAACAAAAATGTCCACGCATATGCACGGAGAGATTCTTACGCATGAGTACACATCACCGCCTCCCAGCACCCCCCTGCCCCCGATGTTTTTTTTCCCAATGACGGATGTGGCTCCCCATTGGTCGTCACCAGGATCGTCTGGTCCCGTTGAAATCAATTGCGTTGCTCACCAGCTGCACCATTGGGTAACCCACCACATGGGGGGGGGGGGGGGTCACCTTCGGCGGGACGTGAAAATCCCACCGGTGGTAGGGCCGGAAAATCCGGCCTAAAGTATGCTCACAGATGCTTTTTAAAAAAGGTTTAGAGTACCCAATTCATTTATTCCAATTAAGGGGCAATGTAGCATAGCCAATCCACCTAGCCTGCACATTTTTGGGTTGTGGGGGCGAAAGCCACACAAACACAGACAGTGACCCGGAGCCGGGATCGAACCTGGGGCCTCGGCACCGTGAGGATGCAGGGCTAACCCGTTGCGCCACCGTGCTGCCCCTCACAGGTACTGATAATAATGCACACACATTCATGCATGCACAGATTAGTGCCTGTTCCTGTGTATCGTTCTTAGGGTTTTGGCCAAGGGTGGTATCATGACCGGTACAGGCTTGGAGGGCCGAAGGGCCTGGTCCTGTGCTGTATTGTTCTTTGTTCACATGCAGGAGAAACAATTGAATGATCTATTAAGTCCTCAAGTAGAAATGAGGAAATGGTCCATTGTCAGAAGCTGGGGACAGCAGGAGATACGGTGTGAAAAGTCAAAGGAATTGGAAGATATATATAAGATACAGAGGTGTGTGTGTACGTGTGTGGGGAGGAAGACAAGCAGGGAAGGTAGCAGGAAAACTAAAAGTTCCACAAACTCTCCTGGCTCTGGGACATCTGAAAAGAAAAAGATGTGGGTCGACAGCGAGGGTTTGTACCACCCTGCCAGCACAGTACCAATGACTGAACCCTTCCTCAAACATCAAAGCGGCCTTCTCCAAAATCCCGCACAGCGCCAACACTAACTGCCAAAGAGAAAGAAGGTACAATAGTTAAGTTCTGTATTCTTAAAAGTCACTAGGAGGCCTCGTGGTGCGGTGGGTGGAACCCTTACCTCTGGGCTCAAGTCCCCACCAGGGCTTGTTGGTCACAGAAGGAGTGTCGGTGACAGACATTGTTCAACGGGCTGATAATCATCCCGCGAATCCTTCCGCCACTATTCCCCAAATGGCAAAATGCGAGTGTGACGATGTGCAGAGCAGCAGATTGAAGTTGCTTTGAAGGCCAGAGGGCTCCGGAGAGCCTTTCTCAGTTACAATTGTCTCTGGGCTTCACAAATGGTGACATGACCAGCTATGCACCGTGATAAACATTACATTTCTCATCAAAGTAGTTTCGTACAAGTTCGGAGAGCATATGCTTCCTTCAGCTGTCACAATTCAAAGCGTCAAAAGTGTGTTTAAAGCGAGAGTGACCATCATTTTGTAGTGTTTTGTCCCTGGGCTGGAGGCAGACAGTTTCCATAATGTAGGAAGTACCCCCAGGGCAGAAAGCAATTGAACTCCGCATGACCCACCTCCAGCGAATTAGGGGAAGCTGTTTCCACTGGCAGGATAAGTTTGTTACCAGACGACAAGGACTTATGATGTTTGGCAAAAGGGAAAATGAGGAGCATTCTTTTTTCTTTTACATAGCGAGTTGTGCTGAAATGTGCTGATGGAAAGGGTGTCAGAGGCAGATTCAATGGTAACAGTTAAAATAAATTGGATCAAAGGGGGGAGGGGGTGGCGATCCTGAAGGGTGGAAAAGAATTGCAAGATTCCTGGGGCGAAACAGGAGAGTGAGACTGATTAAATACGTCACTCAAAGAGCCTGCACAGTAAGATTCTCTTATTTAATTCTGGGCTGCTCAAATACATTGCACATACTTTTTCACAATGGAACAGAGTTTTTCACCTACTTAACGACACAGGAGGTCAGTACGTTTCTTGACTAACAAAAAGAGGAGTAGCCATATATTGACTATTGCTGAAAAAGACGCATGTTGTCGAAGCTTTCCATCTTGTGCTCATCAGGACAAATCGCAAAAATACCAAACCATGAAGGGAACAACAATTTATACTGCATGAGGAGAAGAAGAGCTGATTGGAGAATGCCGCCATGGCAATGCCTCTACCAATCAGAGTCCATTTGCCCAGCAAGCAGCACTCTCTTCCCGTGCAATATAAATTGCTGTTCCCATTACAATTTGGTGCTCTTTCGATTTGTCCTGATGAGTGCAAGACGGAAAGGTTCAGCAGCGTGTGAACTTTCTCAGCAACACTCAAGTTCTGTAGTACCAAACGCCTCGTTAGCAGTTTTTGGTCTTTCGTAGGCCTATGGAATCATCAGATTTTCAGTGCAAAGCCATTCTGCCCTTATTGATCGCGCTCATATCGGAGAAACCTACTCTAAACTGGTTTAGCTCAGTGGGCTAGACAGCTGGTTTGTGATGCAGAACAAGGCCAGCAGCGCGGGTTCAATTCCCGTACCAGTTTACCCGAACAGGCGCCGGAATGTGGCGACTAGTGGCTTTTGACAGTAACTTCATACTTGTGACAATAAAAGGTTATTATTATTATTTACAAACCCATTTTCCTGCTCATTTTTCATATTAATTGTGTTTAATTGTATGTAGTTGGTGGACATTAACTGGGGATTTACTTGTGCCTGGATGAATAGACATTTCCTTTGAAGACTGACAGACATGAAGGGATTTTGAATGCATCATCATCCCCAATAATTACATATTAATGTAAGTTTCCTTTAAAGGTTTTCTTTTCTTTACAGTGGGTTGATAGTGCCCCTTAATTGGTTTATGCGTGCAAAAATATTTTAGAAAGGGACTTCCCCTTTCAAATAGGGCACTTAATTAGTGTTAGGGTCAGAAAAGAGCTATAGATAGTCTTACGATCCTGGACCAGATACCAACATTTGCTATGATACGGGACAGAAACCCCACTGTTTTATTTAACTTGTAAGACTGTGAAGAAAGGATACTTCGCTCCAGGAGTGATTCCATGCACAAATAGGGATATGAAGTTTTAAAACAAACTTTATTGCAAACACAGTATTACTAACTTTGATATGAACAAAGACAAGAGCTTACAATGACCAGTTAAACAATGCTTAACAATACAATTAAACTTGTAATTAAATGACTCCTAACAATTAAATGACTCCTAACTGCTGTCTTTATCTCCACTCAAACAACACCCATCTCAGGTCACAATCCACTTTTAAACACAGTTAGCAGACTCAGGAATACTTGCTTAATAGAGATGTCTTGGATACCTTGCTTTAAGAAAGAGCGATCCTTCAGGAACCAGCTTGCAGATTCTTGCCTGTCCCAAACTACTGTTTAACCTGTCAGCCTTTGAGAAACTGCTCCTCTGCTGTTCAAAGGCAAATTTTTAACTCGCTGTTTGGAGAGAAGTTGTTCCTGTTCACAGACAGATCAAAAATCACTGTTTTCAGCGAAGCTGCTTGTCTGTTCTCATGCCAATCTAAAACTAATTTCAAAACTGAAAACTTAACACCTGACTGCTTCAGCCCCTGGTTCCTCCCATAAACTACATCATCTTACGGGTTCTCCGGGCCGCCAACCGTGTGTTCCTCGGTGGCATGCCCTCCCGGCAGCAGAATTCTCCTTTCCCAACACCTGCCAATGGCATTTCCCCCTGGGTGTGGGTGTGCTGCCGGCGTAACGGAGAATCCTGCCAGCAGAGACTCCTGCCCAATGTCTCTAATTATCTACTCCCCAGGGAATCTTCGTTTGATAAACAAAATTCCATGAGCCCAACTTTTACGAGGCTTTAATTGCACCGGTGTCTCCAAAAATCCTGTTGCCTTTCAAACCAGGATTTAAAAAAACCTGACTGCAGCACTTGCACACACTAACACAGGCTTTTAACCCTCCCTGCACCAAATACATATAATACAATGTATCTGAAATTCCTTCATTCATCTCAATAGTCACTGTAGTTGTTGGTTAGGGGGCACTTGCTTGTAATGTGTAACTCTGTACAATGCTGAGAATCTGTGTGGAGATTGGCTCCAGTTTTATCCTTCATCAACTGGCTCTCTAGAGTAAAACACTCATCACTAAATAATCCTTCTTTTATCCAACAGGATATTGTGGAATGGCAGGCTAGAGGGGCTGAAAGGCCTCCTCCTGTTCCCAGGGGCTGGGACCCCCATCCACCGGCAGGAACTTCTGGCCCTGCCGAAGGCGATTACTGCTAGCGGGTTCACTGGCAGCAGGACAGACGAACCACAAAAAAATGGCATAAACCTCAGCAGACTGGAAGTTCCCGGTGATGGCAAATGGAGAACAGCCTTCACTGCCGGTGAACGCACCACTGAATTGGGGGGTGGGGGAGGGGAGACTGAAAACCCTGCCCTACGTTCCTAGACTCATTTTAATTGCCTCTATTTTCAAATCACTCATAGGAATGCACTCTATGTTCTAATATCTATGCGTGAAAAATGGATTCTGCCTCTATTATGCATTGATGTTTCCTTGTTCCCAATTCGCGGACCATTGGAGACTGTCTTTCACCATTCATACTGTGAAACATTTTCACGAGAACCTTTTGTGCTCAATTATATTGAGCACTGGGATTTCAAATCTCATCATGACTCTATCTTCTGATTGTTGCCAACCTGTATCCAGTGAACCTGCCTCTTTTCAATGGGTCTAATACCTTCTCCGTACAAGACTTCCTAAAATGCTCCTATGTTCTTCCAAAATAATAATCTTTCTTGTCACAAGTAGTCGTACATTAACGCTGCAATGAAGTTACTGTGAACATCCCCTAGTCGCCACACTCCGGCGCCTGTTCGGGTACACAGAGGGAGAATTCAGAATGTCCAATTCACCTAACAAGCACGTTTTTCGCGACTTGTGGGAGGAAACCGGAGTGCATAAACATTTTGCAGCTGTACATTTAGCAATCTATCAAGAAGATAGCAAACATAATGCAGACACGGGGAGAAAGTGCAGACTCCACACAGATAGTGGCCCAAACCAGGAATCGAACCTGGGACCCTGGCGCTGTGCAGCGACAATGCTAACCACTGTGCTACCGTGCCACCCGACAGAGCTCCAACCAAAATCCATCATGCTAAATTACCCTCAGTGTCCAAAAAAAGGTTAGGTGGGGTTATTGGGTTATGTGGATAGTGTGGAGGCGTGGGCTGGGGTGCTCTTTCTAAGGGCCGGTGCAGACTCGATGGGCCGAATGGCCTCCTTCTGCCCTGTAAATTCTATGACATGACATGGCTATTAAATGCACAAGTTTCCATAAATGTAACAATGAGAAGTTTATGGATTTTATTTAACAATCTCCACTTCAAGTCCCATAGCTATAACTGTGTGAGCCGGGAATACACAGCCAGTCGCGAGAGAGAGTCTGCACATAATCGTCCATCACAGCTGTGGATGGGGCATTTTATATGCTGGAGTTAGCACCATTGGCAGACTCTTTCACCAGCTGTTCTAATCTAGTTCACTTCCTCTCTTATTTTCATGGTGTGTACATGGGTAGGGCCTTGCAAGAAGCAAAATAAATAACAATGATGCTGATCCTTCAAGTGAAAATTCCCTGTTAAAGCCAAAGAAGAACTCTTTACCTTCTCCAGAGGGCCAGCGTGATGGTTAGCCCCTTTGGCCTTTTGTCTTTCGTGCCCTGATTTCAATCCGAAGTCAGGCTGATTGGATAAGAGTGTCCCCCCCACCCCGTCTCCGAGCATCATTACGGCCGTCAATCGGGATCGGCCCTCAGGCGCTCTCAATACAGCGCCAGGTGTTCACGGGTCTGTAGCACAGAGCTGCCCAGATACAGGCAGCCTCCCACACCCCAACCCCAAGCCCAACGCCCCCCCTCCCCCTCACCCAAGGGAGGTCGCAAGGCTTTGTCACCACCTCAGAAAACTCGATCAAGTTAGTGAGGCACGACCTCCCCTTCACAAAATCATGCTGCCTATCACTAATGACTCCATTTGTTTCCAAATCCTGCCCCCGAGGATTCTCTCCAATAATTTACCTACGACCGACGTGAGGCTCACCGGCCTATAGTTTCCTGGATTATCCCAATACCTTTCTTTTGTTTGAAATTTAGAGTGCCCATTTCATTTTTTTCTCTTACCTTTCTTAAACAGCGGTACCACATTAGCCATTCTCCAGTCCTCTGGCATCTCACCGATAGCCAATGAGGATACAAAGATGTCAGTTAAGGCCCCAGCGATTTCCTCCCTTGCTTCCCTCAGTATTCTGGGGTAAACCCCATCCGGCCCAGGTGACGTATCTACCGTAATATTTTTTAAAAGACCCAATACCTCCTCCTGTTCGATGTCAACGTGACCCAGACGGTCCACACACCCTACCCAAGAATCATCTTCCACAAAGTTATTTTCTTTGGTGAACACTGATACAAAGTACACATTTAGTACCTCAGCCATTTCCTCTGGCTCAACACATAGATTCCCCCCACTGTCCTTAAGTAGTCCAATCCTTTCCCTGGTCCCCCGTTTGCTTTTTACATATGAATAAAAAGCTTTGGTATTCACCTTAATCCTATTTGCCAAGGACTTTTCATGACCCCTCCTAATTTCCCGCTTAAGTACCTCCCTACTTTCTGTATACTCTTCAAGGGTGTCAACTGTCCCCACCCTTCTGGACCGTGCATTGTGGGAGTTTCCATGGGTTTCCTCCGGGTGCTCTGGTTTCCTCCCACAGCCCAAAGGTTCGGTGGACTGACCATGCTAAATCGTCCCTTAGTGTCCGAATGGTTAGGTAGGGTTACTGGGATAGGATGGGATCGTGGGCCTGTGTAGGGTGCCCTTTCCAAGAGTCAGTGCAGACCCGATGGGCCGATTGGCGTCCTTCTGCACTGTAGGGATTCTATCTCAATTGCCTCCTTTTGTTGTTTCATTCTATGTCGGAATGTACTCTTTGTCCTGTTGTACCTCTTTCAGATAATTATGTGTTTTTTAAATACCCCATGTGAGTCATTCCTTCTAGGTATAAGCTGGTTCCTTTAACAGCCAGTAAAATACTTGCATCTTTCTCTCATGGGGTTCCTATAGAGAGAACGATTTCTCAGAGGGAGTACATTGCAGGACACATTTGGTCTGTATTGTTCACCCGATTCACAGATGTACTTTGATTAGACATTGTACATTTAGGGTTAATATTGGTTTATAGCCTGAAAAGTTTTAAGACACAGGTAATAGTTTTCTGCTATAATTGTGACCTTCGCTGACCTTGTGAGGTCATTAAGCTCCTTCCTGCACCAGAGAGAGTGGCCCCCATGGTTCGTCTGCAAGTTTTCACCCCATCAAGGGGGAATGGGCGGATAATTGTGGGCTGATCAACAAGAGATGTCCGATGTCCCCAGCTGAGTTGATTGAATATTGGCTATTAATAAAAGATTATTTAGCATTCCGTGCAATATTTAAAATGCAAAGTCTTTGCTGATGGCTTTATATAAAGCAATAATAATAGAGGCGGAGATCTCCAAGGGTGGGACAGGCAGTCATTCAAGAAGTCAAGCTCGGGACTGGAATGGCTAATCTAAAGTTTGACTGTCTTGAAATCTATTAAAAGTTGCATGAACACGGCGGAGGGCTGTGGTGGGGTGGGTGGCATTCTTCCTGTGCACGTGAGCTCCGAATCGTGACCGTATTTTCAGAGATAGGAGTCTTGCTACAGGGAAGGAAAGAGAGATTGGCAGCAAACTCATCCCGATCTTTACTCCCACTATGGCAATCACTGCCCTTCTCCATTCAGTAAGCGCATTCCCTGCGTTAAGCAATGAAGCATTGCAGAGATAGAGTCATAAAACACAAATAAAATTGGGATGGGGAGGAAGTCTGTAAAAAGACACAATATTTATCAATAAACTTCAGGGTACTGCCAATTGTGGCACTCAATCAAACAGAGTGTAAAGACCTTAGTTTCAATCTAAAAAAAATAAAATCCATTCTCAGGATATTACCCAGCCTTTATGGCTCATCCTTCGATGCCCTTGAGAAGGTGGTTTCAGCATCTTCGTCTCTTGCTATAATCTCTGCGGTGAAGGTACCCCTCACAGAGCCATTGAATAGACAGTTCCAGGATTTTGGCCCAGTGACAATTATGATGCTACGCACAAGGCAAGTTTGTACATAAATGTTATGCGCGACCTCTGACCATCACGTGACCCTGTGGTCTGGCAGTTGGGAGTAGGTCGTGCTGGGTGATAGACGTACTTGCAGTAGCTCCACAATAGTTTAGTGTTGGCTGTTTGTTATTTTATTTATCCTAGTTATCTTACCACACAGTTGTTCATAGAATCATAGAATTTACAGTGCAGAAGGAGGCCATTCGGCCCATCGAGTCTGCACCGTCCCTTGGAAAGAGCACCCCACTTAAGCCCACTCCTCCACCCTATCCCCGTAACCCAGTAACCCCACCTAACCTTATTGGACACTAAGGGCAATTTAGCATGGCGAATCCACCTAACCTGCACAGCTTTGGACTGTGGGCGGAAACCTGGGTTACTGAAGGAGAAATATCGAACTGTGTTCCTGCTCCTGACCCCTGTTTATTGAACTCTTGCTGGCAAATGCACAGACGGAATAAGGACACATTTGGGCGTGGCTATTTTGCTCTCCATGCTGCCTACCTGTGGTGGAGGCATGGACATAAAGAATGGCCCCGATCGCGGGCCAGGTCACTGTGGGAGCCCCCTGGGAGCCCCCCCCCACCTCCCCCCCCGGGGCTGGATCTCCCCGTGCACCCCCCCCCCCCGAGGACTCACCTAGCCAGCCTACAAGCCAGGCCCCGCCGTGAAGGACCATGTCCATTTCACGCTGGCGGGACTGGCCAGGAAACAACGGCCGCTCGGCCCACTAGGTCCCGGAGAATTGCCGGGGGGGCCGCTGTCAACGGTCGGAGGACCCGCGCCCTGGATGTTCATCTGATCGGGATGAATGGTCTGTCTTAGGAGAAAACGATAATCAGTTTGGACCTATATTGGAGTCACGGAGAATGAGAGTGGACCTTTTTGAAATATAATATTCTGAGCGGGTTTGCTGGATGGATACTGGGATGATGTTTCCCCTCGTGAGGGAGTCTAGAACTAGAGGGCACAGTTTACAAATGGGAGATCTACCATTTAAGATGGAGATGATGATAAATTTCTTCTCCCAGAGGGTCGTTGGTCTTTGCAATTCTCTACCCAGAGAGCAGTGGAGGCTGGACCATTGAACCTAAGGCTGAGTTAGACAGACATTTGATTGACAATGATAATCCTGCTCGGTACGAGAGGAATGGCAGATTTGGCATTTGGTGTAGGGCAGCACGGTAGTACAGTGGTTAGCACTGTTGCCTCATAGCGCCAGGGACCCGGGTTCGATTCCCGGCTTGGGTCGCTGTCTGTGCAGAGTCTGCACGTTCTCCCCGTGTCTGCGGGGGTTTCCTCCGGGTGCTCCGGTTTCCTCGCACAAGTCTCGAAAGATGTGCTTGTTAGATGAATTGGACATTCTGAATTCTCCCTCTGTGTACCCGAACAGACACCGGAATGTGGTGATGAGGGGATTTCCACAGTACCTTCATCGCAGTGTTAATGTAAGCCTACTTGTGACACTAATAAAGATTATTAATATTATTATGTACTCAGTTGGGTTGCCAACTATGTGAAGTTACCGCTTGTAGGATTATGATTGAACAGCAACTGAAACCTAAAAGGGGCAGACAGTCAGGTGGTAAGGTCACATCAGATTAACCATGATCTTATTGACTAGGGAGCAGGCTCAAGGGGCTGAATAGTTTACCCTTGCTCCTATTTCTTATGTTCTTATGGTGTTGATTCTCATTGCCTGAGCGCTGAGCGGTCCCGTGGTGTAAATATATAATCGCAAAGTAGAAGATAGGCCAACCCTAAGGTTTTCCAATGAGCATTAAAAGGCTGTCAAATTTCATTAAATATTCCTGATTTCCACCCAGGGTAACAAAGGGGTGAGACCAGACTAATCACTCTCCTTCTCCCCCGAGAGACGAAAGAGTTCCTCAAGTCTTTCTTCACCATCCTAATAAATGGTCCCTCTTGGTACATAACTAGGCCCGACCTAATAAAACTCTCATTGTATTATGCCACAGTGCGAAAATGAGACAAGCCTTCAAGCATAACAGTCTAAGCACGATTAGGGAGTTTTGCTTTCATCTTGTGATTTATGTGATTGGTGCAAGAAGGCTCCCGACACGAGAAACCTATCTAATGTGGTCTCAGTATAAATGAGAGCGGAAATCTCTATTCTAGAATGCCAGCACTCGTAACCTTGGAAGAAACCTATTGTGTGAATCTTGGCAGGGAAACAGATGCAATAATGTTCGGCATTTCAAATTGGATGAAGTGACGTTTGGTGCTTGCAGGTCATTCTAATAAGCGTTGGGTGGGTGGTGACGGCCAAGTTTTGGAGTGGGGGTGGAGGGGGTGGGGGGGGGGGGGTAGGGGGGAGAACTCATGTTCCCAGTCAGTCGGGATCATAACAGGGTATGTGGGACAATGCATCTGAGATTACATAGCGGAGAGCAAAATCCTTACTATTGTGTGCGTGAATACTTAAGCTATGTTGGGATGGAGCTGGGGGGGGGGGGGGGGGGGGCGGGTGCACAGGGCAGGGTGGAGTGGGGGGGGGGTTGCGGTGGTGCGAGGGGGGTGGGGGTGGGGGGGGGGGGGGTTAAGCGTCGAGGACAGGACATGTGCTCCTGAATAAGAGAGTAATTAAAAATGGGGTGCCGTGCTATTCGCATGTGTTGCACCATGTTGTGTATGCATTGCTCGCTCTTCCTAGTTACTGCCGTCTGTGATTCTATAGGAAAGATCATTACTTAAATTGAATAAAGCTCATCAGTACATCTTCATGAGTTATTAGGTAGCCTAATGACCATCCAAAAGACAATTATTCATAATGAAATGGGTTGCCTTTTTGCAGAGAAACAAAATGGAAAATCCCTCCTCGCCTACCTTGATCTTCCACACTTGATCAGGCGCTCCCAGTGGTGGGAACAATGGAACATCAGTCAGGAGCAGGCCATTCAGCCCCTCAAGCTTGTTGTGCCATTCGATGAGATCATGATTGACCTATACCTTAACTCCAAATACCTCCCCCGTTTCCGCATCCCTTCGTATTTAGGCTCGGAAAAGTTCATTGATCTGAGATTCGTAATTATTGAATTGAGATTGCGTCTCCTGCTTTCTGTGGGAGAACGTTGCACGTGTCTACCAACCTTTGACGGAAGAAATGTTACCTAACATCTCTCCTGAGCGGCTTGGCTTTGAATCATAGAATGCCTACAGCGCCCATCGAGTCTGCACTGACCCTCCAAAAGGGCACCCTACCTAGACCCACTTCCCCACCCTATCCCTGTAACCCCACCCAACCTTTGGACACTGACGGGGAATTTAGCATGGCCAATCCACCTGACCTGCACATCTTTGGACTGTGGGAGTGATGCAACCATCAATTCACTCGAAGACACGTGGAGAAGTAAACCGTGGTTTTAATCAGCTTAGAACTGTGCCTGCCTGCGACCGGTACAATACTGAAGGTGGCCCCGCAGGTCAGCTGCTCTTATACTTCCTCTAAAGGGGTAAAGCCATGGGCGGAGCCCGTGCATGCCCCAACATATCCCCCTGTGGGTGAAGCCACACAATGGCCCATAGGTGGAGCCCACAGGGTTAATATCATAACATAACATAATACAGTGCACTGGTGAATTATCGGTAATTATAAATTCACCACACGAGGAAACGGGAGCACCCGGAGGAAACCCAAACTGACATGGGGAGAATGTGCAAAGCCCATACAGGCAGTCACTCGAGGTGGGTATCGAAGCCAGTTCCCTGACGCTGAGGCAGCAGTGATAACCATTATGCCACCTGGCTGTGCCATTTAAGGTGATGTTCCTTTGGTGGACTTTTCCCAACAATCGGAACGGTTTATCTTTATCGACCCATTTAAATCTATTCAAGGCCATAAAATTCATCAAATCACCCCCTAACAATCTAGATTCCAGGGAATACAAAGCCAGATTATGAAATCTCTCCTCACCACCTTATCATAAGACCATGGGCGGCATCTCCGGTCTTGTCCGTGGCGGGACCTTTCGTGAGCGAGAACGGAAAATTTGGCGTTCCGGCGTTCCCTTTTGGTAGCACCGGAAAATCCCAGCTGCGAACAAGTATGGAAGAGTTTGGCCTGTAAGACCAAAAGACGCAGGAGCAGAAGTAGGCCATTTGGCCCATCGAGTCTGCTCCCCCATTCAAAGAGATCATGGCTGGTTTGACACAATCCTCAACTCCACTTACCCGCCTTATCCCCAGAAACTTTGACTCCTTTACTGATTAAAAATCTGTCCATCTCAGCCTTGAATATATTTAACGACCCGGCCTCTACAACCTTCTGCAGTAAAGAATTTCATTACCCTCCGAGAGAAGAAATTCCTCCTCATCCCTGTCTTAAATGGGTGACCCCTTACTCTGAGATTATGCCCTCTGATCCTCGACTCTCCCACAAGGGGAAACAACCTCTCAGCATCTACCCTCTCAAGTCCCCTGAGAATCCAATATGTCTCAATAAAGTCGCCTTTCATTCCTCTAAACTCCAGACCCAACCTACTCAACCTCTCCTCACAAGAAAATCCCGGGATCAACCGAGTGAAACTTCTTTGGACTACATCCAATGATGATATATCTTTCCTTAGGTAAGGGGACCAAAACTGTTCACAGGTATTCCAGATGTGGTCAGCTGACATATTGTCGAATCTGCTTTTTCTAAATCCAAGACATCCTTCCTAAGTGCAGTGTTCGAATCTGTACAAATCTTGTAAAATCTGAACTCGGGCTTCCGGATCATTAGTCCAGGCTTCTGGATTGCTAATAGGACAGAAAGATCAGGCGGCATGGCGGCACAGTGGTTAGCACTGCTGCCTCACAGCGCCGAGGACCCGGGTTCGATCCTGGCCCCGAGTCACTGTCCGTGTGGAGTTTGCACATCCTCCTTGTGTTCGTGTGGGTCTCACCCCTGCAACCCAGAAAGATGTGCTGAGTAGGTGGATAGGCCACGCTAAATTTCCCCTTAATTAAAAAAATAAGAAGAATGTGCGAGAAAAGCTCGGCAGGTCTGGCAGCATCTGTGGAGAAAAAGAAACAGAGTTGACGTTTTGAGTCCAACATGGTTCTTCTTCATAACCAAAATGTGGTCGGTTTAATGGGGAGGGGAGGATTAAGTGGAATGAAAGAGAAGGTCAGGATAGGTTAGAGGGTGGGGGAGCTTAAAAAACAAAGATGTTATGGAACACAAGGCAAGGGGGGGGGGGGGGTTGGCACTTGCAGTCGTAAAGAATCACAACATTGGTCCACGCAGGTATTAATAGCGGAATTCTCAATCCGAAAGCAAAACCACGAAGGCAAGATACAAATGGGCACTTTGGGGCAAATATTGTTTTAAATTTGTTATAACCTGCCTGCTCACCATTGGCTGGGGACTAATGACAATCCCACAATCCTGTGGGAGTATGAGCTTCCCCAATGAGGGGGGCGGAGAAATCATTAGCAGACTCCCTGTATAAATAAAGCTGGCCAGTTTGGAACCAGCAGGAAGGAGTAAGCAGGAAGCGAGGTTGCTGCTGTTGTATATGTATATGTTATTGTAAATAAATGTTATTTCTTTGTATCCTTGAAACTCGTACTGAATTCTTCATGGCCCTCACAAAACTGGCGACGAGGGTTAAAGTGAATAGCTGTCTACACTGCTGAAGCCACCTCCCTGGATTTTTGTTGGATACAGGTTGGAAGTTGTTTTCTATTCCACCATGCCTCTGTACGGACATCTGGATGTTTTTGATGCTGCGCTGGAAAGCTGGAACCAGTACGCACAACGGATGCGTTACTATTTCCGGGCAAACAATATCACCGAAAACGAGCGCCAGGGGTCATATTGCTCACCGCCTGCGGCCCGCATACGTTTGGGGTGATTAGGAGCCTTATGTACCCAGCTGCGCTGGACACCAAAACGTTTGATGAACTTGTGAATATAGTGGGGCAACATTTTAACCCAACCCCGTCCACGATAGTCCAATGTTACCGGTTTAATACCACTGAGAGGACCCCAGGGGACTCCCTTGCCGACTTTCTATCCAGGCTACGCAGGATTGCGGAGTACTGTGACTATGGTGAGACCTTGTCAGAAATGTTACGCGACCGTTTGGTTTGTGGTATTAACAATGCGGCCACCCAGAGAAAGTTGTTAGCTGAGCCAACATTGACTTTTCAACAGGCCATTCAAATAGTATTGTCCCGAGAGAGCGCAGAACGAGGAGTGCAGGAGCTACAGGGAATGGAGGTGCATGCCTTGGGGCGCAACCCCTTCCGTCCGAAACCGTCCCCCCGCACCGCTGCGGTACCTTGGGTGAGGCGACGTCCGGATCGACGCCACTGGCCGTCGGACATTCCTCCTTGAAGGGAGCCTTCTCCAGAATCAATGGATGAGGAGCCATGTCCGTGTCAGACTTGTAGGCGCCGTCCCCGTCGCGGACACCGGTCCTGGGGGTGCCAGAGGCGCCGTCATTCCGAACGAAACTGGGACCAGCCCAGGGGCCGTACCTTCCATGTGGATGAACCTGCGCCGACTACTCCTGAGGACATGGAGACGGAGGATGACTGCCTGCAGCTGCATTGTGTGGCAGCTCCCCGTGTGGCCCCCATTAAGGTGACAGCACGGGCCAATGGTCACCCGCTTGAGATGAAGTTGGACACTGGCGCAGCGGTCTCCGTGATCGCCCAGAGGACATTCGACCGCATCAAGCAGGGTTTACAGACCCTTACACCTTGCTCGAGAAGGTAGAAGGGGAGCTCACTCGTTTGGAGACTTTGGGTATTATCAGGCCCGTCCGTTTCACTGACTGGGCAGCACCAATTGTACCTGCAATGAAGCCAGATGCCACAGTTCGCTTGTGCGGCGACTATAAACTTACAGTGAATACGGCTTACCGACTCGACCGATATCCAATGCCTCGCATAGAGGATCTCTACGCGAAGCTTGCAGGCGGACTCTCGTTCACAAAATTAGATATGAATCACGCCTACCTACAGTTGGAGCTGGATCCTGCCTCCCGACCATATGTAACGATTAATACACACCGGGGCCTGTATGAATATACACGTTTGCCCTTTGGAGTATCCTCTGCCTGCGCTATTTTTCAACGCGTTATGGAGGGCATTTTGAGAGATTTACCGCGTGTCGCTGTCTACTTAGATGATGTTTTGTTCACAGGGACGTCGGAGAAGGAACATTTGGAAAGTCTGGAGGCTGTCCTTAGACGCTTTTTGGAGGCTGGAGTCCATTACGTCGCACAAAGTGCATTTCTCAGGTGAATGAAGTAATCTAGCTGGGTTATCGGGTGGACCGCGAAGGTTTGCACCCTGTCGCAGAGAAGGTGCGTGCGATTCAACAGGCCCCTGCCCCGACTGACACTTCGCATCATTGTTCTTTTCTCGGCCTCGTAAACTATTACGGTAAGTTCCTCCCCAATCTGACAACTACGCTGACCCCGTTGCATCTTCTGCTAAAGAAAAATCACCCCTTGGGTTTGGGGTCAGCCGCAAGAAACTGCTTTCCGGCGGGTAAAACAACAATTGTCGTCGTCTGGGTTACTAACCCACTATGATCTTGGAAAGCCTTTGCTCGTCTCATGGATATGGTATTGGGGCTGTCCTGTCCCACAAGATGGAGAACGGGGCCGTGCGGCCGATAGCTTTCGCCTCCCGTACATTGACTGCAGTGGAAAAAAGTACGCGCAGATCGAGAAGGAGGGCCTGGCAGTGGTCTTTGCGGTTAAACGTTTCCACCAGTATGTGTATAGCCGCCATTTCACTATCGTGACTGATCATAAGCCTCTGCTGGGACTTTTCAGAGAGGATAAGCCAATACCGCCCATTGCTTCCGCACGGATCCAGCGCTGGGCTTTGTTGCTCGCTGCATACGAGTATTCTCTGGAGCACAAACCAGGAACGCAGATAGCAAATGCCGACGCACTGAGCCGATTGCCTTTATCGACCAGCCCCATGTCGACCCCCATGACCGGTGAGGTGGTTGCAACCCTAAATTTTATGGACACCTTGCCTGTCACGGCATCACAGATCCGTGAGTGGACACAGACGGAGCCAGCCGTGTCAAAAGTTCGGCACATAGTCCTGTATGGTGGGCAGCATAGACAGCTCCCAGGCGAGTTGCGGGCATTTTCCTCCAAGCTGTCAGAATTCAGCGTGGAAGACGGCATCCTCTTGTGGGGGACGCGTGTGATTGTCCCGGAAAAAGGACAGGAGCTGATACTAAGAGACTTGCACAATGGGCATCCAGGTGTGACCAAAATGAAAATGTTGGCCCGGAGTTATGTCTGGTGGCCAGGCCTCGACACCGACATTGAGAAGGTGGCCCAAAACTGCTCCATTTGCCAGGAGTTTCAGAAGCTTCCGCCGGCCGCGCCCCTACATCACTGGGAATGGCCAGGGCGGCCTTGGGCATGCTTGCATGCAGATTTCGCAGGCCCTTTTCAAGGATCCATGTTCCTTTTATTAATCGACGCCCAGTCTAAATGGCTAGAGGTGCATAAGATGCTAGGCACAACGTCCTGCGCAACAATTGAGAAGATGCGTTTGTCTTTTAGTATGCATGGCCTCCCCGAGGTGCTGGTCACGGATAACGGCACTCCATTCACCAGTGAGGAGTTTGCGAGGTTCATGAAGATGAACGGCATACGCCATATCCGCACTGCCCCTTACCACCCGGCTTCAAATGGGTTGGCGGAGCGCGCAGTGCAGACATTCAAACGAGGCCTAAAGAAGCAGTCTTCCGGATCAATGGACACGAGACTGGCTCGCTTTTTGTTTACGTATAGGACCACCCCCATGCGATGACTGGGGTAGCTCCCGCAGAACTCCTGATGGGCCGGAGACTTCGCACCCGCCTTAGTATGGTTTTCCCGGATATTGGCGCAAACGTACGCCGCACACAAGAACGGCAGGGACAGGGATTTTCTCGGCATCGGCTGATTCGGCAGTTTGCGCCCGGTGACCCAGTGTTCGTTCGGAATTTTGCTGGTGGTGCCTAGTGGGTCCCTGGCGTAATCTTTCGCCAAACGGGCCCTATATCTTACCAGGTGCAAGCCCAGGGTCATCTCCAGCGCAAACATGTAGACCACGTTTGGCCCAGAAAACTATCCTTTCCAAAGATTCCCCGTCCCCGGAGCTCATTTCTACAGCCACAGAGACCAGAGACAATGGAAAGTAGTCCTCACAATCTTCCTCTGGTGCTTCACTCGAAGCCTGCGCAGATCGTTACAGAATGCCGTGGAGAGAGAGACGCTGAGATGACAGAGGCAGCAGACTCTGACTCCGAGATGGAGACACAGGACGCATCAGAGGGGAAATCCTCAGGCCCACGGGCCGTGGATGTACAACCGTTACGTCGTTCATCGCGGAAGCGCCGGTCTCCGTCTCGTTACACGCCACCCGATCCAGCACCTCGTGCAAATGGTGTCCAGCCTGCGGCAAAAAGAGTCCGACTCCCTCCTTCGCCAGGGTCTTCGGTGGATTCCTTGGACATTGGGGGGGGAGGGATATTATAACCTGCCTACTTACCATTGGCTGGGGACTAATGACAATCCCACAATCCTGTGGGAGTATGAGCTTCCCCAAAGAGGGGGGGGCGGAGAAATCATTAGCAGACTCCTGGTATAAATAAAGCTGGCCAGTTTGGAACCAGCAGGAAGGAGTAAGCAGCAAGTGAGGTTGGCAAGGCCCCCCCGGCAATTCTCTGAGCCCCGATGGGCCGAACGGCCGCCCGTTTCTGGCCAGTCCCGCCAACGTGAATTGGACATGGTCTCGCACAGTGGGACCTGGCTGGTAGGCCGGCTGGTGCGGTCCTCGGGGGTGCGCAGGGGGGTTCGGCCCCGGGTGAGGGGGGGCCACAGTGGCCTGGCCTGTGATCAGGGCTCACCAGTCTGCGGGCGGGCCTGTGCCATGGGAGCACACCTTCTTTCCGCACCGGCCTCTGTAGGGTTCTGCCGTGGCTGGCGTGGAGAAGACAACCCCGCGCATGCGCCAGAACACGCCGGCCGGTCTGCGCATGCGCGGAACCACGCCGGCGGTTCTGCGCATGCGCTAACTCGCGCCAACCGGCGCCAGCCTAGCCCCCGGAAGTGCGGAGGATTACGCAAATTCCGGTCGGCCCGACGCCAGAGTGGTTCGCGCCGGACTTTACGCTGGTGTTGGGCCATCGCGGGGATTCGGAAAATCCTGCTTGTGGTGTTGTTCTTCCAGCCTGCGTTGGGCTTCACTGGAACATGACAGCAGGCCTGTAACAGAACCACTAAGCCAGGTACAGTGAAAAGTATTTTTCTGCGAGCAGCTCAACAGATCATTAAGTACATGAAAAGGAAAGGAAATAAAAGAAAATACATAATAGGGCAACACAAGGTACACAATGTAACTACATAAGCACCGGCATCAGGTGAAGCATACAGGGGTGTAGTGTTGATGAGGTCAGTCCATAAGAGGGTTGTTTAGGAGTCTGGTAACAGCGGGAAAGAAGCTGCTTTTGAGTCTGTTCATGCGTGTTCTCAGAATTTTGTATCTCCTGCCCGATGGAAGAAGTTGGAAGAGTGAGTAGGCCGGGTGGGAGGGGTCTTTGATTATACTGCCCGCTTTCCCATGCAGCGGGAGGTGTAGATGGAGTCAATGGATGGGAGGAAGGTTTGTGTGATGGACTGGGCGGTGTTCACGACTCTCTGAAGTTTCTTGCGGTCCTGGGCCGAGCAGTTGCCATACCAGGCTGTGACGCTGCCAGATAGGGTGCTTTCTATGGTGCATCTGTAAAAGTTGGTAAGAGTTAATCTGGACATGCCGAATTTCCTTTGTTTCCTGAGGAAGTATAGGCGCTGTTGTGCTTTCTTGGTGGTAGCATCGACGTGAGTGGACGAGGACAAATTTTTGGAGATGTGTACCCATAGGAATTTGAAGCTGTTAACCATCTGTTAACCCTGTTAACCTGTTAATCCATTTGGGGCTGGTTTAGCACAGGGCTAAATCGCTGGCTTTGAAAGCTGACCAAGGCAGGCCAGCAGCACAGTTCAATTCCCGTACCAGCCTCCCCGGATAGGTGCTGGAATGTGGCAACGAGGGGCTTTTCACAATCACGTCATTTGAAGTCTACTTGTGACAATAAGTGATTTTCATTTCATTTCATTTCGTTTCATCTCCACCCCGGCCCCGTTGATGCTGACAGGGGTGTGTACAGTACTTTGCTTCCTGAAGTCAATGACCAGCTCTTTAGTTTTGCTGGTATTGAGGGAGAGATTGTTGGCGCTGCACCACTCCACCTGGTTCTCCATTGACACTGTCTGACCTACAACGGATTCCGAACATGTGCTGATTCCCAGCATGCACTGATTCTCTGCTCTTTAGTTGCCTTGGCAATGGGTTGCTTTCCTTCGGCAATGCTTTTTGAACACAGGGAAGAGATTTTTGACCTGCCGAACATGCTTGCACTTGTGAAGCAATACAAAACCTGCGGGCTATGAGTGTAAGTTAGTCTCCAAAAAAATCCATAGAAGAATTCATGAGCAATATCTTTACCCAGAGAGTGGGTAGATGTGGAAATTGCTATTACATGGAGGAGTTGAGGTGATTGGGGAAGATATCTTTAAGAGGAATCTGGATAAGAGGTATGAGAGGCTAAGGATTGAAGGGTTGTGTTAGATAGCATAAACTTAGCATTGGTTAGTTAATAAGTGACAATCAAATTGTTTTATAGATGTGCTGACAAGGGTGTGTATATATTTTCCATTTGTTCATTATTAGTGACAATATCTGCAAGGAAACATTGCCTGCTGTTCAAGCTGTACCCTGAGGTGTTTCGACATGAAGGTGTTCAATGGCGTTCTGACTTCCTGCATATCCTTGGTTTTCATTGATAGCCGTCATCGACCTAGGCCCTAAGCCCTGGAATTCTCGCCCTAAATCTCTTGACCTCACCCACCTCTATTAAGATTCTCCTTGTAGTGTTCAAAGGTTTAATTGATCTGTGCTTGATTATGAGAGTCCGGTAACTGATCTAAGCTTCCTGCGTTTGATTGGTTAAACCTAGGTGTTTATTCAGATGATAGTAAACAGGTATCATAGAACGGTACAGCGCGAATCAGGACCTTCGGCCCTCGATGTTGTGCCGAGCCATGTCCGAAACCAAGATCAAGCTATCCCACTCCCTGTCATTCTGGTGTGCTCCATGTGCCTATCCAATAACCGCTTGAAAGTTCCTAAAGTGTCCGACTCCACTATCACAGCAGGCAGTCCATTCCACACCCTAACCACTCTCTGGGTAAAGAACCTACCTCGGACATCCCTCCTATATCTCCCACCCTGAATCTTATAGTTATGCCCCCTTGTAACAGTTACATCCACCCGAGGAAATAGTCTCTGAACGTCCACTCTATCTATCCCCCTCATCATCTTATAAACCTCTATTAAGCCACCTCTCATCCTCCTTCGCTCCAAAGAGAAAAGCCCTAGCTCCCTCAACCTTTCCTCATAAGACCTATCCTGCAAACCAGGCAGCATCCTGGTAAATCTCCTTTGCACCCTTTCCAATGCTTCCACATCCTTCCTATAACGAGGTGACCAGAACTGCACACAATACTCCAAATGTGGTCTCACCAGGGCCATGTATAGTTGCAGCATAACCCCACGACTCTTAAACTCAAGCCCTCTGTTAATAAACGCTAACACACTATACGCCTTCTTCACGGCTCTATCCACTTGAGTAGCAACCTTCAGAGATCTGTGGACATGAATCCCAAGATCTCTCTGTTCCTCCACATTCCTCAGAACCCTGCCGTTGACCCTGTAATCCGCATTCAAGAAGTTATTAGCAGCTGTGCTTCAAAGCATGAATGGTTGCAGAAATGTTTTAAAACTCCTGTGAATAAACCTTTTGCACAGTCAGAAAGAAGTGTCATCTCCGCATGGCTCTCAGACAGATAGTGTGCACAGCACATCTTCAAACCGACCCTTTTTTTACCAAGCCCTGGTCTCCTGCCCTAATATCTCCTTACATGGCTAAATGTTCAATTCCACCTGTTAAACCTTCCAAGAAGTGTCTTGAGGATAGTTACCGTAGGTTGTTGTTGTACGTTCTGGCACCTGTGTTGGTCTGAACAGCCAACTGCCATTGTAACAATCTACCAGACGATAAGCGAGTTCTCCATGCCAACGTGAGTAAGGTGTCACATAAGTGTGAAGATGCAGTTTTTGTCTTGTTTAGGGTTTGGCACTTAACGTCAATGGCCTGTTCCAAATTGGGAGGGTGGTGGTGGTGGTGGTGGTGGTGGTGGTGGTGGGGGGGGGGGGTGGGGGGGAGCGAGGAGGGGGTGGACATAGGGGGAGAGAAATTGAACTCAATCCCACCTCTGATTAGGGTTGCCAATTCTGGCTGCATGAATCTCTGCCGGCTTCATCACGTGACCTCCCTCCTCCCACCCCCAACCCCTACCGATTGGCCACCATCATGCCCAGCCTCTTGACGCTCTGCCTTCACAGGCCAAATAAAACTCTTTGTCACTTGAAGAGAGGATTCTTGACTGTCAGCCGAACATCCCCTTCTTCCCCATCTCCAACGCTTCTATAATTCATCAGTTTTGGACAATACTTTCGATTTTCCACCTGGTCGTTGCCCCCAGGAATGTCCCGCAGGTCAAACCTCAGTCCCTGGGGACTCCATTCCCTGAGGGCTGAATTTCTTCCAGTGTTTGATAAATATTAACTACTTCGATCATGTGCTCCAATATGGTGTCAGCTGTGGCCCAAATAGGTAGCATGCATGTCGCCGAATCCATGGTTTGGGGTTCAAATCCCACCTGGGGGGCTGGAGCACAACTCTCAAGTCTGTAGCTTCAGTGCAGTACCGAAGGGGTGTAGCATTGTCAGGGGTGTCATCATGGCTGAGATCTCAATCCAAGGCCCCATCGGCTTACTTGTGATGGATGTAAGAGATCCCTTGGCACTATTTCAAAGAAACGCAGAGGAGTTAATCCTGGCCAATAGTGAACCCTCAATCAACATCACAGAAAACAGATTATCTGGTCATTACCAAGTAGTTGTTTGCGGGATCTTGCTGAGCACGAATTGATTGCTGTGTTTTCTACGTTACCATCGTAACTACACTTCATAAATGCCTAATCGGTTATAAAGCACTTTGAGATGTGTTGTGAAGGCAAATTGGATAAATGCAAGTCATTCATTTTTATATGATATTGTCCTGGTATCATTTGCAGCTGCCCCCTTGCACTTTGGCGATGATGTTTTGGCTGACATGCTACTTTAAGTTATGTCTGGTTGTTGCATAGTTAACAGGCAGGTTTTTAAAAAGTATATATTTTATTGAAATTTTTCAAACAGAAATTTTCCATTTTTACAACTTAATAAAGGAATATACATTAAACGTTATTTAAATAATATATTAAACTAACAACAAATGAAAAAAGAGATAAACCAAAAAGCAAATATCTACAACTGGCAAAAAACAAAAACACGGGATAATACTCCCCCCGCCCCCCCCCCCCACCCCCACGCCCCCCCCCCCCCCCCCCCCCCCCCCCCCCCCCCCCCCCACACCCCGGGTTGCTGCTGCTGTCTTTTCTGTTTTTCCATTATCGTTCCGCCCGATAGTCAAGGAACAGTTGCCACCGCCTGGTGAACCCCTGAGCCGATCCTCTTAATGCATATTTTATTCGTCCCAGTCTTATGAACCCTGCCATGTCGTTTATCCAGACCTCCACGCCCGGGGGCTTCGCTTCTTTCCACATGAGTAGAATCCTTCGCCGGGCTACTAGGGACGCAAAGGCCAGAACGTCGGCCTCTTTCGCCTCCTGCACTCTCGGTTCTTCTGCAACCCCAAATATAGCTAACCCCCAGCCTGGTTTGACCCGGACCCCCACCACCTTTGAAATCACTCTTGCCACACCCTCCCAGAACTCATGCAGTGTCGGACACGACCAGAACATGTGAGTGTGGTTCGCCGGGCTTCCTGAGCACCTTCCACATCTATCCTCCACCCCGAAAAACCTGCTCAGTCTTGCTCCCGTCATATGCGCTCTGTGTAGAACCTTAAATTGAATCAGGCTAAGCCTGGCACACGAGGACGAAGAATTTACCCTACTTAGGGCATCTGCCCACAGCCCCTCCTCGATCTCTTCCCCCAGCTCCTCTTCCCATTTTCCCTTCAGCTCCTCTACCATCGCCTCCCCCTCGTCTCTCATCTCCCTGTATATTTCGGGCACTTTACCTTCTCCAACCCATGCCCCCAAAATCACTCTATCCTGGATCCCTTGCGTCGGGAGCTGCGGAAATTCCCTCACCTGTTGCCTCGTAAATGCCCTCACTTGCATGTATCGGAAAGCATTCCCTGGTGGCAACTTATATTTTTCTTCCAATGCTCCCAGACTCGCAAACGTCCCGTCTACAAACAGGTCCTTCAGCTTCCTAATTCCTGCTCGCTGCCAACATTGAAATCCCCCATCCATCCTCCCCGGGACGAACCTGTGGTTATTCCTTATCGGGGACCACACCGAGGCACTCGTCACTCCCCTGTGTCGCCTCCACTGCCCCCAGATCTTCAAGGTCGCCACCACCACTGGATTTGTGGTGTACCTTTTCGGGGAGAACGGCAGCGGCGCCGTCACCAGCGCTTTTAGACTCTTTCCCTTACAGGAAGCCATCTGCAGCTTTTTCCACGCCGCAAATTCCTCTTCCCTCATCCACTTACAGACCATCGACACATTAGCGGCCCAATAGTAGTCACTCAGACTCGGCAGTGCCAATCCCCCTCTGTTCCTACTGCGCTGCAGGAACCCCCTCTTTACCCTCGGGGTCTTTCCCGCCCACACAAAGCCCATAATACTCCTATCTATTTTTTTGAAAAAGGCCTTTGTAATCAGGATGGGGCGGCACTGAAACACGAAAAGAAACCTCGGGAGGACCACCATTTTAACCGCTTGTACTCTGCCCGCCAATGACAGGGGCACCATATCCCACCTATTAAAGTCCTCCTCCATCTGCTCTACCAGTCGCGTCAGGTTAAGTTTATGTAGGGTTCCCCAGTTCCTGGCCACCTGAATCCCCAGGTATCGAACGTTCCTTGCCACTCTCCTCAGCGGCAGAGCATCTATCCCCCTGCCCTGTTCCCCGGGGTGCATCACAAAAAGCTCACTCTTTCCCATATTTAATTTGTATCCCGAGAACTCTCCAAACTCCCTGAGTATCTGCATTACCTCTGGCATCCCCTCTACTGGGTCCGCCACATATAGCAGTAAGTCATCTGCATATAGTGACACTCGATGTTCCTCTCCCCCTCTAAGCACCCCCCTCCACCTCTTAGAGTCCCTCAGCGCTATGGCCAATGGTTCAATTGCCAACGCGAACAGTAACGGGGACAGGGGTCACCCTTGTCTTGTACCCCTATGTAATCGAAAGTATCCCGATCTTTGCCTGTTTGTAACGACGCTTGCCACCGGGGCCCCGTACAAGAGTCTTACCCATCTAATGAACCCCTCCCCGAACCCAAATCTCTTCAGCACCTCCCACAGATAGTCCCACTCCACCCTATCGAATGCCTTCTCTGCATCCATCGCCACCACTATCTCTGCCTCCCCCTCCGGTGGGGGCATCATCATCACCCCCAGCAGCTTTCGTACATTGGCATTCAATTGTCTCCCCTTTACAAACCCTGTCTGGTCGTCATGTACCACCCCTGGGACGCACTCCTCTATCCTTGTCGCCATCACTTTGGTCAGCAGTTTGGCATCTACGTTTAGGAAGGAGATGGGCCTGTATGACCCGCACTGCAGCGGGTCTTTGTCTCGTTTCAGAATTAGCGATATCGTCGCCTCCGACATTGTCGGGGGTAATGTCCCCCTTTCCTTAGCCTCATTAAAGGTTCTCATCAAGAACGGGGCCAGCAGGTCCATATACTTCCTATAAAATTCCACCGGGAACCCGTCTGGTCCTGGGGCCTTCCCTGCTTGCATGTTCCCTATTCCTTTGATCACCTCATCCCCCTCAATCTGCGCCCCCAGACCTGCCACCTCCTGCCCCTCCACCTTCGGGAACTCTAGGTGATCCAAAAAGTGTATAATTCCTTCTTTCCCCTCCGGGGGTTGGGACTTGTACAGCCTCTCATAAAATGTCTTGAACACCTCGTTCACTTTCCCTACTCTCTGCTCCATCTTTCCCGTTTCATTCCTAACTCCTCCGATCTCTCTCGCCGCTCCCCTCTTCCGAAGTTGTTGGGCCAGCAGCCGGCTCGCCTTTTCCCCATATTCATATTGTATCCCCTGTGCCTTCCTCCACTGTGTCTCTGCCTCTCCCGTGGTCAGCAGGTCAAACTCCATCTGTAATCTTCGTCTCTCCCTGTATAGCCCTTCGCCTGGGGCCTCCGCATACTTATCCACCCTCAAAATTTCCCCCACTAATCTCTCTCTTTCTTTACCCTCTTGTTTCCCCTTGTGGGCTCTGATGGAAATCAGCTCTCCTCTAACCACTGCCTTCAGCGCTTCCCATACTACCCCCACCTGGACCTCCCCATCGTCATTGACCTCCAGGTATCTTTCGATACACCCCCTCACCCTTCCGCATACCCCCTCGTCTGCCAATAGTCCCATGTCCAATCGCCAGAGTGGGCGCTGCTCCCTTTCCTCTCCCAGTTCCAGATCCACCCAATGCCGGGCGTGGTCTGACACGGCTATAGCCGAGTACTCCGTTCCTGCCACCTTCGGGATCAGTGCCCTTCCCAAAACAAAAAAGGCTATCCGGGTGTATACCTTATGGACGTAGGAGAAAAAGGAAAACTCTTTACCCATCGGTCTAGCGAATCTCCATGGATCTACTCCCCCCATTTGTTCCATAAATCCCTTAAGCACCTTGGCTGCTGCCGGCCTTCTCCCGATCCTGGATCTCGACCGGTCCAACCCTGGGTCCAGCACTGTGTTGAAGTCCCCCCCCATTAACAAGTTTCCCACTTCCAGGTCCGGGATACGTCCCAGCATTCGCTTCATGAATCCCGCATCATCCCAGTTCGGGGCATATACGTTCACCAGCTCAACCGCCTCACCCTGCAATCTGCCACTCATCATCACATATCTGCCCCCACTATCCACCACTATGGTCTTAGCCTCGAACGATACACGTTTCCCCACCAGTATTGCCACCCCTCTGTTTTTCGCGTCCAACCCTGAGTGGAATACCTGTCCCACCCATCCTTTCCTTAGTCTAACCTGATCCGCCAACTTCAGGTGCGTCTCCTGGAGCATAACTACGTCCGCCTTCAGTCTCTTTAAGTGCGCAAACACCCTTGCCCTATTAATCGGCCCATTTAAACCTCTCACATTCCACGTGATCAGCCGAATTTGGGGGCCATTTACCCCCCCCCCGCCTCGTCGACTAGCCATCCCCTTTTTTAAGCCATCTCCTCACCCAGGCCCTCCCGTCCCGACCACCTCGTCTGTATCAGCTCACCCTTACCCCCAGCAGCAGCAACCCAGTTAATCCCCCCCCCTCCCCTCCCCCACTAGATCCCCCTCTAGCTTGATTGCTCCCCCATATTGCTTCCGGAAGTCAGCTAACTCTGGCTGACCTCGGCTTCCCCGTTCATTCTTTGACCTCCCTGCGTGTGAGGCTCCCTTACTTCCTGCGCCCCTTTTCCCACTATAATTTCCATAGCGCGGGAAAATACCCGCGCTTTCCTCTCGGCCCCGCCCCTAATGCCGCAGTTCCCTCATTCCCCTTCCCTGTCCCCTTTTCCACCGGCGCCCACATTTCTTCGTGTCCCCCCCATCGGGGGGAGAAATATTCCCTGTCCAACATTATTATACAGTAGCCCTCCCCTCTCCCCACTTTACATTTCTGTGCCACCACCTCGCTACCTCCCTCCGGACATCAATTTCTCAAGTCTAGTCCAATTTCTCATCCTGAATAAATGTCCATGCCTCCTCTGCCGTCTCGAAGTAGTGGTGTTTGCCCTGATGCGTGACCCACAGTCTCGCCGGCTGCAGCATCCCAAATTTGACTTTCTTCCTATGGAGCACCGCCTTGGCCCGGTTGAAACTCGCCCTCCTTCTCGCCACCTCCGCACTCCAGTCTTGATACACGCGTATCACCGCGTTCTCCCATTTGCTACTCCGTGTCTTCTTAGCCCAGCTCAGGACCATCTCTCTGTCCCTGTAGCGATGGAACTTCACCACCATTGCTCTTGGTGTTTCCCCTGCCTTTGGTCTTCTCACGAGGACCCGGTACGCTCCCTCCACTTCCAGGGGGCCCGTTGGGGCCTCAGCTCCCATTAGAGTATGGAGCATCGTACTCACATAAGCCCCAACATCAGCTCCCTCTGTTCCTTCGGGGGGACCTAAAATCCGTAAGTTCTTCCTCCTTGAGCTGTTCTCCAGGGCTTCCAGCCTTTCTATGCACCTCTTATGTAGTGCCTCGTGCGTCTCCGTTTTTACTACCAGGCCCTGTATCTCATCTTCGTTCTCGGCTGCCTTTGCCTTCACTCCACGGAGCTCCATCGCCTGGACCTTTTGTGTTTCCTTTAGTCCCTCGATTGCCAGTAACATCGGCGCCAGCACCTCTTTCTTGAGCTCCTCCACACATCGTCGGAGGAACTCCTGCTGTTCCGGGCCCCATACCATCTGGGCTCCCTCGGCCGCCATCTTCTCCCTTCTCTTCTCTGCCGCTGCTCCAAAGGATCCTCCGTAATCTGGCCGCTACTGCCGCTCCTTTCCATCCACCCCCGGGGGGACTGCTTCCTTTGTCACCTCACAGTGGGTTTGGCCAAAAAAAGTTCCCGTTGGGGCTCCCGATAAGAGCCCAAAAGTCCGTTGAAATGGGAGGTGCCTAAACGTGCGGCTTAGCGATGCATCGCCGCAACCGGAAGTGACAGGCAGGTTTTTAATGATGCCCTGACTTCCTTGGCACGGTAGTACAGTGGTTAGCACAGTTGCTTCACCGCTCCAGGGTCCTGGTTCAATTCCCGGCTTGGGTCACTGTCTATGCGGAGACTGTACGTTCTCCCTGTGTCTGTCTGCGTGGGTTTCCTCCGGGTGCTCCGGTTTCCTCCCACAGTCCAAAGGTGTGCAGGTTAGGTGGATTGGCCGTGATAAATTGCCCCTTAGTGACCAAAAAAAAAGGTTAGGAGGGGTTATTGGGTTATGGGGATAGGGTGGAAGTGAGGGCTTGGGTGGGTCGGTGCAGACTCGATGGGCCTAATGGCCTCCTTCTGCACTGTATGTTCTATGTTCTATACCACCATACGCACAAAGATTAGATACAAATCCAATTACAATTTATGTTTGTCCCAGTGGCTTTCCGTGGCAGGCCTGTGGGGTTTCTTAGACAAAATGAAAAATGAAATTAAATGAACAAGCGCCGGAATGTGGCGACTAGGGGCTTTTCACAGTAACTTCATTTGAAGCCTACTTGTGACAATAAGCGATTTTCATTTCATTTTTCTTTCATATCATAGAATTTACAGTGCAGAAGGAGGCCATTCGGCCCATCGAGTCTGTACCGGCTCTTGGAAAGAGCAGCCTACCCAAGGTCAACACCTCCACCCTAGCCCCATAACCCAGTAACCCCACCCAACACTAAGCGCAATTTTGGACACTAAGGGCAATTTATCATGGCCCCTCCACCTAACCTGCACATCTTTGGACTGTGGGAGGAAACCGGAGCACCCGGAGGAAACCCACGCACTTACGGGGAGGATGTGCAGACTCCGCACAGACAGTGACCCAAGCCGGAATCGAACCTGGGACCCTGGAGCTGTGAAGCAGTTGTGCTATCCACAATGCTACCGTGCTGCCCTCATCTTTGAAACCATTGCGTCTTTTTGTGAAACCCGGCCACAGCTAATTGCTATTGGGCTGATGCTTTCCAAATAAGATTGCTGACGTAAAGTTGCCCCTAACTTAGTCTGTCCGATTTCCAGTCCAATATATTTAAATGCACCGGAAGCCTGACTTCCGACCCTGAATTCTTTCCTCAAACCAGAGATTACAATAGCTTCAAAATCACTAGTCCCACCCCACAAAAAATCATCGACATGCATCATAAAGATGCCAGAAAGATTTCCTTTATATTGCCAGTAAAACATTGCCGGATCTGCTTTCAACTGGCAACAGCCTAACTGTTAGCTGCCTCTTTAGGAGGACGGAGAAAAATGTCTCTCTGGAGCTGATGCCCCTGCCAGAAGGCAGCTTTTATATCGAGAGATTTGCATTCCCATGCCTTTGTGGCTAATAGAGCAAAGAAGATTATTAAAATAACCTTTCCTGCCGTAGGTGAATTTCCCTTAAATCCTGATCTTCTAAGTTTTCTTCAAATCCCCTTGCCACAAGCCTGGCCTTTGCCTTATAAGTTCCACCCGGAAGAACCTTTTCCGTGCAAATCCATCTGTGGGATAGAGCTCTTTGTCCCCTATCCGGTACTTCCGTGTATACCCCAAATTCACTCCAACTATGCAGTTCTTGCTGTTTGGCATCTTTGATAACTTTTTCATCTAACTTATTGGAAGCCACCAAATCTCACGTGCATGTGGGCTCCTACTCCTATTAGTATTCGTAGTTTTCCTCATGTTCCGAGACCTTGATAAACTACGTCCCCCCTCCCACCTGGTATCTCGTTCTGTACTGCTACTGCTTGAACTTTCCCTTCTGCTGTGGGATGTCCTTTCAATAGTTCTCAACCTTTTCCTGCGGACCTGTTCACTATCCGATGTACTATCTGAACTGGTACTGCGTTTCTGCACCCTCCATTTTTGAACTTCTTGTTCCCAATCCATTGTCTTGACTTCCTCCCCTGAATGCTGTACATTCAACCAATGTTTATACCCTTCCCTGCTCTACTAATAACAGTTGCATCCTCCCATTGACTAGACCCTTCAAGCAAGTATGGCACTTTTGTACCAACTTTTGGCAGTTGGCCTTTTGGAAAAATGGCTTGTTCTAAATCATCAGAAGTGTTGTGTTCCTCTACAGAAACCCTGTCTATATCAGTTAATTGGTCCTCATAGTTCTGTAACACGTGCGTACCAGATGACTCTGGTTCCTCGTCATGTCTGTCTGCTCTGTCTAAATTTGAAAATTTGTAATCTGTACCCATTATCCTTGATGAATGTATCCTAACAGTTTGATTGCCATGTTGCAAAATAATTGTTTTGCCATCTATGCCTATGATCTTCCCTGGGCCTTTCCATTCATTAAAATTGTCTCTCTTATAGCATACTATGTCTCCTTGCTGAAAAATGGTATTTGATGGCCGTACATTATGCCTCAAAGCTCTGCAAATTCTTTCAGAGACTTCTGCTTCCAAAAAAGCTTTTCTACTGCTATGTAATGCATTTAAATGCTCAGCAAAGGCAGAGCTTATTGTAGTCCCTTCCCAAGCTGGAGGCTGGTCATCCAAAATGGATTGGAATTTTAGGATTCCCACCAAACACTAATTGATAGGGACTATAGCCCCCAACCATCTGCAATGAATTCTTTGCATGTACTGCCCATGCTAAAGCTGAATTTAGCTTGCAGTTGGTCTATCGGCCAAAACTTTCCGGAGCACGTCATCTATTACCGCATAGTTTCTTTCACACACACCATTACTAAATGGGCTTTCTGCAGCCGTATTCAGAACTGTGATATTCACTTTTTCACACATATCCCTAAACTCATCATTAGCAAATTCTCCCCCATTATCCGTAAGGAATCTTGCCGGTGGGCCCATTCCTGTCCCTATCTGTTTTTCCACGATTTGATCCAGAATTACTCTTTTTTCTTTACTTCGAACAATCGCTAATTGACTAAATCTGGTTGCTAAATCTACAAAATTAAAAATAAATATATTATTGGCATTATCCCAGATCTTAAGGTCCATGGCCACAATGTCATTAAAATCCCATGCCAAAGGTAGGGTTACTATCGGTCATGCTGGTGTCCTGGCTGGTGTCCTTCTGTACTTCCTACAAACTTCACAGCGATCACTAACCTGTTCTATTAGCTTAGTATAGTCGTCATCCCTTACCCCTGCATCCTATAATAAATTTTTCAGCCTCCGAGGAGGCGGATGTGCAAATTGCCTATGCAGTTTTAATACAACAAGCTTTTTATCAGCTAAAGTCCCATTTTCAACAGCCATTAACACATCCTTAACCACTCTACTTGAAATATTATTTGTCAGTAATGGAATACAATAGTGTCCCGACTGTGTAAATTGTAAGTCCACCGTCTTTCCAAAAACTGTTGCCTTATCTTGTTCCACATCCAGTTTCACGTGTGCTTTCTTCATCGACAGTCTGCTCAGATCCATGCTAATGAAATGATTCACTCGGGCAATATTGCAAGGGATCACCACTCTTTTTAGCGACTTCAGAGTATTATCATCCCCAAACCTGAAACTTGTGGAACTTTCAAATTCCTTAACCTTGTTACGATTTTCAGCATTCAAAGGGTCCAGGTAACATTTTAACCAGTCAATTCCACACACAGTCGATGTGCAGCCACTGTCCAATACAGCACAATTAAAAGATTCTGCAACCAACACCCTCATTACTGGTGTAAAACTGCTTGTCAATAGGACAATGCCTTCTTTCTGGTCACTACCTTTTTCCTCTTCTGACTCTTCCGTGTCATGTGTTGCTTCAAACACTCTATTTTAATGTGTTGGACAGTTGAAAGCATAATGGTTTTGAGAGTCACATCGAAAACATGGATTTATCATGCCCCGTGCATTTCTGGGGTTCATCTTCCTATTGTAGGTTCTAACTGGGTTTCTGTCTTCATAATTTAAGGGTCCCGATCTCCTTCTGTAGTCTTGGAACCTGTTCGTAGCCGTACGATTTCACCATCCTATTAGTAGTGTATCTTCCATATTCTGCTTTATTGCAGGCTGACCTATTTGAGTCATCAGAGCCATCGGAATCGAATGTTTCCCCGGAAACTTTTTTAAAGCTTCTGTCATCTGATCGAATAAGGTATCCTTTTCCGCAAACTGAACTCCTGTCAAAACCAGGAGCCTATCCATGTTGTTCACTCTAGCACAGTCAAGTAAATTAAAGTCCAACACAGACTGTGGAAATTCTAGGTTGTGTTTCTGCAGCCTTTTATAGAGTCTGCCAAATTCCATTATATAGTCTTCAATGGAGAAATCCTCTATTTTCCGGAACCTATCAAAATCCGACCGTGCTTCATATGCACTTAACAAGTCATCCTTCTTATAAATCTTATCCATATAACATAATAGAGTCTCCAGACCTTCTTCTGAGTCCAACTCTTCCAATTCCAGCTCAGAAAGCACTTTGTTTCGGATTTTACTGTCATAAGGTAGAGAAAGAGCCAATGCCATACCTTGTTTTCTCTTTCCCAAGGCAGTTATCCCTTAGGCCACATAACCACTGCACTTCTCCATTGGTCGTACGATCCCCTTTCAGAAAATAAGAGGGGGGGGTAGTCATATCCGGCCACCTTTATCCTAGATTCAGCCATATATCTTTGGGGTTTTTTTTCTTCTCACTCACTTCTTGGTTTGGTCTGGAAAAGTTGTATCTTTCAACCCTTCACATTTGGACAGCAACCATCCTCTGCCACCATTTGTTAGACGTTTAGCTGCTGTTGTCTAAAGAGTCAAAGGTTCTGCTCCTTTTCCACAAACACCTTTAATTTACTTCAACAGACTCTGCACAAAACTCTAACATCACATCACCTGACACAAAGGCCCCTTGAAGCCCCTTTACATATCCGTGTCAATTACTGGATACTTAACATAAATGATAGTAAGTGTTCCCCAACTAGAAGGGAACATTCCTGCCTATAGCCCCCAACCATCTGGCAGGAATGTTCCCTTCCAGTCAGGGAACATTTCAGCAGTCAAGGGCATTCAGCCTCTGATCTCCGGGTAAGCGTTATCCAAGGTGGCCTTCAGGACGCGCGACAACGCAGAATCGCCGAGCAGAAGCTTATAGCCAAATTCCGCACACATGAGTGCGGCCTCAACCGGGACCTGGGATTCATGTCGCATTACATTCATCCCCCACCATCTGGCCTGCGAAATCCTACCAACTGTCCTGGCTTGACACAATTCACACCTCTTTAACCTGGGGTTACCCCATCTCTGGATCTGTAAAGATTTAATCACCTGCTAATGCTCACATTCCAAGCATTGTCTGGCATCTTTGAATCTGTCTATATATATGTTTCTGGAACATACCTCTTCATTCACCTGAGGAAGGAGCAGCGCTCCGAAAGCTAGTGACATCGAAACAAACCTGTTGGACTTTAACCTGGTGTTGTAAGATTTCTTACTGTGCTCACCCCAGCCCAACGCCGGCATCTCCACATCATAACATAAATGAGACAACTAATTGGAATGCCTCTTAACCCATTACTTAACAACTGGTTCTCTGGATTGCTAGTCTAATGACATTGCCACTCTATACCATCAGCTCTCCATGATGACATCTAACCTCACCGCTAAACCTGTAGAAGTGTCAACAGTGTAGACACAGAACGTGATGACATACTGTGCCCATGTATGTCCTACGTAATCGAACCTATAAAAGATAAGCTCACTTGAACTCCTGAGGAACTTCAAACTAGTCTTACTTGAAGATAGCATATGTAGTCATTGCAAAGATGCTTGCAGGTTGCTAAGGAGCTTTCCCCACATGAGTAGTAATGTTATAATTGGTATCTATCTCACATGTGTCATAAGTAAGGCATTGTGTTTTAATATCTTCATTGACTTGATTTAATTATATGTTTCAATGTTTCCTGGTTTTTAAACATGCATTGGAGCTAAAGGGTGAATGGTAATACCCTATAACACCTCAACATGATAATATTCAACATAGGCGTGCTTGTTAGGTGAATTGGACATTCTGAATTCTCCCTCAGTGTACCTGAATAGGCGCCGGAGTGTGGCGACTAGGGGATTTTCACTGTAATTTCATTGTAGTGTGAATGTAAGCCTACTTATGACACTAATAAAGATTATTATTGCTCCATTTCCAAGGCCTGACACCTCTTGTTCAAGGTTCGACCTCACCTCATTGAGGCTGTTGGGGTTCCCAAAGTGAAGGGAAGGGATAGAAATGGTGCTAATCTAGACACCTCTAATTGTCCTATTGCTGTGAGGTTGACTCAGAAACAGGGCACCCATCTGTACTCTTCAGGAGCATTGCATGCGGCAGGGATCTAACGAAAAGAAGAACGAACAGTATAGAAACAAGAAAACAAAGGACAACTGATTTCAAGGCTAATGCTCTGGGTACAAGAGTTCAAATCCCGCCACGGCAGCAGGTAGTATTTAAATACAACTAATAAATAATGGAATTGAAAGCTCGTCTCAGTAATGGTGACCGTGAAATTATTGTGGTAAAAAAACATCTGGTTCACTAATGCCTCTTTAGCGGAGGAAATCTGCCATCCTTACCTGGTCTGTCCAACATGTGACTGCAAAGGACTGAAAGTGGGTTCAATGTGTTGGATAGTTATTGGTGTTCACATATCTGATCAAAAAAGGTCATTAAAAGACAGACTACTTGCGCTCATTTTCACCTTTGTACGGTGAACTTTACAACTCCAGAGACGAGTGCTAGAATGTAAGCCGTGAATGGCTTGTCTCTTCCCCGAGGACACGGATAATTTGTCACTTCTTTTTCTGTTTGGAAACAATATCTGAAGCCGAAAGAAGCCCCTCTGGTACCCTCATGAATATTCATCGATGAGGTTTCTCTGATATGCAAATTAAGGCACTTCACTCGACTAAACAGCCTCATTATCCACAGAGCTTGAGAGAAGAGATTAGACCGTCTAATAACAGTGGCACAATAATCCCAGGAGACGCTAATCACATTGTCACCAGAGTTGTATTTTTCTGAAGTGTACAATTAACTTCTTGCATTTTCTTGGAAGTCGCCGCGTTCCTTGGGGTCGCCTGGGGCCAAACCACAGTTTTTTCTCCCTGCCTGCGAAAGAATCTAAGCTCCGTCGTGAAGCGGGTTAGCGGGGTCCCTCATTAGGAGCCTTCAGAAGTTTCTGGAACCTTCTAAGTTTGCGTCCAGCAGAAGGGCAAGATCTTTAGCGCGCCAACATCTCGGACTGCAGCGGTCGAAGGAGGCACCTCACTCCCTTCCCATGGCAACCAGGAATGGACAATGATCTTGCCCTACCAGCTAAGCCCACAACCTGAGAACAAACAAGCAAATTAAAAGATTATGGAAGGAGATTGACAGGGGCTGGTCCATGTTTATTTTTTATTCTACCAGTGGGTTCAAATATCGAGGGGGTAAAGCTTAGAAATGCCCTTTTGTAATTTGGGAATCTATGCTCAATGGGCCAAGACCCACAGGAGGCACAGCAGCAAAGAAAATATATGGCATGGCGTGGGCCATTCAGTCCATCTTCTCTCCTCCTGCCCAGGGAAAGACCTATCCAGCCTGATCGCACTTGCTAGCTGTTGGTCCATTGTCCTGTCAGAAAATCCTGCCCTTGAAATTTACATAGCGAGGCGACCTGCCATTGGCTAGGGGGGGGGGAACCTTCCAGTCCTGCCACTGTCGATGCGGTTTCCTGTTGTTCACACACCCACGGTTGGCGGGGCTGGAGAACCCCGTCGGGGGGAACAGCCGTAAAATCCTGCCTTGTGCCCCTGGGTTATTGAAATCGCTGCTGAACGGCAGCATGGTGGCGCAGTGGGTTAGCCCTGCTGCCTCACGGCGCCGAGGTCCCAGGTTCGATCCCGGCTCTGGGTCACTGTCCATGTGGAGTTTGCACATTCTCCCCGTGTTTGCGTGGGTTTCGCCCCCACAACCCAAAGATGAGCAGGGTAGGTGGATTGGCCACACTAAATTGCCCCTTAATTGGAAAAAATGAATTGGGTACACTAAATTTATATTAAAAAAAAGAAATCGCTGCTGAGGCAAATACGGTCCACCCTATGAATTCCTTTCATGATTTTATTACACCGTAGACATATCTGGCATGAAAGAAGATAAGATAAATCAGGAAATGGTGACAAGGCGATGCCAAGAACATATTTCAAAAGCTTAAGGAACGAGGGATGAAGAAAACCACGTGTTTTTTAAAGATTTAGAGTACCCAATTCATTATTTCCAATTAAGGGGCAATTTAGCGTGGCCAATCCACCTACCCTGCACATCTTTTGGGTTCTGGGGGTGAGACCCGCGCAGACACGGGGAGAATGTGCAAACTCCACACGGACGGTGACCCAGAGCCGGGTCGAACCTGGGACCTCGGCACCGTGAGGCAGCACTGCACCACCGTGCCGCCCTTGAAGTAAACTATGTATGTGCGCAAAGTCTGGAGTTTTAACAATGTGTTGAGTGAAGAGTGGAGGGAGAGTTGTCGGCAGGACGCAGTACAAAAGGTTGGCGGATGGAGGTTGGTTAACAGTGAGAAGTGAGCGGGTTTCCAGTCAAGTTAGGAGTAAGAAAGAGAAGCCAGGTGGTATTTATGCATCTGAGTTGCAATAGACTTGTTTATGGAATGTAGAGTCTGGGGGATACGTTAATGAAGTGAGTTAAAATGGATCGTTCTTGCTAGACCGAGTAATGGTTTTTCCTATCACCAAATTATGCTAATCTATTCATTCCATTTGATTATTTCCAAGTCCACGATGAGTCTGTTGTGCGTTTTCGCAATGACGTACAACAAGGCGAATGTACAAAACTGTGACATTGAGGCAGGCCAGAAATCCTATTCTATCCCATATATCCGACAGGATGATGTTGGGAATTGAACAGATAATGTGCACGAGCCAGGTTGGGAGTCAATTTATGATGCCGCCAGTGGATTAGTCCATTGAATGCAGGGGAATTTGTTCTTGGGATATGGCTTCCACTGGCATTGGTGCATTTAGTACCCATTCCTTTACACCCCATCCCCACCTGATTAGTAGCTCCCGCATCTAGAGACACACTGTTAGGATTCCGGACGAGATCCAAATGTATGTTTGAAATCTAGAAGAGAAACCCCCAACAATTTTGCCATTTACAATCTGTGAGGAAACGATACCTCACGCCCAGGAATAATTCTGCTGACAAACAAATTTTAAAAAAATAAAAATAAACTTTATTCTTGACATGGGACCAACCACCCAGAAAATAGCTTACAATTAACAGTTAAACAATTCTTAACAATTAAAGATATACTTTAACTTCTAACTGTTACCCTTTTCTATCTCCAGTTAAGAAAGGCCCATTACAGGTCAAAAGCCACTTGTAAATAAAGTTAGCAAACACAGGGATACCCACTGTGCTCTGTGTAAAGAGTAGGAGGGAGACCCTTTCAGACACAACATTGCAGTGTTAAGGTAAGCTTACTTGTGACATTAAAGATTATATATAAAAAGTTCTTTTGTAGACTAAAAGCTAAACTGCCTGCTACATACCTGGCTCCTCCCATTAATTATATCATCTCTATCCCACTCATGACCATCTTATTAAGGCTAAGCACAACCCCCCAATTATCTAAATCCCAGGGAACCTTCTTTCTCAAAACAAAAGTCCATTAGCCCGAGATAGGTAAACAATTAAATGGTTATAATCAATGATGATCCTAGTTTTACAACATCGTAAGTGCACTGTTGCAGACACACTGCCTGCCTGTATGTTAAACCAAGATTTATAAAAATATTAACACAACAAAAAAAATAATGCAATACATGTAATAATTTCCTCACAACATGAGGAAGACTAAGTCCTCCATGCCCACAGCCAATGTCCTTTTGTCACTCTAACGTCGGTTGACTAGGTGGAGATCTCTGCCAACAATCTGGGCATTAAAAGCCAACCACGTATATCAGCAATTGAGTCACACATGGGTCATGCTAGGTAGGCGTGACATTTCTTTCGTCAAAAGGACATTAGTGGGGCAGCACGGTGGCGCAGTGGGTTAGCCCTGCAGCCTCACGGCGCCGAGGTCCCAGGCTCGATCCCGGTTCTGGGTCACTGTCCGTGTAGAGTTTGCTCATTCTCCCCGTGTTTGCGTGGGTTTCGCCCCCACAACCCAAAGATGTGCAGGCTAGGTGGATTGGCCATGCTAAATTGCCCCTTAATTGGAAAAAATGAATTGGATACACTAACTTTTAAAAAAAAGGACATTAGTGAACCAGTCGAGTTTCTTGTTATGGGCCAGGGTTTAGAGAACCCCAAAGTGTATCATGGAGTTCACCTGACCCACAACTTTTAATAGATTGTGGTATGGGGAGCACACGGCCCACTCTACAGGTGTGGTACAGTAGAAATGGAAAAGTATTTTTTAAAGCAAAACAATGTTTATTCTATGAACTCAAGTTGACCTTTTTAAAACATACAGTGAACATCTTAACAACCATCAATTCAAATACAACACCCAAAGAATACAACACTAAGTAATCCTTTAAGCTTTCCTTTTAACATCCATAAGACTTAAAACACCTTTTCCCAGAAGCACATTAGGTTTACATTCACTACTGAGAACATTTATAATTCTGAATTCACCAAATGATCAAGAGATAGTCTTTTGATGGCAGAGAGAATAGCAGTGCGCCTGCTTGGTCTGGTTTCAGCTCCAACACTGAAAACGGAACTAAAACACACCCTGCAGCAAACAGCCTAAAATGAAAGTAAAAAGCTGACAGACAGTCCAGCTCCATCCATTCTCTGACATCACTGCAGTATTAAACACCCATTTCTTAAAGGCCCTCTCACTCAGATATTTATATACACACCCATTTCTTAAAGGTACTCTCACATGACATTCTGTAACAGGGCTGCAACCGCCATGATTATTTTCCTGGCAAGAAATGTGAAGGTTTACCGTGCCTCACAATAGGGTCGTAAACTCAAAGCCTCTGAGTTGCTGACCCAAGTCCCATGAGCTCTCGACCAGCTTAATTCGAAACGGAGCGTTTTACACTTAATTTAGATCCGGCAACTAGATTTAACATGATGTACTGGGTGACTGAACAGAGGACGCCACAGGACCTGCCTGTCGGAATTTAGTATCATGCTTTGAAGATTTCATGTTTATCAACGGGCATTTTCCAACTCATTTAGAAGTTGAGGCTTTCTCGAGGCTGATGAAAGAAATCTAGGTGCCCCAAAAAGATGGCTGGACAATGAATGGGATTCAAAATGAGATCCAGTGGTTCTTCGCTGATCCCCCTCTTCACGTTTCTGATCTGTCAAGCCTCTTCTGAAACCTTCATCCCGCCAGTGGGGGCAGTACCTTCAGCTGTCTTGGGCCTAATCTCTGAAATTCGCTCCCTAGACCTCAGCACCTGTTTACCCTACCCACTCCTACTTTAAGACACATCTTAAAACCAACCTCTTTGACCAACCCTTTGCCCACGTATTGAGATCCGTCATAATTCCGTGTGTACCATCTACAAGATGCACCATTGAAGCTCACCAAAGGCTCCATAGGCGGCGCCTTCCAAACCCACGACCCCTGCCATCTAGAAAGACAAGAGCAGCAGGTAACTGGGAACCCCACCACCAGGAGGTTCCCCTCCAAGTCACTCACTGTCCTGACTTGGAAATATATCGGCCATTCCTTCACTGTCGCTGGGTCAAAATCATGAAATTCCCCCCCGCCCCCTAACAGCACTGTGGGTACCTACATCTCAGGGACTGCAGCCGCTCAAGAAGGCAGCTCATTACTGCCTTCTCAAGGGCAACTAGGGAGAGGCAAGTCAGCTGGCCAAGTCAGCGATGCCCACATCCCCTAAATGAATAATAAATAAATAAATCTCTTTGGGTGTCAAATTCCTTTTGCCAGTTCCACCCTGTTAAAGGTGCCATGTTTAATAAGGACATGGGGAGTCCACACTGAGTGAGAATAAAGACCTTTGGTTTATTTACAGTTACGCTAGATACAAGTCCTGGTAGTTGTGGATAGCACAATTGCTTCACAGCTCCAGGGTCCCAGGTTCGATTCCGGCTTGGGTCACTGTCTATGCGGAGTCTGCACGTTCTCCCCGTGTCTGCGTGGGTTTCCTCCGGGTGCTCCGGTTTCCTCCCACAGTCCAAAGATGTGCAGGTTAGGTGGATTGGCCATGATAAAATTGCCCTTCGTGTCCAAAATTGCCCTTCGTGTTGGGTGGGGTTACTGGGTTATGGGGATAGGGTGGAGGTGTTGACCTTGGGTAGGGTGCTCTTTCCAAGAGCCGGTGCAGACTCGATGGGCCGAATGTCCTCCTTCTGCACTGTAAATTCTATGATAATCTATGATAATCCCTACCCGATCTCTTCATGGTTGAGGAAGCCAACCATTCCCAGCCCGCAAGTCCCGTGCAGAATATGACACTATATCAATGCAATTTAATGTTCTTGTACCATGGGAAATAATTCATAAGATATTAGATTCAAACCTTTGGAAGCCACTGGGGAATATTTCATGCAGGCACAAATGTTCATCCTTCATGATTTGTGTGATTTTACAGCCTGCTCTATGTGCACAGATCTACCAGTAAGAGAGGCTGATGATTTGGCTATGGGCAAGTGTAAACACAAAGTATAATAACGCTCTGTTTTATAAGCTGCCTTTATCATGTCAAAACATTTCAGGAGGCTCACACGCCAAATTACTTTCGAAGCGCAGTCTTTGTTGTTATAACAACCTCAAGCTGAATTTCCATCTGGAAACTTTCTCCCCTCTTCTCTCCTTTCGGCTGGCTTTGTGCAATGTAAAATCCTGCTTGCAGCCTTTTGAATTTGACCCCCTCCAGCTTCGAACCTGAAGCTGGATTTCACGAGCTCTCTCGGTAAGGGCCTGCTAACTCAGCCTCCACCATCAGAGCAGCTGAATCCTGGCAAGCTCTTTTCTGATTCCCTTTCTTCTGATGGGGCGTGGGCATCGCTGGCAAGACCGGCATTTGTCGCCCATCCCATGTTTGGATTGGATTGGATTGGTTTATTGTCACGTGTACCGAGGTACAGGGAAAAGTATTTTTCTGCGAGCAGCTCAACAGATCAGTAAGTACATGAGAAGAAAAGGGAATAAAAGAAAATTCATAATAGGGCAACACAAGGTACACAATGTAACTAGATAAACACCGGCATCGGGTGAAGCATACAGGGGTGTTAGTGTTAATGAGGTCAGTCCATAAGAGGGTCGTTTAGGAGACTGGTGACAGTAGGGAAGAAACTAATTTTGAGTCTGTTCGTGCGTGTTCTCAGAGTTCTGTATCTCCTGCCCGATGGAAGAAGTTGGAAGAGTGAGTCAGCCGGGTGGGAGGGGTCTTTGATTATGCTGCCCGCTTTCCCCAGGCAGCGGGAGGTGTAGATGGAGTCAATGGATGGGAGGCAGGTGCGTGTGATGGACTGGGCTGTGTTCACGACTCTCTGAATAAGTTCCTTGCGGTCCTGGGCCGAGCAGTTGCCATACCAGGCTGTGATGCAGCCAGATAGGATGCTTTCTATGTTACCCCTGAACGGAATGACTCGCTCTGTCATTTCAGTGGGCGTTTTAATAGTCAACCACATTGCTGTGGACCTACATTCATTCACATGGAGGCCAGACCGGGTAAGGATGGCAGATTTCCCTTTCCCAAAGGGCATTAGTGAACCAGGTGTTTTTTACAGCAGTCGGTGATAGTTGTCACTGGACTAGTAATCCAGAGACCCAGCGGAAAGCTCTGGGGACCAGGATTCGAATCTCACCACGGCGGATGGTGAAATTTTAATTCAATCAAAATCTAGAATTAGAAGTCTAACGATGACCATGAAACCATTGTCGATTGTTGTAAAAACCCATTTGGTTCATCAAGGTCCTTTAGGGAAGGAAATCCGCCGTCCTTACCCGGGCTGACCTACATGTGACTCCAGACCCACAGCAAGAGGTTGACTCTTAAATGCCCTTTGAGATGACCCAGCAAACCACTCAGTTAGGGATGGGCAATGGTGGAGGGGGTCTTTTGGCACAGTGGGGTAGTGTCTCTGCCTCTGAGCCGGAAGCTCCGGGTTTGTGTCCCAACCCAGGATCTGATGGCCAAGGAAGGTGACTTCGTAATGCGGCCAAAGAGGTTGAGTATGCCAACTTGCAAATACGCCAATGGTTGGCAGTAAGCGTGGAAGCGACTCCTGGTCAGCCCGTTTGATGTGAAGATCGCCACTCAAGGTATAAGACTCTGGCGCCAGACTAGTGGCCTGTTCTGGAAATTACGAGCTGTGGAAACAGACCAAAGTCTGACTTAATGCCCCACTAGGTGCGGGAAGAGAATTGGTTTAGGGAATATGCTGGGCCCAGTCAGAGACGCCCTGGATGAATTAAAGAAAAAGTCACCATTACTGAGACTACGGGTGGGATTCTCCGACCCCCCGCCGGGTCGGAGAATCGCCGGGGGGCGGCGTGAATCCCGCCCCCGCTGGCCGCAGAATTCTCCGGCACCGAAAATACGGCGGGGGCGGGAATCGCGCCGCGCCGGTCGGCGGGCCCCCCCGGCGATTCTCCAGCCCGCGATAGGCCGAAGTCCTGCTGCTGTCATGCCAGTCCCGCCGGCGTGAATCAAACCACCTACTTTCCCGGCGGGACTGGCGGCGCGGGCAGGCTCCGGGGTCCTGGGGGGGGGGGGGGTGCGGGGCGATCTGGCCCCGGGGGGGGGTGCCCCCACACTGGCCTGATCCGCGATCAGGGCGCACCGATCCGCGGGCGGGCCTCTGCCGTGGGGGCACTCTTTTCCTTCCGCCTCGGCCACAGCCTCCGTGATGGCCGATGCGGAAGTGACCCCCCCCCTCCCCCTGCGCATGCGCGGGGATGACGTCAGCAGTCGCTGATGCTCCCGCTCATGCGCGGATTCCGCCGACCGGCGCAGTCGGTTCGGCCCCGGCTGGCGTGGTGCCAAAGGCCTTTCCCCAACCACTCCGGCGCGGGCCTAGCCCCTCAAGGTGAAGGTTTGGTCCCTAAAGGTGCGGAGAAATCCGCACCTATGGGGCCGCCCGACGCCGGAGTAGTTCCCGCCACTCCATCCCGCCGGGACCCCGCGCCCCGCCGGGGAGGGGAGAATCCCGGCCCATCTTTCTATTCCAGATTTATTGACTGTACTTAGTTCTGCCAGCTGTCGTGATGTGATTTGAACCTGTATTCTCTGGATTACTAATCCGACGTCATAACAGCACAACCATCTCTCCAGACCAGCAGTAGGAAACAGTGTTAATTCGCTCAACTAACGGTACGGTGGCACAGTGGTTAGCACTGCTGCCTCACAGTGCTAGGGACCCGGGTTTGATTCCAGCCTTGGGTGACTGTCCGTGTGGAGTTTGCACGTTCTCCCCCGTGTCTGCGTGGGATTCCTCTGGGCGCTCCAGTTCCCTCCCACAATCCATAGATTTGCAGGTTAGGTGGAGTGGCCATGATCAATGCGTGGAGTTGCGGGGGTAGGGCGGGGGGGAACAGGCGTAGGTATGCTCTTTCAGAGGGTAGGTGCAAACTCGATGGGCCAAATGGTCTCCTTCTGCACTGTAGGGATTCAGTGGATTCTATGACGACTGCACGGAAGACGTTTAATGGACCGAAAAATAATGACCTGTGTTGATATTGTGCCATTCACAACCTCAGAATGTCCCAAAGTGCTTTAGGATTGAAACACGGCAGCCAATCTGGGCACAGCAAAATCCCACAAAAAAGAAGTGTGGAAAATAAACAGACTTTAAAAAAAATTGGTTCATGGGTGTCGAGGCTGTGCCAGCAATTATTGCTCATCCCTAATTGCCCTTGAGGGGGCAGCTAAGAGTCAACCACTTTGCCAGACCAGGAGCCGGATTCTGCCGGCGGGAAGGAGAGGCGTGAACCACTCCGGCGTTGGGCCGCCCCAAAGGTGCGGAATCATCCGCACCTTCACGGGCTAGGCCTGCCCTGGAGTGCCCTGCCCCTCCAGCCGGCAGGAGAAGGGGCTTGGCGCCGCGCCAACCAGCACCGAAGGGCCTCCGCCGGCTGGCGCATGTTGGCGCATGCGCAGGGGTGCATGCGTGTGCTGGCGCAATCCCGGTGTATGCGGTGGAGGGTTCGTCCCCGCATCGGCCATCGCGGAGGAATAGAGTGCCCCCACGGCACAGGCCCGCCTGTGGATCGTTGGGTCCCGATTGCAGGCCAGGCCACCGTGGGGGCACCTCCCGGGGCCAGACCCCCCCCGCGCCCCCCCAAGAACCCCGGAGGCCGCCCGCGCAGCCAGGTCCCGCCGGTAAGGACCTACTCCAATTTACACCGGCGGGGCTGGCAAAAGACGGGCGGGACTTCGGCCCATCGCGGGCCGGAGATTTCGAGCGGCCCCCAGGGCCCATTGAGTCACGCCGGTCCCCGCCATTCTCCGAGGCGGGCGGCGCGATTCACGGCGGGACGATTTTTGGGGGGCCGGAGAATTCGGAGGACGGCGGGGACGGGAGTCACGCCGACCCCTGGCGATTCTCCAACCCGGCGGGGTGTCGGAGAATCCCGCCCCAGGTAAGGATGGCAGATTTCCTTCCCTAAAGGACATTAGTTGCCCAGATTTCATCGTTAGACTTTTAATTCCTGAGTCTTATTCAATTCAAATTTCACCGTCTGCAGTGGGGGGGATTTGAACCGGGGTCCCAACAGCATTGCTGTGGGCTACTAGTCCAGTGACCGCTCATCTGAAATGAAGGCATTTCCGACAGTGCTGCACTCCCTCGGGACTACACTGGACTGCGCTCGGGCTCCCTGAGTAAGACTCGAACCCAATACCTCCGGCCCACTGAGTCTCCGCTGGCAGAGGGTGGAAAAGGCAGAGAACCTGATGTTTAACAACCGGAATCAGAAAAATAAATGTCACATCTTCCTCCCAAATGACAGGGTTCATCACTGGCCAGATGCTTTGATAAATGCTTCTCCGACAAATGATCACGTTGTGGCTTGAGCAGTGTGTTACTGTGAAGTCAGAGTGTATTGCAAAGCTCACCATCAAACTCTCTGTTATCTTTGAGGAAACACCGATGATTGGTGCTATCCAGATGAAAGAAAGGAAAGTTGTGCAGTAACGTGCTCGGAGCTGCTTTCGTCCCCCGCTCCCTGTGACAGACAATCCAGCTCATACCCAGCAGGGGCAGAAAACAGATTACCATGAATTTAATCAATTCAAATAGCACCTTACTTTCTTTAAAAAAAAAATCTTTATTGTCACAAGTAGGCTTACATTGACTGCAATGAAGTTACTGTGAAAATCCCCTCGTCGCCACACTCCGGCGCCTGTTCGGGTACACTGAGGCAGAATTCAGAATGTCCAATTCACCTACCAGCCCGTCTTTCGGGACTTGTGGGAGGAAACCGGAGCACCCCGGAGGAAACCCACGCAGACACGGGAAGGACGTGCGGACTCCGCACAGACTGTGACGCAAGCCGGGAATTGAACCTGGGACCCTGGCACTGTGAAGCAACAGTGCTAACCACTGTGCTACCATGCCACCTATGCTTCCGGGCGCGCTGTGGTGGGGGGGCTGGGGGAATGCCGGCGATGATGGATGGAGTGGGTCTCGATCTCCATGGTGAGGGGAGGAGGGGCCTGCTCTTAACTTTGAGATCGGGACGCTATTTATCAACAGCACCTCTTATGCCCCCATCTTTAAACCCTGCCCCTCAAGAATGACAGCGCAATACACTCCCCCTGCTTTTTTGTTGACAAACTGCCAGAAGATCTGGAGGGAGAACTTGGCTGTCGGCGGTTTTTAGTCAGAATCTGACATGGGGGAGGCAGTGGCGCAGTGGTATTGTCGCTGTACTAGTAACCCAGAGACCCAGGTAATCCTCTGGGTACCTGGGTACCTGGGTTCAAATCCTACCACGGCAGATGGTGGAATTTGAATTCAATGAAAAGAAATCTGGAATTAAAAGTCTAAATGAGTCGATTGTTGTAAAAACCCATCTGGTTCACTAATGTCCTTTAGGGAAGGAAATTTCTCATCCTTACCTGTTCGAGCCTGCAGGTGACTCCAGACCCACAGCTCTTAAATGCCCTCAGGGCTGGGCAATAAATGCTGATCCAACCAGTGACGCCCACATCCCAACACTGAATTAAAAAAACATTTGCAATTTGGGGGAAAATTCCAACTTCTACAACTCCAAGTGCCAAAACAAAATGCACCTCCCCCTTAATTCTTTACCCCATTATCAGCTCTATCAAAACTCCTCGTCATTATTAACATGTCCACTAAATCTCCGCTAAACCTCTGCTCTAAGGAGAACAATCCCAGTTTCCCCCGTCCTTCAATGTAACCGAAACCCCTCTCCCCTGGTACTGTTCAAATACATCTCCAAAGTCTCCAATGAACTGTGTGGAATTCTTTTGCTTTGCTAACGTAATGGAGGGCCGTGCATCACCCATGATCATCACTAGAATTACACCATGGACTGCTAATTTCTCGGATTGGATTTCTGCCTTTGTCCCTTCCTGATTCCGTAGACTTCCGAAAATCGTGCAGGCAGAGGAAAAGTGTGGAATGACGAATCTGCTCTTCCCAAAGCTTTGTGTGTTTTCCATTGTTCGACAACAATGTTCCCCAAGGTAAATTTGCAACATCTCTAATTTGCTGCTCTTCTTCCCTGTGTTGCTCTCAGTTCCTGCTTCTTTCTCTTCTCTGCGTAGTAACCCATCTGACCTCCTTTTTTTTCTTCTCCCCATCATCCCACTTTTCCTCCATCCTCTCCCATCTGCCTCCTCTTTTTTTCCCTCCTTTCTTCTTTTCTCTCCAGTGTTCTGTCCTTTTCTCTCCTATATCCTCTTAACTCTCTCCTCTCCTTTCTCCTCTTCACTCTTCTCTTCAACCTCTCCTTTCTCCTCTTCTCTCTCTCCTCTCTTCATTCTCTCCCCTCCTTTCTCTTATTCAGTCTCTGCTCTCCTTTATCCCCTTCACGCTCTCCTCTTTCTTCCCTCCCAGCTCTCCCTTATCCTCGTCACTCTTTCCTTTCTCTCCGCTCCCCCCTCTCCTTTCTTTTCACTCTCTCTCTTCACCCTCTCCTCTTTTCTTTCCTCTCCTACTCTTTTCTCCTTCCTCTCCTCCATGGTTTTCTCTTTTCCTCTCCCCCTTTCCCCTTCATATCTTTTCCCACTCTTCTTTCTCCGATTCTCACATTCAGTCAGCGTTTTTCCGCCTTGCTTTGCCTCTCTTTTCTTTGTCGCTCTCGCTCGCTTGCCGCTTTTCTCCCTGCTGGTCTGAATAAACCCTCAGCAACATCTAGCAGTGTTTCATATGAAAAATAGAAAGCAGCAGAGCTGAATGATAAAGATAAGTTAATATGAACCTTCTCTCCCTGGCAGGTGCTTTAGGCCTCCTGTGCATTTCCAGCATTAATGGGTTTTATATCAGATTGCCAATATTTATAGTTTACTCTTTAGAAAGTTGTGATCTAATTGTGCAGAACTTTGATCTGACTGCAGTTTTAATACTGTGTATAGCTCTGCTTTTTTATGAAACAAGGGAGTTTTTTAAAAATAAACATTTTATTGAGGTATTTTTGGTATAACAACAGAATAGACAATGTACATGAAACTATAAACATAGTGCAAAAGCCGTCTCCCTCCCTGACAGGTCCCACCTTTATTAACCCCCTACTCTAAGCTAAACGAACCCCCTTCCCCTTCTGCTGACGATTAATTTTCCGCGAAGAAGTCGACGAACGGTTGCCACCTCCGGGCGAACCCTAACAGTGAACCTCTCAAGGCGAACTTGATTTTCTCCAAACAGAGAAAGCTAGCCATGTGCGATAGCCAGGTCTCCGACTTCGGGGGCTTTGAGTCCCTCCATACCAATAGTATCCGTCTCCGGGCTACCGGGGAAGCAAAGGCCAGACTGTCTGCCTCTTTCTCCTCCTGGATTCCCGGGTCTTCGGACACCCCGAAAATCGCCACCTCTGGACTCGGTGCCACCCTTGTTTTTAACACCGTGGACATGTGTCCGCAAACCCCTGCCAAAATCCCCTAAGCTTCGGACATGCCCAGAACATGCGGACATGGTTCGCTGGTCCTCCCGCACATGTTGCACACCTGTCTTCCACCCCAAAGAATCTGCTCATCCGGGCCGCTGTCATATGAGCCCGATAAACGACTTTGAATTGTATCAGGCTGAGCCTGGCACATGTTGCAGATGCTCCCTTCTCCTACCCACCCTCTGGAAACTACCCTGTCCTGAATCCCCCTTAGCGGTTGGAGTGGGAAGGTTGACACCTGTTTACGTAGGAAGTCCGCACCTGTAGATATCTGAATTTGTTTCCTCTCGCCAACCCAAACTTCTCCTCCAGCGCCCTCATACTTGGAAAGCTCTCCTCTATAAACATATCCCCCATCCTCTCAATCCCTGCTCTCCGCCATATCCGGAACCCACCATCCATACCTCCTGGGGCAAACCGGTGATTATTACAGATTGGGGACCAGACCGATGCTCCCTCTGCTCCCACATGTCTCCTCCATTGCCCCCAGACTTCAGGGCCGCCACCACCATGGGGCTGGTGGAGTACCGTGCCGGCGGGAACGGCAGAGGCGCAGTTACCAACGCCCCCAGACTGGTGCCCTTGCATGAAGCCGCCTCCATACGCTCCCATGACGACCCCTCCCCCACCACCCACCCACTTCCTGATCATGGCTATATTCGCCACCCAGTAATAGTAACTAAAATTTGGCAGCGCCAGCCCGCCCTCTCCCCGACTCTGCTCAAGCATTACCTTCCTTACCCGCGGGATCTTGCCCGCCCAGACAAAGCCCGTGATCACTTTGTTGACCCGTTTAAAAAAGGACCGCAGAATAAAGATGGGGAGACATTGAAACACGAACAGGAATCTCGGGAGGACCATCATCTTCACCGTCTGCACCCTCCCAGCTAATGACAAGGGGAGGGCGTCCCATCACCGAAAATCGTCCTTTATTTGGTCCACTAGTCGGACCAGATTTAATTTGTGCAGCCGGTCCCATTCCCGCGCCACTTGAATGCCTAGGTACCTAAAGCTTCCCCTTACTAATCTAAACGGCAGCTCCACCGATCGTCTCTCCTGTCCCCTCGCCTGGACCGCAAACATCTCACTTTTCCCCATATTTAGCTTATACCCCGAAAACCTGCCAATTTCCCCTGGAATCCTCATGATTTCTTCCATCCCCTCTATTGGGTCCAATACATACGGCAGCAGGTAGTCTGCATAGAGCGAGACTCTGTGCTCCCCCGCCCCCCCCGGGACTAGGCCCTTCCACACCCTTGAGGCTCTCAGAGCAATTGCCAACGGCTCTATAGCTAGCACTACAACAGTACGGAGAGGGGACCACCCTGTCTCGTCCCCCGGTGCAGTCTAAAATAGTCCGATGTTGTCCTATTCGTCCGTACGCTTGCCACGGGAGCCTGATACAGCAACCTGACCCAGCCAGTAAAGCCCCGCCGAATCCGAACCGTCCCAGTACCTCCCACAGATAATCCCATTCTACCCGATCAAAAACCTTTCTGCATCCATTGCGATCACTACCTCCACCTCCCTACCTTCCGGGGTACCATGATCACGTTTAACCTTCTTACATTGGCCACCAACAGCCTACCCTTAACAATCCCCGTCTGGTCCTCCCCAATAAAGTCCGGAACACAATCCTCAATCCTGGAGGACATAATTTTGGCCAGCAATTTGGCATCCACATTCGTCAGGGTTATCGGCCTGTAGGACCCTCACAGCTCCGGGTTCTTGTCCCGCTTCAGGATCAGCGAAATCGTGGCTTGTGACAATGTCGGGGGCAACACCCCTCTTTCCCTTGCCTCATTGAACATCCTCATCAACACCGGCCACAATATCCCAGAGAACCTTTTATAAAACTCCACTGGGTACCCGTCCGGCCCCGGGGCTTTACCCGACTGCATGGCCTTCAGACCCTCCACTATCTCTTAAACCCGATCGGGGCCCCCAGCCCTTCTACCCGCTCCCCGGCCCCGCTCAAAATAAAGAAATCAATCCGGGAGTACACTTTATGCACGTGTGAGTAGAAGGAGAACTTCTTCACCCTCGGCTGCCCAAATCTCCATGGATCCACCCCCCCCCCATGTGCTCCATGAACCCTTTTAGTTCCTTTGCCATTGCTGGCACCCTGCCCGTTTTAGAGCTTGACCGGTCCATGCCTGGGTCAATAACTGTGTTGAAGTCCCCTCCCATGACCAACCTGTGCGAGTCCAGGTCCGGTATCTTCCCCAGCATCCTCTTTATAAACTCCACTTCATCCAATTTGGCGCATACACATTTACTAATACCACCTGCACCCCCTCCAGTTTCCCACTGACCAGAATGTACCGAACTCCCACATCCAAGACTATTCTACCCGCCCCAAACACCACCCGCTTATTGATCAGGATAGTGACCCCTCGAGTCTAGTCCCGAGTGAAAGACCTGACTGACCCAGCCTTTCCTCAATCTAATCTGGTCAGTTACTCTAAGGTGCGTCTCCTGCAACATTACCACCTCCGCCTTCAGTCCCCTAAGATGCGCGAACACACGTGCCCTCTTGACCGGCCCATTTAACCCTCGATCATTCCAGGTGATCAGCCTAGTTGGGGGGCTCATTCCCCCACCCCCCCTCTCGCCGATCAACCATCCCTTTGTTTGGGCCCGCCTCCAGCCCATGCTCCGTGCCTCCACCGGCCCGCCCCCAGGCAGCCTCCGCCGCCATCCTCCTCTCTGTCCCTTAGCACAAGTCCCTCCCTCGTCAGCAGAACATTTTCCCTCCCCCCCCCACCAGTAACAACACTCTGTAACTCAACCCCTTTAATAAACCGAACATATGCACACCCCCCACTGCGCTTCCGTGAGCTAGCCCGCCCAGCTAACTTGGTGGCCCCCATCCCTGGCGCCGGATAGTCTCACACCTATTGTCCCCCCCCCCCCCCCCCCCGCTCACACAAACATACTCCAACATCAAACAATCCCCGCACAATTGCCCGACAGAAAAGCACCAAAATCTAAACAAGCACACCTCCATCCTCCAACAGTGCAAATGAAAACCTTAACTCACTCAGCTCTGCCACTGGTCCCAAATCAATACAGAAGGCATTACAAACAGCTTCCACAAAACGAAAAACGAGATACTTTTTTTAAAGAACAGAAAACAAAAACCATGAATGTTGCAGCAAAGTTCAAAAGTTCTCAGTCCACCACCAGCCCTTTCCTTTTCACAAAGTCCAGCGTGTCCTCAGGCGACTCGAAATAAAAGTGCTGTTCCTCGTGCGTGACCCAGAGACGGGACGGATACAACAGTCCGAACTTCACCTTTTTCTTAAAAAGGATCGACCTAATCTGGTTGAAGCCTGCTCTTCTCCTGGCCACCTCCACACTCAGGTCTTAGTAAACCTGCAGGATACTGTTGTCCCACTTACAGCTCTGTGTCTGCTTGGCCCACTGTAGAATGCGCTCCTTATCCAAGTACCTGTGGAATCTCACCACCATTGCCCTGGGGGGGTCTCCCGTTCGCGGCTTCCTCGCGAGTGCTCTGTGGGCCCTGTCCACCTCCAAGGGTCGGGAGAATGCCCCATCCCCCAGCAGCTTCTCAAACATGTCTGCGATGTTTGCCTCAGCGGCCGCTCCTTCGGACCCCTCCGGGAGCCCAACGATTCTCAAGTTCTGCCGGCAGGACCTATCCTCTAGGTCCTCCTCCTTCTCCAGGAGCTTCTTCTGCTGGTCTCTCAGCATCCCCACCTCCAACTCCACCGCAGTTTGATGTTCCTCCTGCTCAGCCAGCGCCTTCTCTACCTTCTGGATCGCCCGATCTTGGGCGTCCAATCTAAGCTCCAGCCGCTCAATTGACTCTTCCTGAACAACTTGCATCAGCTGCTCCGTTGACCGCTGGGTCGACAAACCAGGGGTCCGGTCCTCCGCCATGCTGTCTCCCGCTGCAGCTTCAACCCAAGCCTTCTCTGTCTTTCTGTTCCTGCCTTTATGAGCACTTCTAGTCATTCTCTCCATGCACCGATGTGGGAATTCAGTACACAATTGCCTCTGTCATCAGTTTTACAAATCAAGTCCGGTAGAAAATCGGGGGAAAAAGTCCAAAAGACCGACCTGAGCGGGAGCCACCAATTGTGCGACTTACTCCTTCATAGCCGCCACCGGAAGAAACAAGGGAGTTATTGAAGTGCTGGAGGCATCTCAATATCAGCTGTGTCTCGATGGTAGCTCCCCCATCCCCCGAGTTCTGGATCCAACAGAAAACAAATTTACATTGTGCCTTTCGCAACCTCAGAATGTCCCAAAGCGCTTTATCGCCGCAAGGTGCTTTGTTGAAGTGTGGTTCTTGTTGTTCTGTAGGAAATGCCATGATGTGGACTGGGGTGAGCACAGTAAGAAGTCTTACAACACCAAGTTAAAGTCCAACCTGTTTGTTTCGAATCACTAGCTTTCGGAGCACAGCTCCTTCCTCAGGTGAATGAAGAGGTAGGTTCCAGAAACATATATGTAGACAAATTCAAAGATGCAAGACGCAGGAAATGCAGATGTAGGAAATGCAGTCGTCAATTTTCGCTCAGCAAGATCCCACAAAGAGCCATGCGATAACAGCTAAATAACTTAGGCGGGAATTTCAACGCCCCCCCCCCCCGGCGGGCGGCATATTTTCGGAGGGCTGACGGCGGGAGTTTTCAGTCCCGCCAATATCTCTGGGGTTTTGCGTGCCCCGCTCCCTCCTCTGCCGGGGTAGTCACCACGGGGGCGGGGGGGGGCACCTTCGCAGACGGGAAGATTCCGCCGGCAGGAAGGGCCATTGTTTGGCCTTTGTTTTGCTGATGGTGGTTGAGAGACAGACATTGGTGAGGACGCTGGGGAAGATCTCTCCTGCTCTTCTATGAAACAAGGCCGCGGGATTTCTATGGCCGATGGAGAGGGCAGGCAGGGCCTTGGTTTAAAGGCTTCTGTGAAAGTTCGCAGGCCAACACTGCAGCACTCCCTCAGCCTGGATTTCGTACTGCAACCTCTGGAGTGCGGCCGAAACCCACAACCTATTATAATCTTTACTATTGTCGCGCAAGTATGCTTACATTAGCGGCTGGTTTAGCTCACTGGGCTAAATCGCTGGCTTTTAAAGCAGACCAAGGCAGGCCAGCAGCACGGTTCAATTCCCGTACCAGCCTCCCTGAACAGGCACCGGAATGTGGCGACTAGGGGCTTTTTCACAGTAACTTCATTGAAGCCTACTCGTGACAATAAGCAATTTTCATTTTCATTCATTAACACTGGAATGAAGTTACTGTGAAAATCCCCTAGTCGCCACATTCCGGCGCCTGTTCGGGTACACAGAGGGAGAATTCAGAATGTCCAATTAACCTAACCAGCACGTCTTTTGGGACTTGTGGGAGGAAACCGGAGCACCCGGAGGAAACCCACGCAAGACACGGGGAGAACGTGCAGACTCCACACAGACAGTGACCGCAAGCCGGGTATCGAACCCGGGACACTGGCGCCGTGAAGCAACAGTGCTAACCATTGTGCAACCATGCTGCCCTCCGGTTTCGGCGAGAGAACAACTGATTGAGCCACAGCTAAAACCTCGGATGGGATTTTCCACGTCGCTGGCGGCTGGGGAATATCCCATTGGTAGGAATGGCTGGAAAAATTTGGTGTATGGTCAGCTGCAAGCTGAACCTTGATGCATTGTGATACTCACTGACGCATCAATAATAACCTCCATTAATAGCCTGAAGACAAGCAAAAATTCAACACGTGCAAGGGATAAAAACAGGAGACCAGTAGTGGTCGTTTTTGAAATAACTGAGACTTAAGTAAACGGACTGCATGAAGATTATAAAACAAGCTTCATTTATTCCACTGGCATCAAAGCAGTTTTAACTCTCAAGAGAAATCTAATGGCAAGAAACAAATTATTTACATAAAATATTCTCTGCTGATGCTGTAGATCTGTTTAATTCGGGGTCTTGGCTCTTCAACCTGGCTCCTTAGCCACCTTGCGAGGCTTCAAGCTGCCCTTGCCCCCAGACACACTGTCACCTTCAAGTCCTGGCTTTGTCCTGGCTGATTTGACCCTTGCCTCATGGTCTCGAGCTCAGCTTCTCAAAGGCACTGTTCCCTGCAGGGAGGGCCTCACAGGGGCCAACCAGTTCCTATGCTTGGCGCTCTCCCCCAACATCGCCACCTGCTGCCAGAGGCCCTGTTACCACACCAAAACAATGGTGGGCAACTGATAGCTGGAGGATGTTTCACAAGTTGACTCCACTGTGCCCCCTAGTGAGAAGAACCTGCAACTACATGGTGACTGTTGACATAGCTATATTGAATGGGAAATGCTGAGATGCAATTGAAATTGTGAGCAGAATTTGTCACGTTAGTTTTGGTTTACAGATTTCGAACTGTGCAAGATTCCCAACCATACAACCGCATTTGGTGCACAGCCCCAAGAGAGCTGTAAGAATCCACAAACCACGTCAGAAAAAAAACCCAATGAAAGATAATGACATCATACGTAAGTGTTGTATTCACAAACAAGACGGGACCATGCAGGGTGTGACAATCATGGCACAAAGAGATAGCAAGCACAGATGTGGGTTCCAATGAAAGTGACGTGAGCGAAAGAGTTTCAGAGCAGTTTCAAATCCTGAACGAGGGGGGTAAATTAAATTCCTCTTCCGATGTAAAATGTGTCATTAATGACTCATCGCCACTCCTACCAATATGACGGAAGCACGCAGGATTGAATTGTAGAATATTTTTGATTGAAGAAGTCCGCTCCCCAGTGAGGGCTCGATAGGGAAATGTTCTAATGAGTAAAACTCTGAAGGCGGTGACACCAACATTTAATGATTATATTTGAGAAGGAAAAACAACATTAAAACGTCACCGCTCTCGCAATTCACCGGGCCACAGGCTAAAACTGGCTGTCTCACCAGACGCCTCAACTAATCTGAGAGGGTGCCTGAGGTCCAGCCTAGTAAACTAAATCCAATATTGCCTTCCCTTGCCAAATTGTAGCTGCCATTAACTCCACAAGTTAGTGCAGACTCCTTCCCTCCTCACTCTCAGTTACTGCTGTCGCTCACCCTCCCTCACTCCCTCAGTTACTGCTGTCAATCTCTATCCCTCACTCCTCCGTTAAAGTTGTCACTCTCACTCCCTCAGTTGATGCCGACACCCTCCCCCCTCCCTCAGTTAATTCTGTTACTTCTGCTCCCTCACGCCCTCATTTACCGCTGACACCCTCTTTCCCTGATTCCCTCAGTTACCGCTGACACCCTCCTCCCCTCACTCCCTCAGTTACCGCTGTCACCCTCCTTCCCTCACTCCCTCAGTTGCCGCTGACACCCTCTTTCCCTCACTCCCTCAGTTACCGCTGACACCCTCCTTCATCACTCCCTTAGTTACCTCTGACACCCTCCTCCCTCATTCCCTCAGTTACCGCTGACACCCTCCTTCCCTCACTCCCTCAGTTACCGCTGACACCCTCCTCCCGCATTCCCTCAGTTACCGCTGACACCCACCTTCCCTCACACCCTCATTTACCGCTGACACCCTCTTTCCCCGATTCCCTCAGTTACCGCTGACACCCTCCTCCCGCATTCCCTCAGTTACCGCTGACACCCTCCTCCCGCAATCCCTCAGTTACCGCTGACAACCTCCTTCCCTCACTCCCTCAGTTACCGCTGACACCCTCCTTCCCTCAGTTACCGCTGACACCCTCCTTCCCTCTCTCCCTCATTTACCGCTGACACCCTCCTTCCCTCACTCCCTCAGTTACCGCTGACACCCTCCTTCCCTCACTCCCTCAGTTACCTCTGACACTCTCCTCCCTCATTCCCTCAGTTACCGCTGACACCCTCCATCCCTCACACCCTCAGTTACCGCTGATACCCTCTTCCCTCACTCCCTCAGTTACCGCTGACACTCTCCTTCCCTAACTCCCTCATTTACCGCTGACACCCTCCTTCCCTCACTGCCTCAGTTACCACTGACACCCTCCTTCCCTCACTGCCTCAGTTACCTCTGACACCCTCCTCCCTCATTCCCTCAGTAACCGCTGACATCCTCCTCCCCTCACTCCCTCAGTTACCGCTGACACCCTCTTTCCCTCACTCCCTCAGTTACCACTGACACCCTCCTTCATCACTCCCTTAGTTACCTCTGACACCCTCCTCCCTCATTCCCTCAGTTACCGCTGACACCCTCCTTCCCTCACTCCCTCAGTTACCTCTGACACCCTCCTCCCTCATTCCCTCAGTTACCGCTGACACCCTCCTTCCCTCACTCCCTCAGTTACCGCTGACACCCTCCTCCCGCATTCCCTCAGTTACCGCTGACACCCTCCTTCCCTCACTCCCTCAGTTACCGCTGATACCCTCCTTCCCTCACTCCCTCAGTTACCACTGACACCCTCCCTCATTCCCTCAGTTACCGCTGACACCCTCCTTCCCTCACACCCTCAGTTACTGCTGACACCCTCTTTCCCTCACTCCCTCAGTTACCGCTGACACTCTCCTTCCCTCACTCCCTAATTTACCGCTGACACCCTCCTTCCCTCACTCCCTCAGTTACCTCTGACACCCTCCTCCCTCATTCCCTCAGTTACCGCTGACACCCTCTTTCCCTCACTCCCTCAGTTACCGCTGACACCCTCCTCCCCTCACTCCCTCAGTTACCGCTGACACCCTCCTTCATCACTCCCTTAGTTACCTCTGACACCCTCCTCCCTCATTCCCTCAGTTACCGCTGACACCCTCCTTCTCTCACTCCCTCAGTTACCGCTGACACCCTCCTCCCATGTTCCCTCAGTTACCGCTGACACCCTCCTACCCTCACTCCCCCAGTTACCGCTGACACCCTCCTCCCTCATTCCCTCAGTTACCGCTGACACCCTCCTCCCGCGTTCCCTCAGTTACCGCTGACACCCACCTTCCCTCACTCCCTCATTTACCGCTGACACCCTCTTTCCCTGATTCCCTCAGTTACCGCTGACACCCTCCTCCCGCATTCCCTCAGTTACCGCTGACACCCTCCTCCCGCATTCCCTCAGTTACCGCTGACACCCTCCTTCCCTCACTCCCTCAGTTACCGCTGACACCCTCCTTCCCTCACTCCCTCAGTTACCACTGACACCCTCCCTCATTCCCTCAGTTTCCTGCTGACACCCTCCTTCCCTCACTCCCTCAGTTACCGCTGACACCCTCCTTCCCTCACTCCCTCAGTTACCGCTGACACCCTCCTTCCTCAGTTGCTGCCATTTTAAAAGGCCGCCCTGACCTCGCGACCCCTCACCACGGCCTCCGGACCCTCCCCCAACGCTCCAGCTTACCCATTAGGGGGTCCTCGATCCCCTCCCCTCACCCTACCTCATATGGGCAGGACACCCCCCCGGGCCCGATCCCCGGCACGGGCAACCTTGGCGCTGCCAACCTCCCTCCCACACTCCCCCGCGAGATCCTATGAGATGTCCTGAGCATCATAAATCTCACATGAGGCTTCTTGCGGGAATTAATGGCCGTGTCGCGTCAGTCAGTCGGGGGCGATGAGGTCCTTCGGTCACGCCCATCATCTCGCAAGCCTACAAGCCTCCACCGACTGAGAGAGAAAAAAAAAATCTTCTCACCTCCGTCTGAAATGGGAGATCCCTTATCGTGAGGCGGTGACCCCTGGTTCTCGTCTTTCTCATGTTGGGAAACAACCGCTAAGCTTCCACTCCGTCAAGTCCCCTCAGGACTGTCACGATATTCAGGTAAACATCATAGCACAGATCAATGGACCAATCAACGCACACACAACACCACAGCCAATCACAGGCAAGAGCATACACAGTACAAAACAGGGAACACGACACTTCCTCAGCATTCCAGCAGGAGACAGCTCAGGGCACAGAGCTCACAGCAAGCCACTCAGGCATCCACCATGTGCTGAGTGCCACTACAAGATAGTATTAGGAATAGGTCCACAGATCCTAGGGTTATGATCGAACCTCAGTAACCAGTTTACCACTGTAAATAAATGTTAGCAATAAAACTGAGTTGTACCATTCGCAACCGTGTTGGTTCGTCTGTGGAGCAGAGCACCCAACACATCAAGGACCTTCACCTATCAGTCTTCCAAAGTCCACAAGAAGTAGAGCAGAAGGCCCCTAGCAACAGCCCCTCCACGTCCCACACCATGGACGGTCACTTAGCCTTGGGTCAAAATACCGGGGGGCTCTTTGCCTCCTGTGCACCGTCACCACACAGCCTGCAACGGGTTCAAGAAGGCGCCTCATCACCATCTCCTCGAGGGCAATTAGGGATGAGCGCCGAAATCTGGTATTACCAGTGATGCCCGCATCCTACGAATGGAGCAGAGCCAAGTGTTGGAGACATAGGCCAGGAATTTACATTCCCGCCCCCGCCCCCACCCCCCTGCAGCGGGGGGGTCGCCATTGGCTGCCGATGGGATCTTTCCATTCCCGCCGAAGTCAGTGGGCATTTGCCTAGCTCGCTGGCCACGCCGCCGGGGAACCCCACCCGGGGGAGGGGTTGACATGGGCGGGACCGGAACATTCTCCCAGCTGGGAAAGGGCCGGAAATTCCTGTCCGCTGTGCGGCCACGATGGATGAGTGATATTATGGGTCTGGAAGGATGGGTTTTCCAGGCTGGAGCGGAGATAATTGGAAGGCAACATTGTAGGGATGAATGAGATTGTAAAGGGTACTGTCGTGTTGTTCATCCTGGGGTAACACGGACTGCACACGTTGCAGTTAAATGATCAAGCATACACCAAACGTGGGCGTTGGTTCAATAGGATTTATTGAACTTCAGTAACGAAGCACACAGCTGCCTGTGGGTTGACTCTCTACTACTCTAAGTAAACTAACATTAACTATCTAGACCAGGCTAGCTCTGATCCACGTGTAGAAGGTGTTGAATGATTTGTACACCCTGACTGTCACTACAGTTATCACCAGTGGAAAGAGGCAGAGTGCTGATGCCTCGTGTGTTTTATCGTTGGAAGCCCCCCTCTGGTGTTCTGTCTGGTGATTGGTCATTTTCTGTTCTGTATGTTGATTGGCTCACCTGGGTGTCTGTCACTGCCTGCTTTTACCTCATGATGTGCATGGGTGCATATTATGACAGGTACGGGAAATGAATCCGCGGAATTACCGTGGGTTAAATCGCCAAGTCGGCAATCCTGTGACACTCTGGAAGCGCCATTCTCCGTACCTGTCACTGTGGCCTCTCCGGGACACACTGCCGCCTGCACCCAAATGAGACGAGCTGTGTGTCATTGGCAGTGTCCCCAAAAGAGAGCCGGGTGGAGGCTACGCAAACTCTTTCACGTGGGACCTTTCCAATCGACAGAGAGAGAGAGAGGGAGAGGGAGGACTGTCACACTACACATTTATGCAGTAAATTTTAAGCGGGCCACGACTGGAATTAAATGTGACTGAATTAATGAATACATAAAGAAGCAATTAAACTGTAATGGATCGGTGTGCTTTTAGTGAGTGTAAGCCTGGGACACGAACACAGGCGCCAACCTTGTAGTTATCGACATACCTGCTGCTGTGGACTGAATGGCAACAAGGCGGCTGCACTCCGAATTCTCGTCTGTCACCGCCGAGAAGGGCGCCTGGTCGTTGATTGGGGGAAGTGTGCCGTTGGCGGACGGTAGCGAACAAAGTTGGAGATTACATGGCGTGTGTACACCGATTGCCTGGTTGGGCCTGAAGGAGGCATTCTTGCACCTCTTGGCCCACAAGCAATGCTGTGAAGGCTCTTACCTCATGCACCCAGCTACCCCTGCCTTCTTTTACCTGCGGGGTTTCCCAATACCTGGGTCACCCAGCCGGCATGTCCATAGGGTTACAAACTGCAAGCAGGGGGGATGGAAGTGGGTTGAATTCAGTTTGAGCTTGATTTTCTTTTTGTACTTCAGGCCTGCCCCCAAAACCACCTGCTCCCGTTGACATTATCCCCTCTGTGCCGCACAGGTAGGCTAATTTAGGTCGAGGGTGAAAGAGTTTATTCCTGGAAAGTTACAGCGCAGAAGGAGGCCATTTATCGCCTTGTGTCTTTGAAAGAGTTATCCCATTTGTCCCACTCCCCAGCTCTTTCCCCATAGCCCTGCCAATTCCCGCTGTCTGCTTCTGCCACCCGCAGGGGCAGCAGATACCTGGGAACCCCACCACCTGGAGGTTCCCCCCCAAGTCACTCACCGCCCCGACTTGGAAATACATCGGCCGTTCCTTCACTGTCGCTGGGTCAAAATCCCGGAACTCCCTCCCTAACAGCACTGTGGGTGTACCTACACCACAGGGACTGCAGCGGGTTCTAGAAGGCAGCTCGCCTCCACCTTCTCGAGGGGCAATTAGAGATGGGCATCAAATGCTGAGCCTACCCAGCGATGCCCACATCCCATGCATGAATTATTTTTTAAAATAGCAGATTCACCAACGCCAGCTGTCGAAACTGAATTGGACAACGGACGGGAAAAGGGAAATACTCCCCCTTCCCTTCATGCAAATCCTGCAAAAAGAAAGAGGGACTGAATTCACTTGAGGTGTCGGTGTTTTTCCTGCAAACGGCACGAGACAGGCCTTTGAGAAGGCACCCAACTGGCCGACAGCAAGCATGCAGCTGTGATGAGGAAAGGGGTTAAGTTGCAGCTTTGATCTGATGGTGTTTACGAGCATTAAATTGAACATCATCGTCCCTGGTGCTTGGCGTGGAACAATCGGCTTCCGCCCCAGCTCCAGTTCAAAGGCAGCGCGAGGCCGGTTATGTCCCATTCTATTAGCGAGATCCCCCGGAACATTGTGCGATTCAAATGGCTTTTACTCAGGTTTACGTGACAGCTTCGCAGTGCTTATTTCGACATTACTTGGGAGTGGGTGGTAGGACGTTGCGGTATTAAGATCTCTGACGATGAGAGTCTGAATTCTCGCTCTACCTGTTGACACTCTCGGCCGCATTTAGATGGTGCTGGTGGTAAATAAAAGCAACAATCACAACAACCTCCTTTTATTTCGTTCCCTTAATGTCGATGTGTCAAGCTAGGCAGGTTTGGATTTATACAACATCTTTCATGACCTCAAGCCCTCCCGCCCCCCACTCCCCACCCCCACCCCAAAGAAAAGCACTTTACAGCCAATGAAGTACTTTTTGAAGAGTAGTTACCGTTAGGATGTAGGAAACACAGGCCCAAATTTTCGGGCCCGGTCTCGCCGGCAAGAACTCCGGCCCTGTCGAAGGCGATACCGTAAGACCATAAGACGTAGGAGCAGAATTTGGCCATTCGGCCCATCGAGTCTGCTCCCCCATTCAGTCATGGCTTTACCTCTCGTGGGATTTTGCGCCCCTGATTCGAACCTTGGACCTGCGGAGCGACAGTGCTAACCACTGTGCTACCGTGCGGGCCATGAATCCATGGAACGCTCTACCCCAGAGAGCGGCGAAGGCAGGATCGTTGAACATTTCTAAGACTGAGGGTAGATGGATTTGTGATTAGCAAGGGATCAAAGGTGTAAGGAGTTGGTGGAATGCAGCGCTGAGGCCACAATCAGATCGACCCTGATCTTATTAATGAATGGCGGTGCAGCCCCAAGGGGCCGAATGGCCTATTCCGGCTCCTAATTCATAGGTTCTTATGTACGTATGTGTACAAATAATACCACATGTTGGATGAAAGAGATTTAGCCTCAGTCGTAATGGTGTTCACAGGCCTAGGCTTTCCACTGTTACCTCCACGCCTGCTTTAACCCTCAATTTTAATTCCGTTATCGTCGAATGGGGAAAATTCGTTTTCATTTTCTTCATTTGAGGTGCTGTCCACCAAAGGCTGAACCGTAGCCCTCTGCTTGGGCCACAGCTGGAGCATCGCGACCAAACTTTAGGAAGGGTGCGAGGGCCCCTTGAGGGGATGCAGAGATTTACCAGAGTGGGCCCAGGGATGAGGGATTTTAGCCATGAGGTTGGGTTGGAGTATCTGGGGCTGTTCCCCTTGGAGCGAGGGAGATGGAGGGTCTAACCGAGGAGTTCAATGTTAGGACAGGATTGGGTTAGAGAGACAAAGAAAAGCTGTTCCCATTGGCTGATGGTACAAGGATTAATGAACACTGTTTAAAGTTTCGAGGGAGGGATACTGTGGGGGAAGAACCTATTTTACGCAGTGAGTGGCCATGGCCTATAACCCGCTGCCAACGAGGGTGGTGGAAGCAGAGACAATCAGTGGCGTCGGGACGAAATTGGATGGGCACGTGACGGAAATGCAGAGCTGCGGGAATAGAGCAGAGAAGAAGGACAGAATAGCCTCCTTGTGACCCAATGCGCGGGATCTTCCGGCCTCGCCAGCGGTGGGTATTGTTGAGGGCAGGATTTGAAAATTTGGAGAGCATCCAAAGGTCACTGGCACTGCCCGCTGGCGGGAATGGCCAAAATAAACGTGGCCCAATAATTGTCCATCCATCGAATGACTGCCCTGTGTTTGATGCAGAACTTTTCTCCTTTCCAATTCTTTTCCTCTAGAAACAAAGTCTGGTGCAAGTTTTTTTTTTGCAATGCTTTACTCATTTGGCACAACTCTTAGCGATTGATGTATTGGTAATCTGACATTCTTTTGTTCCTCCACCCCACCTAGACTGGCATCTTCCAAGTAATAAGTAACCTTCTTACAAAAATGTACAACCTCACATTTATCCACGTAGGACTTCTTTTGCCAATTCTGTCCTCCTGAAAATTGTTGCTTTCCTCGGCATTGACTAACCGCCTCCGCGTATGTACGAGGGTGGAGCACAAACTAGCTTAAAAGATATAGGGGTGGATTCTCCCTAGCCTGACACTGAAATCGTGTTCGGCAATCGAGCGGAGAATGGATTTATCGCGCCGAAATCGGGGCCGGTGCCGTTTGAAGGCGGTCCGCCATGCTCCGCCCCCTCCATACTGCCGTCATCGTGATGCGCGCCGTTTCAATGCCGTTGCCGTGTCATCGGCCGTCCTGCCCGCGATGCTCCGCCCCCAATGGGCCGAGCTCCCGAAGGCGCGGGACGCGTGTGGGAACCCGGCGTGACGGCTGCGGACTGTGTCCAGTGCCGCCGCACCCGGCCGGGATCCATGCTGCTGGCCGGGAGGGGCTTCAGCAAGGACTGGGGGGTACTGGTGGGGGGTTGCCAGGGGGTGGGCTGTGGGTTAGCGACTGATGGATTGGATTTGCGCGCATGGCCGGCGCCATGTTGTACGGCGTGACCATTGCAGGCCGTCAGCGTGATCCGGCCAGTTTCAGCGTGATCCGTGGGCGTTTCACCCGGCCCCGCTGCTAGCCCCTCACCAGTACCGGAATCGGTGAGGGGGTTCATGCCGATTTGGCGGTTGTGAAACACCACGGGTCTTACGCTGCCGTTTGCACTTGGCCGCTGAAACGGAGACTCCAGCCCACAAGGTGTCTATGGGTCGCAAAAGGCTAGTATGTAAGTACAGGAAGTAATTACCGAAGCTAGTAAAATGTTATTGTTTATTGCGACGTGAATTGAATACAGAAGTAGGGAGGTTATGCTTCAGTTGTACAGGGCATTGACGAGACCACATCTTGGCGCACTGTGTACAGCACTGGTGTCCCCTTCTTTAACAAAAGATGTAAATGCATTGGAGGTGATTCAGGGAAAGTTTACTAGACTAATACCAGGAATGGGAGGGATTGTCTTCTGAGGAAAGATTGGACAGGCTGGGCCTTTACCACTTTAGAAGAGTAAGAGGCAATTTGATCCAAACTTTGCGGGGTTGGATGTGGAGAGGATGTGGAAAGAGTTATTAGTATTTTTTTTCATAAGTTTAGAGTACCCAATTCTTTTTTTCCCCAAATAAGGGGCCAATCCACCCACCCTGCACATCTTTGGGTTGTGGGGGCGAGACCCACGCAGACACGGGGAGAATGCGCAGGCTCCACACGGACAGTGACCCGGAGCTGGGATCGAACCCGTGAGGCAGCAGCGCTAACCACTGCGCCACCCTGCCGCCAGTGGGAAGAATTGTTATCCCTTTTAATTATCCCTTGTAATTATCTCTTGTGGGAGTATCTAGAATTAGGCCTCACTGTTCAAAAGGTTGTTCATTTGAGGCAGAGATGAGGAGAATTCTTCTCTCAGAGGATGGTCCCTGTGACTCTCTGCCTCAAACGGCAGTGGAAGCAGAATGTTTGAATAAGTTTCTTATTTGTTTAAAATTTAGAGTACCCAATTCATTTTTTCCAATTAAGGGGCAATTTTGTAGCGTGGCCAATCCACCTAGCCTGCACATCTTTGGGTTGTGGGGGCGAAACCCACGCAAACACGGGGAGAACGTGCAAACTCCACACGGACAGCTCCACACGGAGCCGGGATCAAACCTGGGACCTCGGCGCCGTGAGGCAGCAGTGCTAACCCACTGCGTCACCGTGCTGCCCATGTTTGAATAATTTTAAGACAGGTGGATAGATTCTTGATTAACAAGTGGGGGAGAGGGTTGGTTATCGGGGGCAGGTATGAGGGGTTAACATAGAATATAGAACATAGAAAAATACAGCACAGAACAGGCACTTCGGCCCACGATGTTGTGCCAAACCTTTGTCCAAGATTAATCATAGATCATCATAGAATTTACAGTGCAGAAGGAGGCCATTCGGCCCATCGAGTCTGCACCGGCTCTTACAAAGAGCACCCAACCCAAGGTCAACACCTCCACCCGATCCCCACAACCCAGCAACCCCACCCAACACTAAGGGCAATTTTGGACACTAAGGGCAATTTATCATGGCCAATCCACCTAACCTGCACATCTTTGGACTGTGGGAGGAAACCCGAGCACCCGGAGGAAACCCGCGCACACACGGGGAGGATGTGCAGACTCCGCACAGACAGTGACCCAGGCCGGAATCGAACCTGGGACCCTGGAGCTGTGAAGCAATTGTGCTATCCACAGTGCTACCGTGCTGCCCGCGATCAGATCGGTTACAATCAGATCAGCCAGGATCTTATTGAATGGCGAAGTAGGCCCGAGGGGCCTAATACGTATGTCCGTAAATACAATATTCGTAACGGAAGCCGTTAAGCCGGGGATTTATCCAACAGGATGTTTCGGGGGGGTGTGCACCTGGCCAGCCTGCCTCCGCTGAGGCTTGCACTGAGGCATGCGAGAGCTCTGGTATGTCCTTGAACACACTCCATTTGAGGCAGCGAACCACTGTTGGGCCTCTTGTTAAGAAGCAATGGAGCTAAACTGTATTCTTGTCTGCCTGTTAGATTGCATCAGCATCATTGGCCTGAGGTGACAAAGTAACCCACTGGACACAAACCAGCATCCAAACAGAAATCAGCAGCGATTTAACCCTTTCAGCATCTGGTAAAGGAAAAGATCCTTAAGCAACAATTCCCCCTCGATTATCAGCGCAACATTTATGCTCTGGACGGAACCACCACACTGCAGACTTTGACGGACCTCACTCGCGTTCTTTTGCTCCTGGTGAGGGAGGAGGCGGAAGCTCGGGGGATTTATTGATTTCTTTTTCAAATACCACTTTGGACTGAATGCAGCTGCTTTGGAAACAGAACGGCCCTCAAGTGCTTTCACGCTGTGCGATTATTTGCAGCAACTGCTCTTTTGAAGGAAACCCAATTTCTCGTTTGCCCATCAGGCACCACAGGTGGTAGCACCCGTCTATTGTCACCCCCTTCTCTGCGGTCAGCAGTGTCCGGTTTCCCATCCAGCTTCCATTTATCATGTGCAAACCCTCTCACACACACACTCTCTCACACACACACACGCTCACACACACACACGCTCACACACCCACACACACACACACACTCTCACACACACACACACACAAACACTCATACACACTCACATACCCACACACACACTCTCACACACACACACAAACAAACACCTACATACCCACACACACACGCACACACACTCACACACGCACACACTCACACATACCCACACACACTCACACACACACACTCACGCACACACTCACACATACCCACACACACTCTCACACAAACACTCACACACACTCACATACCCACACACACACACACACTCTCACACACACACAAACACTCACACACACTCACATACCCACACACACATACACACTCTCACACACACAAACACACACACAAACACTCACACACGCTCACATACCCACACATACCCACACACACATACACACTCTCATATACACAAACACACACACAACCACATACCCACACACACACACACTCACACACACTCATACACCCACACATACCCACACACACACACACACTCAAACACACACACAAACACTCACACACACTCATGCACGCACACATACCCACACACACTCACACACACTCATACACGCACACATAACCACCCACACACACACACAAACACACACACTCACATGCCCACACACACACACACTCACACACACTCAGACACACTCACACACACCCACACACTCTCACACACACACAAACACTCACACACACTCATACACGCACACATAACCACCCACACACACACACAAACACACACACACTCACATGCCCACACACACACACACTCAGACACATGCACACACTCACACACACCCACACACTCTCACACACACACAAACACTCACACACACTCACATACCAACACACACACACACACACACTCTCACACACACACAAACACACACACACTCACACACACTCACATACCCACACACACACACATACCCACACACACACACACTCACATGCCCACACACACACACTCACACACACGCACACACTCACACATACCCACACACACACACACTCTCACACACACAAACACACACACACTCACACACACACACAAACACACACACTCACATGCCCACACACACACACTCACACTCACACACATGCACACACAAACACTCACACACACACACAAACACACATACCCACAAACACACACACACACTCTCACACACCCACAAACACTCACACACACTCACATGCCCACACACACACACTCACACACACACACACTCTCACACACACACAAACACTCACACACACTCACATACTCACACACACACACACACACACACAAACACACACACTCACATGCCCACACACACACACTCACACTCACACATACCCCCCCACACACACACATTCTCACACACACACAAACACTCACACACACTCACATGCCCACTCACACACACTCTCACACACACACACCCACACACACACACAAACACATACACACTCACATGCCCACTCACACACACACTCACACACACACACTCACACACACACTCACACACACACCCACACACACACACTCTCACAGACACACACACACAAACACACACACTCACATGCCCACACACACTCACACACACTCTCACACACACACAAACACTCACATGCCCACACACACACTCACACTCACACATACCCCCCCCACACACACACACTCTCACACACACAAACACTCACACACACTCACATACCCACACACACCCACACACACACACAAACACATACACACTCACATGCCCACACACACACACACTCACACACACTCACACACACACACACTCACACATACCAACCCACACACTCTCACACACACACACAGACACTCACACACACTCACATACCCACACACACACACACAAACACACACACACTCACACTCACACACACTCATGCACGCACACATACCCACACACACTCACACACACTCATACACGCACACATAACCACCCACACACACACACAAACACACACACTCACATGCCCACACACACACACACTCACACACACTCAGACACACTCACACACTCACACACACCCACACACTCTCACACACACACAAACACTCACACACACTCACATACCAACACACACACACACACACTCTCACACACACACAAACACACACACACTCACACACACTCACATACCCACACACACACACATACCCACACACACACACACTCACATGCCCACACACACACACTCACACACACGCACACACTCACACATACCCACACACACACACACTCTCACACACACAAACACACACACACTCACACACACACACAAACACACACACTCACATGCCCACACACACACACTCACACTCACACACATGCACACACAAACACTCACACACACACACAAACACACATACCCACAAACACACACACACACTCTCACACACCCACAAACACTCACACACACTCACATGCCCACACACACACACTCACACACACACACACTCTCACACACACACAAACACTCACACACACTCACATACTCACACACACACACACACACACACAAACACACACGCTCACATGCCCACACACACACACTCACACTCACACATACCCCCCCACACACACACATTCTCACACACACACAAACACTCACACACACTCACATGCCCACTCACACACACTCTCACACACACACACCCACACACACACACAAACACATACACACTCACATGCCCACTCACACACACACTCACACACACACACACTCACACACACACTCACACACACACCCACACACACACACTCTCACAGACACACACACACAAACACACACACTCACATGCCCACACACACTCACACACACTCTCACACACACACAAACACTCACATGCCCACACACACACTCACACTCACACATACCCCCCCCACACACACACACTCTCACACACACAAACACTCACACACACTCACATACCCACACACACCCACACACACACACAAACACATACACACTCACATGCCCACACACACACACACTCACACACACTCACACACACACACACTCACACATACCAACCCACACACTCTCACACACACACACAGACACTCACACACACTCACATACCCACACACACACACACAAACACACACACACTCACATGCCACACACACACACACACTCACACACGCACACATACCCACACACACACTCTCACACACACACAAACACTCACACACACTCACATACCCACACACACACACACACACACACACACTCGCATGCCCACACACACACACTCACACACACTCACACAGGCACACACTCACACATACCCACACACACACACACTCTCACACACACAGAAACACTCACACACACTCACATACCCACACACACACACACACACACTCATATTCCCACACACACACACTCACACACGCACACACTCACACATACCCACACACACACACACACACTCTCACACACACACAAACACTCAGACACACTCGCATACCCACCCACACACAAACACATACACACTCACATGCCCACAGACACACACACACTCTCACACACACACACTCACAGACCCACACACACACACACACTCACAGACCCACACACACACACACTCTCACACACACACAAACACTCACACACACTCACACACGCACACACTCACACATACCCACACACCCACACACACTCACATGCCCACACACACACTCACACACACACACAAACACTCACACACACTCACATACCCACACACACACACAAACACACACAAACACATACACACTCACATGCCCACACACACACACTCACACATACCCACACACACACACACACTCTCTCACACACACACAAACACTCACACACATTCACATACCCCCTCACACACACACACACAAACACACACACTCACATGCCCACACACACACACACACACACACACACGCATACCCCCCCCCCACACACACACTCTCACACAAACACTCACACACACTCACATATCCACACACACACACACACACTCTCACACACACACACAAACACTTACACACACTCACATACCCCCCCCCCCACACACACACACACAAACACACACACACTCACATGCCCACACACACACACACACACTCTCACACACACACACAAACACTCACACACACTCACATACCCCCCCCACACACACACACACAAACACACACACACTCACATGCCCACACACACACACACACACACTCACACACACACACATACCCCCCCCACACACACACACACTCTCACACAAACACTCACTCACATATCCACACACACACACACACACTCTCACACACACACACAAACACTCACACACACTCACATACCCACACACACACACACACACAAACACACACACACTCACATGCCCACACACACACACACACACACCCATACACACACACATACCCCCCCCACACACACACACTCTCACACAAACACTCACACACTCACATACCCACACACACAAACACACACACACTCACATGCCCACACACACACACACTCAGACACACACACATACCCCCCTCACACGCACACACACACACACACTCTCACACAAACACTCACACACACTCACATACCCACACACACACACTCACATACCCACACACACACATGCACACACTCACACATACCCCCCCACACACACACATACACTCTCACACAAACACTCACACACACTCACATACCCACACACACACACACACACACACACACTCACACACACACACTCACATACCCACACACACACACACACACTCACACATACCCACACACACACACACTCTCACACAAACACTCACACACACTCACATACCCACACCCAAACTACACAAATGCAACTCCTTCCCCCCCCCCCCTCCATGCTGCCCTCAGGTGAGGCTCTGGTCCGGAATTAGTACATTCACCCGTGGGGAAGAAAATTGAGGGTTTAAGTCCCACTCGGGCACTTGTGCACTGAGTGCAGGCTGATGTATTACCGCAACCACAATAGCAACACAACAACAACAACAACTCAGATTTACGTAGCATCTTTAAATGGTGTGAAACCCAGCAGGGTGCCTCACAGGGCGGTGATCAAAGAATGGAATCGTGGAGCCCTACAGTGCAGAAGGAGACCATTCGGCCCATCATGTCTGCACTGACCCGCTGAAAGAGTGCATTACCTAGGCCCACCCCCCACCCTATCCCCGTAACCCCACCCAACCTTTTGGACTCTACGGGGCAATTTCAGCACGGCCAACCCACCTGACCTGCGCATCTTTGGACTGTGGGAGGAAACCGGAGCACCCGGAGGAAACCCACGCTGACGAGGGGAGAAGGCGCAAGCTCCGCACAGACAGGCCCGAATCGAACCCGGGTCCCTGGCGCTGTGAGGCAGACGTGCTAACCACCGTGCCACCCTCGTCGCCACGGTGATCAAATAACATTTGACTTACGTAAGAAAATAAGAACATAAGAACTAGGAGCGGGAGTAGGCCATCTGGCCCCTCGAGCCTGCTCCACCATTCAATGAGGTCATGACTGATCTTTTGCGGACTCAGCTCCACTTTCAGCCCGAACACCATAACCCTTAATCCCTTTATTCTTCAAAAAATTATCTATCTTTATCTTAAAAACATTTAATGAAGGAGCCTCTGCTGAATGAATGAATGAATGAAAATCGATTATTGTCACAAGTAGGTTTCAAGGAAGTTACTGTGAAAAGCCCCTAGTCGCCACATTCCGGCACCTGTTCAGGGAGGCTGGTACGGGAATTGAACCGTGCTGCTGGCCTACCTTGGACTGCTTTAAAAGCCAGGGATTTAGCCCAGAGTGCTAAACCAGCCCTGCTTCACTGGGCAGGGAATTCCATAGATTCCCAACCCTTTGGGTGAAGAAGTTCCTCCTAAACTCAGTCCTAAATCTACTTCCCCTTATTTTGAGGCTATGCCCCCTAGTTCCGCTTTCACCCGCCAGTGGAAACAACCTGCCCGCATCTATCCTATCTATTCCCTTCATAATTTTATATGTTTCTGTAAGATCCCCCCTCATCCTTCTAAATTCCAACGAGTACAGTCCCAGTCTACTCAACCTCTCCTCGTAATCCAACCCCTTCAGCTCTGAGATTAACCTAGTGAATCTCCTCTGCACACCCTCCAGTGCCAGTACGTCCTTTCTCAGGTAAGGAGACCAAAACTGAACACAATACTCCAGGTGTGGCCTTGCTAACACCTTATGGGTGTCCCATAAGGAAACACGAGGAGAGTCAACCAGAAGCTTGGGGGCAAAAGGTACGTTTTAAGGACAGGGTTGAGGGAAGATAGAGGGGTGGACAGAATTAAGGAGGGGTGTTGCGGGCTTTGAGGCAGAACCGCCCGACGAGGGAGGGATTAAGTCCGGGAGTCCCAAGAGGACAGAATTGGAGGGATGCCCAGTCGGGCTGGGGGAAGTTAGCGAGATAGGGCAGGCCGTGGGGGGATTTGAAGACGAGGATGAAAATGTTAAAATGGAGGGAATGCCAGACTGGGAGCCAATGGGCGAGGCCTGGAGCGGTGAGCGAACGGGATTTGGTGCGAGTTGCGATGAGGGCGACAGAGTTTAGGAATGAGTCCAAATTTGGGCAGGGTGGATGATGGGAGGCGGGTCAGGAAAGCATCGGAATGGTCAAATTATTTGACGGCTGGATACGAGGCTGACATTCCAGCGCAGTACCAGAGAACAGAGAGAGAACATAGAACATACAGTGCAGTAGAGGCCATTCGGCCCATCCAGTCTGCATCGACCCACTTAAGCCCTCACTTCCACCCTATCCCCGTAACCCAATAACCCCGCCTAACCTTTTTGGTCACTAAGGACAATTTATCACGGCCTATCCACCTAACCTGCACATCTTTGGACTGTGGGAGGAAACCGGAGCACCCGGAGGAAACCGGGGCACCCGGAGGAAACCCACGCAGACACGGGGAGAACGTACAGACTCCGCACAGTCAGTGACCCAGCGGGGAATCGAACCTGGGACCCTGGCGCTGTGAAGCCACAGTGCTATCCACTTGTGCTACCGTGCTGCCCAACAGAACGGAACGGAACCGACAGAACGGAAGATGCATACGCGCATTTCCTGTAATGTTAGAGAACGCCCTACTGTATTGTGTCCTCCCCTTCCCAAAAACAATTTTAAATCACTTCTCAGCGCATCTGAAATGACTAAGTCACATCATCGCATATCAAGGACAAGAAAAGAGCTTCTCCAAAGAACATTCACTTTGGAAACAACTGTGAGCAAAAAAAAACCCACCCCCTGTAGTTAACAGTATATGAGAGATTGGTACCCTGCTGTGTTTTCAAGGTTTTAATCAGATTGAGGGCTTTCAGTTGACAGATAGTGCGTATTCTTTCTACTTGTGAGCTGTGATACATTGAAGTCCCTTGGGTATATTTCCTCGTTCTGACAATCTCTCAGCCATTGTTTCCTCCTTTCCTCACTAATTTCCATTGTGCGTTTCTTTTCTTTTGACACTCAGCAAGGTGACTGGAGTCAGTCAAGGAGAGTGGAAAATTTCTGGTGCAAAACGTCCGTGCCAATTCCTCCCAAGAGGGAGGTGGGTTAGTGATGGAGCCCTGAGCGCCCCCTTTTGCTCTACCCCCCCCCCCCCCACCCGCCCCCCCGCCCCCCACATGATGTGTTTTGACCCTGAGCTCAGGCAATCGAAACCCTTCCTCCCATGCGGCACGGTAGCACAGTGGTTAGCACTGTTGCTTCACAGTGCCAGGGCTCGATTCCCGGCTTGGGTCACTGTCTGTGCGGAGTCTGCACCTTCTCCCCGTGTGTGCGTGGGTTTCCTCCGGCTGCTCCGGTTTCCTCCCACAAGTCCCGACCCATTGCAGTGTTAATGTAAGCCTACTCGTGACAATAATAAAGATTATTATTATGATTGTTATACTTTGCAGCCGTGTGACTTCCCCCAGTTGCTGTATTATTAACCTCCGGAAACCTGCGGCACCTTACCGAGGGTTGACCACCCTGATGTGGGGCGGGGATGTGCCCTTCTGTGGGCATAAATGACCGCTCTCCCTGAGAGTTCTCCCAATAGCCCGAACGGCATTTAATCCTTAACCAACACCACCTAAAGAGATAAAATGTCAGGTCAACGTGTCGCTGTCTGTGGGGTCTTGCTGTGCGCTAATTAGATGCTCTGTGTGTTCATAGAATTTACAGTGCAGAAGGAGGCCATTCGGCCCATCGAGTCTGCACCCGGCTCTTGGAAAGAGCACCCTACCCAAGCCCACACCTGCACCCTATCCCCATAACCCAGTAACCCCACCCAACACTCAGGGCAATTTTGGGCACTAAGGGCAATTTATCATGGCCAATCCACCTAACCTGCACATCTTTGGACTGTGGGAGGAAACCGGAGCACCCGGAGGAAACCCACGCAGACACGGGGGAGGACGTGCAGACTCCGCACAGACAGTGACCCAAGCCGGGAATCGAACCTGGGACCCTGGAGCTGTGAAGCAATTGTGCTAACCACCCGTGCTACCGTGCTGCCCGTGTTACTACGTCACAGCTGTGACAACAATGAAGAACTCATCCATTGGTTGCAAAACCCTTTGAGATGTCACGTAGCCATGAGCGGTGCTATATAAATGTAAAGTTCTTTCCTTCCAAAACAAAAGTGACCCAAAATGCCTCACTTGGCTAATCCTCATTAAATGGCCGATGAACCAGGGATATCAGGAGGGGTGACTATAATAGTTTGGTGAAATCGGTATTAAGCATGGCCATCAAGGGAAGGAGGAGATGGAACAGCAGTGGGTTGTAGCGATGGAATTGCGACCATGGGGCCGAGATGGGTGAATCGTGCCAATAGTGGGTGACGGAGAGGCGATCTGGCAGGTATTCTGGCGAAACCACAAGCCAATGTAGGCTGGCAAGGTGATTGGCTTTGTGAGATTTTCCTTTTTGCTTTCACAGGAAGTGGGTGAATCTGGCTGGGCCTGCATCTGTTGCCCTTCCCTAATTGGCCTTGCAATGTCCGTTTCAGGTGGCATAAGACACAGGAGCAGAATTAGGCCACTCGGCCCATCGAGTCTGCTCCGCCATTCGATCATGGCTGATATGTTTCTCAGCCCCATTCTCCTGCCTTCTCTCCATAACCCCTGATCCCCTTACGAATCAGGAACCTACCTATCTCTGTCTTAAAGACACTCAGTGATTTGGCCTCCACAGCCTTCTGCGGCAAAGAGTTCCACAGATTCACCGCCCTCTGGCTGAAGAAAAGGTTCTAGTTTTCCCTCCAAGTGGAAACATCCTCTCCACGACCACTCTACCCAGGCCTCGCAGTATCCTGTAAGTTTTAATAAGATTCGCCCTCATCCTTCTAAACTCCAACGAGTGCAGAGTCAAGCACATTGCTGTGGCTCAGGGGTCATATGTAGGCCAGACCCAGTCAGGATGGCAGATTTCCTTCGAACCAGTTTACAACAATCAGAGATAGCTTTGCGATTCACCATTACTGAACTTTCCATTCCAGATTTCATCAATTCTGTTTGCCACAGGTTGGGGTTTGAACACATGTCCTCTGGATTACTAATCCGGTGACATTACCAGTACGTCCCCCTGTGGTGTGTGTGGTCGGATATGGGCAGTAGACTATTCGATGAGCTAAAGTTCACAGAAGGTGTGGGTTGGAAGATAGTAATAATAATCTTTATATTCACAAGTAGGCTTACATTAACACTGCACTGACGTTACTGTGAAAAGCCCCTAGTCGCCACACTCTGGCGCCTGTTCGGGTACACAGAGGGAGAATTCAGAATGTCCAAATTACCTAACAAGCACGTCTTTCGGGACTTGTGGGAGGAAACCGGAGCGCCCGGAGGAAACCCACGCAGACACGGGGAGAACGTGCAGACTCCGCACAGACAGTGACCCAGCGGGGAATTGAACCCGGGTCCCTGGCACTGTGAAGCCACAGTGCTAAGCACTGTGCTACCGTGCCTCCCAATAAGATAAGCCAATAGACAACTAGTCTAGTCATGCCCGAAAGTAATTTAGAAAGCTCAGGAGACCTGGGACGGTAGATTAAAAACGGCAATGTATTTTCTGCCAGATGAAAAGGCTGATTCAGCAGACAGCACATAGATCCCAACTGATCCCAACCTGGGCCGGCTTTTATGAGGTGATTTCCATGCGTCCCTACCTGATGGGCCTATATTTTCCACGAGCCCCACGGGGAGATCAATTGAGTCTTCCCCGTCAGTCTCGTGAGGGTTATCACTGGAATAGAAGCATGAATGAGGGTTTCAGGAGTTGGTGAAGTGAGACGGGTGTGGTACCCTCAATAACGACGCTTAGAGTGTAAACAGTAAAGAAGGCTTTAATAAACTAAGAACTAGACTAGTGCTGAGACATGTGCTAACAGCTGCACTGCCCACAAGGCGGCCCCTTATATACGGCTCCCAGATGGGCGGAGCCGGAGGCGGAGTTCCCCAAGGTTCCAAGCCCGGTCTTAAAGGGGACATCACCTTACATGATGACAAGGATACAGTGTTACAGTAACCGTTCATCACAACGGGATAGAGATGGGCGATGTTCCAGATGTAATCTTTGTGATAAAGAAGATTGGGTAGGGTACAGTGAGCTGTGCAGTGGTATTTATAGAGCAGTGCCCTTGCTGTGCTGTGACCTGAGTTTTATAACAGAGGGAGCACCAAGTACCACCTTCTGGGCTCCTTAACAATGTAACTATTTGGCATCCTGCAGATTTCATGACATTGCCTTGTAATTCAACGCAACTATAAATGGAACTATGCTTTCAAACACCTGAGTCATGTGTATTTAGTGCAAAGCAGAAATTGCTCAAACCTCCATTTAATTCTGTCAATTTGGACCAGTCGGGAGTGGGGGGGAGCCATTTCATACAATTATGGAATCCCAACAGTGCAAACGAAGGCCATTCGGCCCATCGACTCTACACTGACTCGTGGATAGAGCACCCTACCTAGTCCCACGTCCCACCCTATCACCGTCACCCAACCTAACCTTTTGGACACTAAGGGGAAATTTATCACGGCCAATCCACCTAACCTGCACGTCCTTGGTCCGTGGGAGGAAACCGGAGCACCCGGACGAAGCCCACACAGACATGGGGAGAACGTGCAGACTCCGCGCGGACAGTCACCTGAGGTCGGAATCAAACCCGGGTCCCTGGCGCTGTGAGGCAGCAATTCAGCCCACTGTCCCGCCGTGTTGCCGTGTTGAGGACTGCCCCCCAGAAGCAGCAACAATACTTCAAGAGTTCCAATATCTAAACAGCTCAAAGAATTTAAACAGCTTAGCATAGCTTTAGCGAGTGCAAGTCCTTGAAAGGCTGGCGATGAGCTGCCTTCTTGAACCGCGGCAGTGCGTTGCATTGACTGCTGTGACTCTGAGCAGCAGGCACTGTGTACAATGGGCACCTGACTCGATATTGCCAATCTTTTCTTAAATACTCTAAACTCGGGAACGTCATGCGCTCCGAAGAGGCCTCCAGCAAGCTTTGCCATTTCAGTTTTAGTCAGTGAGCGGTGTTAATTTAGTAAGAGATAATTGTAGGGAAATGTGCAACTCCAGTAGGCCTTGCTGTGATTAGGAAATTAGTTTAATTCGTGCTGGTGCTATTTTATCCCACATGGTGCATTCGTAGCTCTGCGGGCTGAGGCAATAGACATACCAGATCAAGCATAACCCCAAACCCTTTGTTTTGCAGCATCAGCGATCATTTGGCCATTGTGCATGGATATAATTTAGTAGGGGGGATTGGATAGGAATACATCCGCAAAGCCTTGGGTACCATTGAAAAATGTAGGTCCTAACATCAGTGGTGGTGCTATTTGTTGCCTAGTGGGCGGCACAGTCGCACAGTGGTTAGCACTGTTGCCTCACAGTGCCAGGGACCCTGGTTCGATTCCCGGCTCGGGTCCTGTCTGTGCGGAGTCTGCACGTCCTTCCCGTGTCTGCGTGGGTTTCCTCCGGGCGCTCCGGTTTCCTCCCACAAGTCGCGAAAGACGTGCTCGTTAGGTGAATTGGACATTCTGAATTCTCCATCTGTGCACCCGAACAGGCGCCAGAGTGTGGCGACGAGGGGATTTTCACAGTAACTTCATTGCAGTGTTTTTTAAAATAAATTTAGAGTACCCAATTCATTTTTTTCAATTAAGGGGCAATTTTAGCGTGGCCAATCCACCTACCCTGCACATCTTTGGGCTGTGGGGGGGGCGAAACCCATGCAGACACGGGGAGATTGTGCAAACTCCACACGGACAGTGACCCAGAGCCGGGATTGAACCTGGGACCTCGGCGCCGTGAGGCAGCAATGCTAACCACTGCGCCACCGTGCTGCCCTTTCATTGCAATGTTAATGTAAGCCTACTTGTGACACAAATAAAGATTATTATTGGTCTCTGCTCCCTAGTACTCCCTCCCTTCATCGTTTAAAAACCTTCTCAAACCCATCATTTCCTCAGAAGCTTCAATCGGCCCTCCATAATAATAATGGATTTTGCTTTTGCGATCCATGCACTGTGGGCACGGTTACTTCTGCAAAGGAAAGTGCAGGAAGGGTTGAGACATGTGTTACTTGTGCTATTTCTGGTTCACAATATGAATATGTATTAGATATGTTAATATCGTAGGTTAAAGCTGCATATAATCAACACGCATTTCATTGCATCCAAGTGCAATGGGAATTCTGGAACATGACAGAAAATCAATTAGAAATTTTAAAGAAGGTTTGACTCTTGTGGAGAGACACATTCCAGGTTTAACTCTTAAACCCTTGGATAAGTTTAATCTTATCATGTTAAGCATGTTAAGCTGCATTTAAATTCTGCCCCAGCATGAGTATACTTCCATCTCACAGCAACATGGGTTTGCAAAGTACCGTAGATGGCCTCTTTCGCCCCCGATTGCCTTAAGTCTTGATTTTATTCGGTAGGAAGGTCGTAATAGCTCCACTTGCTCAGACTGTGTCGAAATTGCAATCAGGACTCTGTCCCTCACCTATTTCTATAAATGTGGACTCTGGTTTCTGGCAAGGCAGCTAAACTCCCTGTCCAAAGCTGTCAGTGTTACAATCCCCACAGAAACCAATTATTTTTCAAAAAGGATGAATTTCTCAGCGAACAGATGGATATTGCCATGGGACCAGACTTTTACTGTACCAAACAAACTAAAATGGACTTCGATCAAACATTACCGGCGCGATCTCCTGGCTGCGTTGAGCCCGAACGGGAGCGTGACGAGGCCGATCGATGCCGAGAGAGGCCTCGGGCGGCATTCCTGGCAGCCAGTACTCCTCGCGAGATCTACCCAGATCTCGCCAGGCGCCGCAATCAGGATGTGGGCGGAACCAAGCCTCGCATGTCTCAATGGGTTTAAAACCGGCTTAGGTGTGCTGACCTGAGATCCATCGGGCTCCCGGCATCTACTGGCCTCCTCGGGGAGACCCCAGCCGGGGTCCACAAACGTGGAGCAGGAGGAACGGCGCTCTGGGGGGGTGGGGGGGGGGGTTTCCCGGGCCATCAGAGGCCCTCAGGTGGTCAGGGACCCGGCAGGGTGGGCTTTGTGTCACACTTCAGACATAAGTGTAGCAATACACAGTTAAGCCCTCAGTTATTCCCAACTTTCCAGCTGCCTCACTTCTACCTGGCACACCAGGCTGAAGGTGTCCTTCGAAAATCGGTCCACTCAGTCTGAGTCTTCCAGAACCGATTTCCATTTGTAAGGCCCACCTCGGTGACTCCGGGCCGAACTTTCATCGCTGAGTAGAAATTTTTCATGTTTAAAGGGCAGGGGATTTAAAAAACCTCAGATCATGCCACTTAAACCGACTTTATCTTCACGAGACTATGTCAACTCAATAAACTCATCCCACTGTGGGTTAAGGCCTCAGAAACAGGGAAAATGGTGTCTGTTTGAATTCAGCGCTGATTTCAAATGGCCTTGTTGAATTTGGGTTCCGTGAGTCACAACCCACTCCCTTCCTCCTGATGGCCAAAAGAGATGTTGGATTTTTGGGCGTGTCTTTAGGATCCAGGTCACACCCACCAATTGTAAAGGTCTCAAAAGTTGGCCTGACTTCATGAAAATATGGCTCACCTTGCTCCTTACATCTCCAAAAGTTCTGTCGGCCTTGCCCCCCTTCCTTTCCAACAGAAAACCAACTTTCACAAGCAGTCTTCTCAGTCATTAACACAAAAACAGTTCACCCTGCACTTCACAGCAGCATCTGCTGCTTCTTTACACTGCAGTGGTTCCTTTGTCTCTCTCTTTCTCTTTGTGTCTCTGCGTCTGTCTCTAAAAAGCATCCAACGCTGTTTCTGTTTCAAGGTGACAGAACTGTCACGTGATGTTCAACAGGCTTCAGTTTGGGTTTCTTTGTCCATGACAACCAGATCACATGGGCCTGTCTCCAGGCAGCATTCAGTATGACCTTTATCCCGCCCCCTATCCAAAACATTCTGTTTCACCTGAACCAAAGGGGACATTTTCGAACATAACCGTGTTGTAAAGTCCAACGTCCGTATCACCAGTAACACAGGGAACCGTGGCAACGGTGGGCAGGTAATGCGGCCAATTTCAATTGCCCACCTGCCCGGTTTCTGCCTGGCCGGGTTAAAGTCATCCTGGTGGTGTTGGCAATGCTGGAGGGTTGCACTCTTGCACGTCAGAGCTCTTTAAACGTTCATGCAGCTTCCTAAAAGACTAACTTAAAATTATATCAAAGGAATGCGATTGCTTTAAGCATGTGGACATTTTTTTTAGCGTATGTAGTTTAATGCCTCAGTTAATGCAACAGACAAAAAAAAAAAAATGTGCCTTAATATTTGGACAACCTAACTTTAAGAAGAAACAATATTTTTCAGTGTGTTAAATCTCGGCATTTTTTTAATTACTTCAACCACAATGAGTGCTGATTTTTTTTCACCTTCCGCTGGGGGAGGGGAGGGGTCATTCAGGCTATTTTTCATTGACCTCAATGGCGGAGACGAGCGTCCAATTGGACTCCGCTGTAGTCAAGCTCCTTCCATGCATTTCCAGTGGCTGAATAGCCACTTTAACCAATCAGGAGGTGACGAGGGAATGCCGCCGGGAAAGAAGCAACGGGTAATATGTGCAGCAGAGCAGGGCAGCCACTGGCACAGCTATTCTCCGATTTTGAAAAGAGCGCTTGGCAGAGCCACGGAGAATTGCTGGCACTCGCGTGCGGAATCTCCCTTTGAGGTCTGCAATCAGGCAGCTTTCTAAAATTCAAGTTTAGAAAAGTTGGCAGTGGCACCCCGTGTGGAGTTTGTATCAAAGATTAGATTGAAATCCCTTTGATTGTCGGACCTGTTCTCTGCTGAGACTGTAGCGATTTATTCAACATGAAAAACCTGGATTTTCTGATGAGTGAATGAAAGAAACAGCTGACCAGGGCATTGGCTTTTCTCTTTCAGCAGTTCGCTGTTCATCTGTATCTCGATTCACTCAGCTGTAACGCTCCTGAAATGATTAAATTGCAAGTGAGCGAAAGCAGTTAACAGTTTAAAGCACCAGGCTCTGAGATAGAAGAATTTTGTTCAGATTGCCCAGTCTCCTGTTCTCTCCCCAGCTCCCATTCCGCAGTCTTCATCTCCTACTGCATTCCCAATCCCGAGTATCCCGCTCTCCTCCCAGCTCCCATTCCACAGTCTTCATCCCCTACAGCATTCCCAATCCCGAGTCTCCCGCTCACTCCCCCAGCCCCCACTCCGCAGTCTTCATCTCCTACTGCATTCCCAATCCCGAGTATCCGGTCTCTTCCCCAGCTCCCATTCCCCAGTCTACATCTCCTACAGCATTCTCATTCCCGAGTCTCCCACTCTCCCTGGGCCTCCATTCTGCAGTCTTCATCTCCTACTGCATTCCCATTCCCGAGTTTCCGGTCTCTTCCCCAGCTCCCATTCCGCAGTCATCATCCCCAACTGCATTCCCATTCCTGAGTCTCCCGCTCTATCCCCCAGCCCCCATTCCGTAGTCTTCATCTCCTACAGCATTCCCATTCCCGAGTCTCCCGCTCTCCCCCCCAGCCCCCATTCCGCAGTCTTCATCTCCTACTGCATTCCTGTTCCAGAATCTCCCATTCTCCCCCCCAGCCCCCATTCCGCAGCCTTCATCTTCTACAGCATTCCCATTCCCGAGTCTCCCGTTCTCTTCCACCGTCTTCACCTCCGACTGATTTCCGAGTCTCCAGCTCTCTCCCCCAGCTCCCATTCCCCAGTCTTTAACTCCGACAGCATTCCCATTCCCGAGTCTCACGCTCTTTCCCCAACACCTCGGGGGCGATTCTCCGAGCCCTGCGCGGCCAGGAGAATCACCGCGACCACGCCCCGACGCCGGCGCGTGATTCTCCGAGGTGCGGAACCCTGCGGGAACGGTTTGGGGGGGGCGGCCTGTGGGCGGGGGGGGGGGGGGGGAGAGTGGGGCTCCGTCCCCAGGGGGGCTTCCGATGGTGTCTGGCCCGCGATCGGGGCCCACCGATCGGCGGGCCGACCTCTTTCCGCCCCCCCCCCCCCCCTCGGGCCTGCTTCCTGGTGCGGCCGGCCCCTGAACAATGACCCCATGTTGAGTCGGGGACAGTGCGACAAAGGAGTCCCCCGCGCATGCGCAGGATGGCGCGGCCCAACTGCGCATGCGCGTGTTGGCGCGGCGCCCAATTGGCGCCGCAAAAGGAAGCTGGAGCGACGCGAACACTTAGGCTCCATTTCGGAGAATCGCCCCCCTCATTCCACAGTCTTAATCTCCCAATGCACTCCCATTCCCGAGCCTCCCGCTCTCTTCCCATTCCGCAGTCTTCATCTCTCTCTTTTCCCGAGCCACCCCATTCCCCAATCGTCTTCTCTAAATAACCCCAATGTTGAGGCACCTTTCCATATTTCTATGCTTCCTGCACACCAGCTGCTAATTGGTGCCTGAGCAGAAGCTGGTGATTTTATGGAGGGGAGGGATGGTTGGGGACACATTCCATCGAGAGTTTTTGTGCAATGTTCTGTTTGGCTGACGGAGTCAGTGCTCGACGGAAGAGCAACTGATTTTAATGTCAACGCAGGTCAGATTGGGAAGCTTACAGAGAGAGCCCTCCTCTGACTGGTAACTGTCCGGCTATTGGCATCCGTATCTCGGCCCATCCGTTAATTACTCCGCCTCCGCTCACATGACAGTGGCCCGGCTGAGCAGATTCTTTGGGGTGGAAGACAGGTGCGCAAAATGTGTGGGAGGACCAGCGAACCACATGTTCTGGGCATGTCCGAAGCTGAGGGGATTTTGGCAGGGGTTTGCGGGCGTCATGTCCACGGTGTTAAAAACAAGGGTGGCGCTGAGTCCAGGGTGGCGATTTTTGGGGTGTGGGAAGACTCGGGAATCCAGGAGGAGAAAGAGGCAGACGTTCTGGCCTTTGCTTCCCCGGTAGCCCGAAGACGGATACTATTGGGTTGGAGGGACTCAAAGCCCCCGATGTGGGAGACCTGGCTATCGGACATGGCTAGCTTTCTCTGTTTGGAGAAAATCAAGTTCGCCTTGAGAGGGCCACTGTTAGGGTTCGCCCGGAGGTGGCAACCGTTCGTCGACTTCTTTGCGGGAAATTAATCGTCAGCAGAAGGGGGGGTGGGGGTTAGTTTAGCTGAGAGTAGGGGGTTAATAAAGGTGGGACCTGTAAGGGAGGGAGACGGCTTTTGCACTATGTTTATAGTTTCATGTACATTGTTTATTGTGTTGTTATAATACCAAAAAATACCTCAATAAAAAGTTTATTAAAAAAAAAATTACTCCGCCTCCGGCCTCCTGAACATTCGCAACTTTAATTCCTCCATCATTGGTAGCCCTGCCTTCAGCAACCTGGACTCGAACCTTTGGAATTCTCTCTCTGAACCCCTTCGCCTGACCACCTTGAGGATGCGTCCTAAAATCTACCTCCTTGAAACAACCTGTCCTCCTATCTCTTAATGTCAGTGTCACATTTTGTCTGGAAAAAGCCCCTGTGAAGGGGCGTCTCACAATGTTAAAGGCGCTATATAAACTGAAGCTGATGTTGCTGTTCAAACAGATTTTCTGTAAGTCTACACATTCACTTGAGGTTTGCACAGAGGCAAAAAAAAATACTTGATGACACAGTTCTCCTGCTAGGCTAAGAATTGAAAAGGAAAGAAAATCCCTTTTGTAGCGGCTTGATGGCCCATGACTTCATGTGGGATGCTATGTTTGTCACGAGGAGAAGATGCATAGAAATGGAATATTGAACATGGCCATAGCTGACACCCTTAATAATGTAGGTTCTAGCCTGCCACTTAGACACAAGAGAGGATCATCCAGACCGACACTCCAGTACTCCATTAAAAGAGAATATCAAATGATCTGTGTCTGAGGCAGTGACGGGCAACCCAGGCTGGTGAGTGGGCCTCAGGACTGAAATCGGGACTCGTTCACTAACCGTGACCCCATGAATAAGATTAAATACGTTTAATACACGCCAAATATTTCATAACTAGTCATGGAAAATGCTTAATCATTTATATATTGACGGAACTGTCATCAACTTCAAATGGTAAAAAAATAAATATTTACACTTTGGACACGGAGCGCACGGCTCTCACAGTCAATGATGTGAGCAATCGAGGGCAGCATGGCGGCGCAGTGGTTAGCACTGCTGCCTCAGGGCGCCGAGGTCCCAGGTTCGATTCCGGCCCTGGGCCACTGTCCGTGTGGAGTTTGCACATCCTCCCCGTGTTTGCGTGGGTTTCGCCCCCCACAACCCAAAAGATGTGCAGGCTAGGTGGATTGGCCACGCTAAATTGCCCCTTAATTGGAAAAAATGAATTGGATACTCTAAATTTATTCAACATTTTTAAAAATGTTGCGAGCAATCAGCACGCTCCTTGCCTCACTCGCCCTCGCTTTACGTGCGAATCACTTCAGTCATACCGGCAGGAAAAAAACCCGACACGGGCGGGAAGCAGCGCAGTGTGGCGACCCCGCCCGTGGGCAGCGGTCATCCAAATGTCCCGTGGGGGCTGCACCCGGAACCCAGGTGGGTCGCACGTGGCCCCCCCGGGGCTGCAGTTTGCCCACCACTAGTCTGAGGTACCAGCCCTTGGATGCGGCGTTAACCTGATGTCCTAATCTCATTCCATTGATTCATTCGGATGTCCCACGGCCTCATCTGAGGAAGATGAGGGAGTTCCCGGGGTGTCGGAGCCGGTGTTGCCCACCTCAGCAAGCGGCAGCTAAGGTACTGCTTGGACGAACAGACGATTTGCTTCATCGTTGTTCGTCGGACAAACATTTGTGCGCAAAACGACTCGCAATACATTCCAATACTGAAATGCAATGTGTGAAGTCCAATAAGACCTTTGGATGTGATAAAGTGCAGTGTAACTGGGCGGTATATTATTCTGAACTCTCTGTCACAGCTTTCAAACATCCAGAACTTTTGTGTGTGGGTTTCTGTGCGAGGTCTGATGAATAAGTGAATTGGCTTTTGGACTGGAGCACTTCAGTCTAACCTGCGATCCGTCAACCTTAAGCTCTTTGGAAATAATACGTTTGTGATTTTCTTTTTTTAAATCCACATTCTCACTTCGAGGTTTTTTTCCTCTCATTCAGCTGGGGGAAGTCCTGAGAGTGGGGCAGAACACTCTCTCCAATCCCTCTTGCCTGAATGATCAACTCGGAACAGAATTAAGCCTCTGCTTCCCACTCCGGCAAAGTGATTTAAATGTGACCTTAAAAGGGCAGCTTTCATATCGCTTGCCGTGCACTGACTCCTTCAGTCAACAACCATAATACGCTGCGTGAGTGGAGTGCACTTGGTTTCCATACCAGCTGATGTGAGAGAGAGAGACAGAGAGCACGGGCGGGGGGGGGGGGGGGGGGGGGAGGAGGGGGGGGGGGGAGGAGGGGGGGTGGGCGTTGGGGACGAGAATCTGGAAGAATGAGAGGATATCATCTTATTCGGAAGAATATAACAACTAACAAAGAATAAATAACGAAACAAGATACTTAAAGGAATAGACAGAGGTAGACGTGGATGGAGATGGATCCCTTGGTCGGGGACTCTAAACCAGGGCGGACAATTTTCAAAAGAAGGGGGAAGCCACTTGGGAACGAGATGAGGAGAAATCACTTTACGCGGATGATGCACTATCAATTACCACAAAGACGAGAGTAGTGGAATAGTCGAGGCTTTATTGAGCAAAGATGTTGTGCCTCCTGTAACTGGAACCAGAATGGCTGCAGCACCGACGAGCACACACTGATAAAACACGTTTTATCAGTGGCCCCCAATATCCTCTGGAACAATCCATGAAGTGAAAAGGAAGCCACTTCTGATATCCTGTCCCTCTGAAACAACGCATGGGGTAAAGAGGACGCCGGTTCTGCCATCCTGTCCCTAATGAACAATGAATGTTACGATGGGGAAAACAACTTAAAATTGACATAAAACCTTCGGTAAACAACAGGTGACAGGATTAGGCTCAATCATGGGTTGATCGCAATTTTATTGGATAAGTTTGAACATAACAGCTTCAGGGTTTGGATCGAGTCCGACGGGGGTGGGCTATTAATTTTCGGAAATTGTATAATTGATGTGTTTTTATCAGTGTTCAGCAGATCGATCTTGGCATTATCCAGGTCCATCTCTCGTGTACCCGAAACCAAGCTTGGGTTAATAAAGCCATCTTAACCAGGTTGTGTGTCTGTTCTGTTTATTAAGCTAAGGCCTAACAATGAGTGGCGAACCCCACGTTAAGGCTGGCTCAATACTCAGGCCTTCGAAAACGCTCCTACAGGCAGGGCAGAATTTTCCGGCCCCTCCCACTGGCAGAATTTTCCAGTCCTGCCGAGGTCAATGGACTTTTGCCCGGATTACCGCATTTCCCTCCCTCACTGTTAAATTCCGCCCATGGAATTAGTTACAGTAAAGACGTAGGCCATTCAGCCCCTCGAGCCCACATTGGCTCTCTGCGGAGAAATTCAGTCAGTCCCATTTCTCCATCCCCCCACCCTGCCCGCTGTCTCCCCATAGCCCAGCAAGTTTATTTCCTTCGAGCATCTGATCATGTTCCCTTTCGAAATCAATCGAGCAACTCTCCCTGCTCACTGACTCTGCATGTGCACACTACTATCTGTGTTGACGGGGTGTGGACTGCCTCTTTGGGCTGCTCCCGATCCCTGAGGGACGAGGTAGCCCGGGGAGGGAGGAGTGGGGTGCGAGAAAATGGCTCTGGGACTTGTGTGGGACACAAAGGGAATGAATGAGATGCGGCCCTTTACATTGTGAGAGCTCACTCTGATGCTTTCAACCATGCAACCCATCCTTTGCACTCCCCCTCATACCAAAGTCCCTCCTGCCCTTGGCACCATGTTTCAAAATACCTCGACCACCTACTGCGATTGGATGAGCTCCTTCATTCCAATGCGAATAGGCGTCAGCAATGATTTCACCATGGTGAGCCCCCGAGGGGGTCATCTCTTCCAGTGTCAGCAATGGGTTTGGACAGCCGTGTACTCCCGCAACGGTTAAATGCCATCTCCTCCCATCGAAGACAACACCTCCGTAAGCTTGCTGCTTCCCAGAAGGAACTCCTCACCTTTTATCGCCGACTGAGCCTGGCTTGCGGAGATGGGAAGTTTTCTGACTCCGCACCCCTGATTTGGGAGCCAAAATCCGGCCCTTTGTGCCCATTGACCGGGAGTATTGTTTGGTCTGTGCCGGACCGAGGCCCAGTAACTGAACCGTAGCCATATTCCCTTGACGCCTGCTCGATACCGTTGAGGATCCATTCCGCCTCGGGGCCTCATGTAATTATCCTTTATCTGCCATGTTTAGTATTATTCAAAGAGCAATAAAAGGGCCTTTCTACCATGTAATTTAACACAGGCCTTCAGAGCACCCCAGGCCTGCAGCGAACTCATTGTAGGCTCCATTCGCATTGGAATAAGAAATTCAAAACCGCCAGGCCAGTTTTATCCAAAACTAAATAGATTTGCTTTAATTAAAAACACTATATTAATGTGTCCTCTCTGTCGTTATTATTAAAAGATGAATAAATTAAATAAAAATGAAAATGTAGCTACCGAGAACCCCCTTGAGCTGTTTGGATCACAACTGCAATTATTAGAAAGGAAATGTTTGATGTTTAAAGCTGAGGAATTTGTTTCTGTGCATTCTTCTCCCCTTTTCAAATGAAAACTCCCGGACCAGAAGGATGGGCAATGTTTTCCGGCTCTTTCCACTCGTGGGATTTTCCGGCCTCACTGATAGCAACCTCTCCCGCCACCCTCCCCCCCCCATTGCGTGTTCCCCTGTGGAAATGGTGGTGACAGAGGCATACAGAGCCCTGTAGACATTGACGGGAGCAGAAGATGTCCAAGACTGAGATAGGCAGATGTTTAATCAGTAAAGGAATCGAGGGTTATGGGGATAAGGCGGGAAAGCGAAGTTGACGGTGATCACATCAGGTCAGTTGTGATCTCATTGAATGGCGGAGCAGACACGATGGGCCGAGTGGTCTGCTTCAGCTCCTACTACGTCTTACGGTCTTATCCCGTTGCCAGCCAATAGCGGGCCACCTCCGTCGTTGGAAAACGCATTGTGGGTGTGGCTGAAAGTTCCCACCCAACCACTCTTCCATTCGTCCACACAACGTTGTCTGCCCAGCCAATCCAGCTTCAATGCCGTACATTTACATCGTGCCTTTAATGTTCTAAAACGCCCCAGGATGCTTTGCAGGAGAATCATCAAAGAAGAAATTTTACACTGAGCCAATAAGAAGGTATTATTAGGACAGGTACCAAAGTCTTGCTCAAAGGAGGTAAGTTGAAAAGGAAAAGAGAGAGAAAGAGAGCGAGAGGCGGGCAGTCAGGGGGCTGCGCGGAGGAAGAGAGAGAGAGAGAGAGAGGCGGGCAGTCGGGAGGCTGCGTGGAGGAAGAGCGAGAGAGAGAGAGAGAAAGGCAAAGAGGTATGGGAAGGAACACCAGCACTTAAGGCCGAGACAGCTGATGGCATGGCAGCCAATGGTTAAGGGGTGAACATCAGGGATGAGAAAGGTGCCAGAATTGGAGGAGCGCAGATACCAGTGAGCGCTGAGGAGCTGGTGGAGGTTACAGAAACATGGAGGGGTAAGACTATAGAGGGACTTGTAAACAATATTGAGAAATTTAATATTAAGTCATTGTCAGACCACAAGCCAATTTTTAATTGTTTTATCAACATTGAACTATGATCCCGGACCAGTCCTCAGTTACTAGGAAAACGGACAGAAACCCCAATATTTTATTTAATTTAGAAAATTATGAGGAACGGATACTTTGCTCCAGGAGTTATTCCACGCACAAATAGGGATATGGAATATTAAGACAAACTTTAACTTCATACAAGAAAATAACTTACAATTACCTGTTAAACAATGCTTAACAATCACAATGAATTACTAACTCCGAACTGCTATCTTTTATCTCCACTCAAGCAAAACCCACCTCAGGTCAAAATCCACTTTAAATACAGTTAGACAGCCAGGAATACTTGCTGGAAAGAGATGTCTTGGGTAAACTACCTTGAGAGAGAGAGCTCCTTCAGGAACCAGTTCGCAGATTCTTGCCTGTGTCAAGCTACTGTTTAATTTCCAAGGATTTGGCAAAAAACTGCTTGTCCGTTCACATCCCCAATCTAAAATGGTTTCTTCAAGAAACTGAAACTCAGCTCCTGAATGCATCAGCCCCTGGCTCCTCCCAATAACTACATCATCTTACTAAAGCTAAACGTAACGGGCGCGATCTAACTAAAAGAAAATAGAGTCCTTTCTGGGTGGGATTGGGAACCCCGCTCGAGCCTGCTCCATCGTTCAATACGATCATGGCTGATCTCACCCTGGCCTTAACTCCACCGCCCTGTCCACTCTCCATAACCCTTCAACCCATTACTAATTAAAAATCTGTCTAACTCCTCGCTAGTCCCGTCATTCACTGCACTCTGGGGTAGCGAATTCCACAGATTCACGACCCTTTGGCAGTAGTTTCTCCTCATCTCTGTTTTAAATTTGCTACCTTTATCCTAAGATTATGACCTCTCGTTCTAGAATGCCCCACAGGAGGAAGCATCTGCTCCATGTCTACTTTATCCATACCTTTTATCATCTTGTATACTGTCAGGGATGGGGGGTGGGTGGGGGGGGGGGGGGGACTTCAACCCACAATTGTCTGATTTCATGGGTTGAAGTCTTAGCCTCTGAGCAATAGCCAACATGGCTGTTTAGGCAGCACGGTAGCATAGTGGTTAGCACAATTGCTTCACAGCTCCAGGATCCCAGGTTCGATTCCCGGCTTGGGTCACTGTCTGTGTGGAGTCTGCACGTTCTCCCCGTGTCTGCGTGGGTTTCCTACGGGTATTCCGGTTTCCTCCCACAGTCCAAAGATGTGCAGGTTAGGTGGATTGGCCATGATAAATTGCCCTTAGTGTCCAAAATTGCCCTTAGTGTTGGGTGGGGTTACTGGGTTATGGGGATAGGGTGGAGGTGTTGACCTTGGATAGGGTGCTCTTTCCAAGAGCCGGTGCAGACTTGACGGGCCGAATGGCCTCCTTCTGCACTGTAAATTCTATGGTAAATTCTATGCGCGAACCTCTAACATCCACAACAGTGGCCCAGAGTGAAGACTCAATAATACATTTGTGCAAAATGGCGGTTAGACCACTGTTTGAGTGCAGCGCGCAGTTTTGGGTGCGCCATCAGAGAAAGTGTCATAAAGCCACGGAGAGAGCATACAACACATGATGGTGATGATGGCGCACAATAGCTACGCGGAGAGGTTTGAAATCCTGGGATTTTCCTTTCCTACTGGAGCTGGGAAAGCTAAAATGAGAGTTGATAAGAGTTTTCTTTTCAAATACTGAAACATTTTGGAATGGTGAGAGAAGAAAAACATCTTCTTCCTTTGGTTTCCTGGGAGTGAACGATATACTCCATCAACTTCCAATTACCGCTGAGAGGGATAAGAACGCGATTAAGAGAAATGTCTTCATTGAGGAGTGTGTTGGAGGGCTGGATGCCTTGCCGCAAGATAAATAATCGAGACAGAGACCATTTCAGGGAACAAATGGGTAATTATTGGATTCCAACTCTCATCGTGCACCGAGTGGTGCACTTGAGCAGGCTTTTCCCTGTTTCCATAGCTAGTAATTCCCGGAACAGGGGCGGGATTCTCCGCAATCGGCGCGATGTCCGCCGACCGGCGCCAAAAACGGCGCGAATCAGTCCGGCATCGCACCGCCCCAAAGGTGCGGAATCCTCCGCATCTTGAGGGGCCGAGCCCTCACCTTGAGGGGCTAGGCCCGCGCCGGACTGATTTCCGCCCCGCCAGCTGGCGGGAAAGGCCTTTGGTGCCCCGCCAGCTGGCGCGAAACTGATTTTGCCGTGCGGCGCATGCGCGGGAGCGTCAGCAGCCGCTCTCACGGCATCTCCGCGCATGCGCAGTGGAGGGGGTCTCTTCCGCCTACGCCATAGTGGAGACCGTGGCGAAGGCGGAAAGAAAAGAGTGCCCCCACGGCACAGGCCCACCCGCGGATCGGTGGGCCCCGATCGCGGGCCAGGCCACCGTGGGGACAACCCCCGGGGCCAGATCGCTCCGTGCTCCCTCCAGGACCCCGGAGCCCGCCCGCGCCGCCTTGTCCCGCCGGTAAGAGAGATGGTTTGATTCTCGCCGGCGGGACAGACATTCCAGCAGCGGGGGGCCGAAGAATCGCCGGGGAGGGGGGGGTTGCCCGCCGACCGGTGCGGCGCGATTCCGACCCCCGCCGAATATCCAGTGCCGGAGAATTCGGCAACCGGCGGGGGCGGGATTCACGCCAGCCCCCGGCGATTCTACGACCGTCACCAGGGAGCTTAGAGTTTGAGGGAAACCACACATAGCTGCCCAGGAGTCTCTCCTGCCCGTAACACCAGTCATTGGCATGCTGGGACACTCAACCTCGTTTGGGTGCACCTTCCTTGATCATCACGTACTGGGGTGGGCCACCAACCCAGAGCTCTTGGCTCAGAGGCAGGGACGCGATCCACTGCCCCGCAGGACATCCAGGTAATTGTTTGATGCAGGGCAACATTTTTTAAAAATTCATTTACGGGATGTGGGTGTCGCTGGTTAGTTCCAGCATTTATTGCCCATCCCTAGTTGCCCTTCAAAAGGTGGTAGTGAGCTGTCTTCTTCAACCGCTGCAGTCCTTGAGGTGTAGGTACACCCACTGTGCTGTTAGGGAGGAAGTTCCAGGCTTTTGCCCCGACGACAGTGAAGGAACGTCCAATATATTTCCAAGTCGGAGTGGTGAGTGACTTGGAGGGGAGCCTCCTGGTGGTGGGGTTCCCAGGTATCTGCTGCCCTTGTCCATCTAGATGATAGTGGTCGTGGGTTTGGAATACAAGACCAAGGCAAAGAGAATGGAGCAGTGTTGGGCTGCTTCAGCAGAGAGCTGGCAAAGGTGCGATGGGCTGAATGGCCTTGCCAAACCGTTAACCGGAATGGTTTCATATGATCCCATTTGCTCAATTTGAGGGCTAGCTGTGTTTCACTTACCTAAACACCCAGGCTGCAAGACGTGTTGACAAATAGCGACCTTGATGTAGCAATAATCAATAGCTTTTGCTTGTAATAAGCCCACAGAGTCCGATTGTCTCGGCCTCGGTCGGCTCTTCCCTTTTTCCCATTACCAAATGTAGATGCGATGCTGGAGTAATTTATCGAGATGCAGAGAGCAAGGGCTGTCAGTCAGGGCAACATGCTGAGACGTACTGTGAAAAATCAAACTTGACATTGTGTGTAATTGGGCTGGTTTCAGCAGGCTCCGCTGAGCACACAGCTGAGCAAGAAAACGAGACATATCTAAAGACCTCACCCTCACGCACAGTCAGATCTTACTGGCAGACAGTCCACTTGTCCCACAGGCTGGACGTGACTGAACTTGGTATCAAACAAACCTTGACATTGGGCCACCTAAGGAGGTATCTGGGCGGATGACCGAAAGATGGGTCAAAGAGGTAGGTTTTACGTTGTGTTTTAAGCTGATACTGTGGTCGTTGGGCTTCGAGGTTTGTAATGTGTACCTCTAAATTAAAGCTGAACCGCCGGGGAACCTACTGTAGCACAGTGGGTAGCACTGTTGCCCTCACAGCGCCAGGGTCCCGGGTTCAATTCCCGGCTTGGGTCACTGTGCGGAGTCTGCACGTTCTCCCCGTGTCTGCGTGGGTTTCCTCCGGGTGCTCCGGTTTCCTCCCACAAGTCCTGAAACACGTGCTGTTAGGTAATTTGGCCATTCTGAATTCTCCCTCCCGTGTACCCGAACAGGCGCCAGAGTGTGGCGACCAGGGGATTTTCACAGTAACTTCATTGCAGTGTTAATGTAAGCCTACTTGTGACAATAAAGATTATTATTATTATCCTGCGTGGTGTGGGAAGGGGGAGATGTGGTCACCATTGACAGGGCCAGAAGATCTTGCCAGTGCGAATGTCTGGAGATCTCTGCCACTTATCTCCCATTTTGTCAATGTTCAATGACCTACTCATTTTCTTTACAGAGAAATTAAGCACAAAGTCCAGTAATTTGAATATTCTTTATTCCACAACTTTTATTTTTATTCTAAGGCATTCAAAATTGCAATTGTGCACACTGCAATAAATGTCGGGCAATTCTAGAAGTGGTTGGTCGTTCTAGATTTCTCTGCCGGTGTCGATGCCGCAACACATATCGACAGAAGATCAACAACGCGCCGAAAGATGGAGTAACACGTTACCCATTTCAGTAACCTGCCAACGAGGAAATCAATAGTCTTGCAGGCCACTTTGACATCTGATACTGTGAGGGTAACAGTCAGAAACACACTTGGAATGAGAAAGGCAACGATGAACAGACAGATGGCATGCAGTAAAAATGGAGAGAGAGCTAGATAAAAGCCACGTGAGAAAGGTGAAGAAAAAGACTGAAGCAAAGGTGATGGAGTGGAAGTCGAAGATGTGGAAACTCCTTTGGTCCTGTTTTTGAGGCTTGAAGTAGGCATTACCAATGAAGTGCTGAGCCCAACCAGGGAGCCTAGGGCAGCACGTTGGCACAGCGGTTAGCACCGCTGTCTCATGGCGCCAAGATCCCGGCTCTGGGTCGCTGTCCGTGTGGAGTTTGCACATTCTCCCCGTGTTTGCGTGGGTTTCGCCCCCACAACCCAAAGATGTGCAGGGTAGGTGGGTTGGCCACGCCAAATTGCCCCTTAATTGGAAAAAATGAATTGGGTGCTCCAAATTTTTTTTTTCAAAACAGGAAGTCTGAGATTAGAAGTTCTCCTCCAAGCCACTCAACATTCTGACTTGGAAATATATCGCCTTTCCTTCGTTGTCACTAGGCCAAAAAAACAGGTACCTGCACCACTGACTACAGTGGTTCAAGAAGGCCAGCTCACCACCACATTCTTTTAAAAAAAATTTAGAGTACCCAATTCATTTTTTCCAATTAAGGGGCAATTAACGTGGCCAATCCACCTACCCTGCACATCTTTGGGTTGTGGGGTCGAAACCCACGCAGACACGGGGAGAATGTGCAAACTCCACACGGACAGTGACCCAGAGCCGGGATCGAACCTGTGACCTCAACGCCGTGAGACAGCAGGTCTAACCCACCGCGCCACCGTGTTGCCCTCACCACCGCATTCTTAAGTGGCAATTAAGGATGGGCAGTAAGATTAGGCCTTGCTGGCGATGCCACATCCTTAAATACATTTTTAAAAGGGTGGAGTGAGAGGAAAATGTAGGGGGAAGAGTTGGCGTGGATATGGAGAGATTTTCTTATGTGGAGAGGTTGAGTAGGTTATTAGAGTTTAGAAGAATGAGAGGCAGCCTTATTATTTTTTAATTCATTTTTACAGGTGTGGCTTTGCAGGCCAGGCCAGCATCTATTGTCCATCACTAATCGCCCCTGAGAAGGTGGAGATGAGCTGCCTCCCTGAACTGCAGCAGTCTATGTGGTGTAGGTACACCTACTATATTAGGGAGGGCATTGGAGGATTTTGACCAGCGGCATTGAAGGAACGGATGATATATTTCGAAGTCAGGGTGGTGAGTGACTTGGAGGGGAGCCTCCAGGTGGTGGGCTTCCCAGGTATCTGCTGCTCTTCTCCTTCCAGATGGTAGTGGTCGTGGGTTTGGAAGGTGCTGCCTAAGGAACCTTGGTGAGCTCCTGCAGTGCATCTTACAAATGGTGCACACGGCTGCCACTGTGCTTCGGTGGTGGAGGTAGTGAATGTTTGTGGAAGGGGGAGTAATCAAGCGGGGCTGCTTTGCCCTGGATTTGCGTGGATTGCCCAATAACTGAGGAGTCACGAATAATGAACATCGTGTTTTCATTAGAACGACGGAGGTTGAGGGGCGACCTGATAGAGGTCTACATGATTATGAGAGGCATGGATAGAGTGGATGGGCAGGCACTCTTTCCCAGGGTGGAGGGGTCAGTCACCAGGGGGCACAGGTTTAAGGTCCGTGGGGCAAAGTTTAGAGGAGATGTTGTCATGTGAGAGTACCTTTAAGAAATGGGTGTTTATAAATGGATGTGTATATAAATATCTGTAGTGAGAGTACCTTTAAGAAATGGGTGTTTATTACTGCAGTGATGTCAGAGATTGGGTGGAGCTGGGCTGTCTGTCAGCTTTTTACTTTCGTTTTAGGCAGTTTGCTGCAGGGTATGTTCTAGTTTCGTTTTTAGAGCTGGATAGCTGCAGTCACAGCCAGAAGGTGTATGAATCTCTCTGTAATCTAAAGACTGTAAATCGATCCTGGTGATTTAAAACGAATAACAGTAGTGACTTTAACCTGATGTGCTTCTGGTAAAAGGTTTTTTTAAGTCTTATGGATGTTAAAAGGAAAGCTTAAAGGATTACTTAGTGTTGTATTCTTTGGGGGTTGTATTTGAATTAATGGTTGCTAAGATGTTCACTGTATGTTTTAAAAAAGTTAACTTGGGTTCATAGAATAAACATTGTTTTGCTTTAAAAAATACTTTTCCATTTCTGCTGTACCACACCTGTAGAGTGGGCCGTGTGCTCCCCATACCACAATCTAGTAAAAGTTGTGGGTCAGGTGAACTCCATGATACACTTTGGGGTTCTCTAAACCCTGGCCCATAACAATGTGCGTGGCAGGTTTTTTACACAGAGGGTGGTGAGCGTCTGGAACACATTGCCGGGGTGTTTGTGGAGGCAGATACATTAACGGCGTTCAGGAAGCATCACAACAAATACATAGGATGGGTATGGAGGGATACGGCACAAGGAAGGGCTGAGGGTTTTGGCCAAGGGTAGTATTGGAGAGGCATGGAGAGCCAAAGGACCTGTTCCTCTGCTGTATTGTTCTTTGTTCTTTGGCTGTATAACGCGGTGTCTCCACCTCTGCTGGGTCTGTCCTACCTGTTCACAGTAATGATTCCAGGGTAGAGAACTGTAGCAATGGGCATAGATTGGAGAGGTTGGGACTGTTTTCCTTGGAGAAGGGCAGGCAGAGGCGAGACTTGATAGAAACATTAGAGATCCCAAGGGATATGGACAGTGATGTCTACATCAGAAGGAGGCCATTCGCCCCTTCGGATCTGTACCGACCCTCTGAAAGACCACTCTACCTCGGCCCAAACCCCACACCATCTCTGTAACCCCCCCTCGGGCCAATTTAGCACAGCCAATCCACCTAACCTGCACATCTTTTGGACTGTAGGAGGAACCGGAGCATCCGGAACTGGGGCTGTTTAGCACAGGGCTAAATCGCTGGCTTTGAAAGCAGACCGAGGCAGGCCAGCAGCACGGCTCGATTCCCGTAACAGCCTCCCCGAACAGGCGCGGGAATGTGGCGACTAGGGGCTTTTCACAGTAACTTCATTTGAAGCCTACTTGTGACAATAAGCGATTTTCATTTCATTCATTCAAGCCCACGTAGACACGGGGAGAACGTGCAAACTCCACACAGACAGTCTCCCGAGGTCGGAATCGAATCTGGGTCCCTGGCGCTGTGTGGCAGCCGTGCTGCTTACTGATCCACCGTGTCGCCCCTAAAACCAGGGCATCACAAAATGTAAAAGGGAGGTGCCCGAATGCCCATGAACAGCTTTCACTCACTGTAAAAATAAAGCGATTCAGAAGAATATGTGTATCCTCCTCGGAAAATATACGGAGGCATTAGCAAAGCAGATTCTCAATTTTTGGTCCCAACGCTGAGAATGACAGCCTTGTGCTAATAAGCTATTAATCTTGGCCATGGCTGACACCAGAAGGTAGATAGAGAGAAACAGAGAGAGAGACAGATATGGGAAAGGTAAAGAAGAGGAGGCGATTTGGGAGGCAATTTTAGAACATAAGGCTTTGGCAGCTGACATCTCATCACTAGTGGCGAGGTGTGATCCAAATTACCATGGCTGTCACAGAATGTTGGCTGGTGTTTAGTTTAAAGGTATGTTATAGTAGTTGACGCTACACTCACTGTTCTATTCTTGTTGGGTCCCAGAGACCACTCCATTCTTTCTTTATCTGTGAAGACAGCAGATGGGACATTATGAGTACATAAGCACACTTATTCACTTGGGTATTGTGTTACCATTTCATGATCTATTAAACACTTGTACACAATCAGTGTGTATGGACATGTCGATGTAACATACGGTCCAAATAATAGAATGTATGATTAATATGGCAGCCTTCCAACCTCATCATGTCCAAAGTCATTGAAGGCTCATTCAATAATAATTCTCAGTTACTCTGGAGTCAGTCGTTATACTTGGCAACATCCCCGATCCTTTTCACTTCTTGCCCCCTCGAGTGTTGCATCTAAATATGTGAGCATCACGATTAAGGAAATGTGGCTTGTGGAATCATACAGCATGTAGGGAGGCCATTCAGTCCATCGTGTCAATGCTGGCCCATTGCAATCCATCCCATTCCCCTGATTCTTTGCCCATGGGGCGCGATTCTCCGAGCCCTGCGGCGGGCCGGAGGTTCGCCGCAACCGCGCCATGCCTCCCCGACGCCGGCGCGCGATTCTCCGAGGTGCGGAGAATCGGCACCATTTGCGCCGGCACGTTTGGCGCGGCGCCGGTCACGGGCCGCCGTCCGCGGCCGGGCCGCGGATTCACCGGCCTGGATGGGCCGAGCGGCCGTGCGGAAACGGCAGGGTCCCGACGCTCCGTTCACCCCTGGTCGCTGGCGGTGGGAACTCTGCGTGAAGGCTCGGGGGGGGGGGGGCGGCCTGTGGGGGGAGGGGAGGGGGTCTCTGACCCCGGGGGGGGGGTGGGCCTTCGATGGGGTCTGGCCCACGATCGGGGCCCATCGATCGGCGTGCCGGCCTCTCCCCTCCCCCGGGCCTACTATGTTGCGCAGCCAGACCCTGGACCCCTACGCCATGTTGCGTTGGGGCTGGCGCGCCGAAGCAGTCCCCCACGCATGCGCGGGTTGGCGCGGCACCCATTTGACACCGGGAAGGGAGGCTGGAGTGGCGTGAACTGCTCCAGCGCCGTGGAGGCCAGAATCGGTTGTCCACGCGCCCGTTTCGCACCGTCGTGAAACGCGACGGCGTTCACGACGGCGCGAACCCGTGGTCTCCATTTAGGAGAATCGCGCCCACAGTCTTTTTCAAGTATATTTCCAATTCCTTTTCGAAAGTTCCAATTGAATCTTCTTCCGCCATCCTTTCAGGTCGCGAGTCTCAGATTTAGCACATGGAAATCGATTCAATTTGAGTTTAGTGATATTTGGGAATCGATATAATAATATTTCTTCCCCATTTACTCTCCGTTTTAAGTCAGGGTAAATTTACCATTTTTCTATTTGTGTACAAATAATGCAAATGCTGCTATATTGGCCTGGTCAACCATTATCCCTCAACCAACATCACTGTGCCTAAAATATGCTGATTAGTTGGACCGACATTGGTAGGAAATAACATGTGCCGATTGTGGTCCCAGTATCAGTAAAAATTCCCCAACACAGTGCGACATGGTGGGGGAGCTGATCCAGCAGAGCTTCCCCATGATTTTGGGAAGTTGACTCTGATTGGCAGAGGAGTGGCCAAGAAGAGTGCACCAGGTGACTGACAGTTAACTGCCAAGTATTGGTTGAAATTTAAACCAGGTAGTTTGACTCCGTTGTCCAAATGTTGTCCACTCGTAGAATCACATCTAATGCTGGACACTATGTTTTGAGTTTTGCATGCCTGGGCTGACTGGGCATGGTCTCTACCTTGTCCATTGTGAATGGTAGCTGGGACATGCTGTTTGATCCAACAGCCTTTGAGACTTACGGCCTGCATGCCTAGCGTCGCAACGGCACTGAAATGATGAAACCTGTATGTTCTTCAGTACCCTACTTCTCCTTTAAATCTTTTCACGGGATGCGGGCATCGCTGACAGATCCGGCATCCGCTGCCCATCCCTCATTGCCCTTGAACTGTGCGACTGGTGAGGCCATTTCAGAGGGGCAGTTAAGAGTCAACCACATTGATGTGGGTCTGGAGTCACATGTTGGCCAGACCGGATAAGGGCGGCAGATTTCCTTCCCGAAGGGGGCCATTCGTGAATCAGATGGGTTTTTAATGACAATTTCCTGTTCACCCATTACCGAGACTCGCTTTCAATTCTCGCAAATAAGAATTGGTTCCCAATCGACTCACCTGCCGAAATAAAGGTTGAACAAACGCATTTCAGATTTATTATCCGGCATTTAAATTCCACCAGCTGCCGTGGTGGGAAATGAAATGAAGCCCTGTCCTTAGGGCATTAACCCCCTGGCCTCTGTTATGGGCCGAGGTTTAGAAAACTCCAAAGTATATCATGGAGTTCACCTGACCTACGACTGTCTATTGATTTTGGTCAGGATGAACACAAGGGCCTACCTTTCAGGTGTTAGTCAACAGAGGCCTTAAGCACTTTGAATCAGAAACAAAGCTTATTCTACAAATTTAGTTAACATTTTTATAAACACACACAGTAAGCATTTTTATCAACTAGAAACATAAATACCCCAGACAGCTACAGTACTCTATGTATAACCCTTAATAAATTCCCCCCCTTTAACTGTTCCAATTTAATAACAAGATCCCATAGACCAGGAAACTCTTTTCAAAGGTGTGGCCTAGCACACAGCACTCAAGACCTGGTTGGGATGCTCTTGTGTCCTTTCCAAAACAGCAGGTTCGACTTTCTTCCAGAGAACAATTATTTATTTTCAAGTTGTCAAGCAGTCTAGAAACAGCTTTTAAAATGCAGATAGAGAAACACTTCTTTTTTAACCCGCGCTGAACAAACCAATTCGAATTCAAAGCCAAAGTAAAACCCAGAGTCACAGCCCAGCTCCACCCACATATTGACATTACTGAAGCCATGTGATACGACAAAAACATTTCTTAAAGGGACCCTCCCCTAACACCTCGGAGTTACGAGTCCTGTGACATGACCACTCCGTAGCTGTCTGAAATATAGGGATGGCGTAAGGTTTGTAATTTTAATATAATTTTAATTTAACATTACTCAATTCCTTTAATACCCCGTCCACCATTTTCCTGTTACCTGTTCAATTTGTTTCTCTATTTTCATTGCTACATAGTGGTTACATGTTTGCACATTCTAAACCTGATAACTTAGTTGATCAATACACTGCAATTCAGCCTCCTGGCTGCAAATATGTTTCTTGAATAAAATATTATTTCGATTAGTATTATCATCACCAGACTGACTTCTGGGATGGCACCAAGGTCGACGAGGCCTGCATCCACTGGAATTTAGAAGAATGAGAGGGGATCTGATTGAAACATAAAGGGTGGGGTTCTCCGTCCCGCCAGCCCCGATTTCAGCGAGACTCTCCGTTCCCGCAGCCTGCCAATGGGGTTTCCCGGTTCTGGCCACCCCCAGGCCGTCGCAAAGTGGAAGATCCCGCCGACGGAGAATCCCGCAGATAAAATTCTGACCAGGCCGGACAAACTGGATGAAGGGATGTTGTTTGCTCTGGCTGGAGGAGGGGGTGTTAGGGGTGGGGGGGGGGGGGGGGGGGGATGTTGAACAAGGGATCACAGTGTCAGGATACGGGGTAGGCCATTTCGGACTGAGATGAGGAGATATTTCTTCACTCAGAGGGCGGTGAACCTGTGGAGTTTTCTACAACAGAAGGCTGTGGAGGCGCAGTCGCTGAATATATTGAAGAGGGAAATAGATAGATTTCTAGACTTTGAGGACGGGATTCTCCTTTCGCGGGAAAACCGGCGTGAAACACTCCGGCGTCAACAGCCCCCGAAATTGCGGATTCTCCGCACTTTCGGGGGCTAGGTGGACGGCGGAGGGGTTGGCGCCGCTTCAGCCGGTGCCGAAGGGACTGCGCGAGCTTGCGCATGCGCCAAAGGGCCGGCATGATCCCGCGCATGCGCGGTACCATCGGCGTATTCTGCCGCATGCGCAGGGGGTGTCTTCTCCGTGCCAGCCACGGCGGAGCCCTACAGGGGCTAGTGCGGAGGGAAGAAGTGCCTCCACGGCACAGGCCCGCCCGCAGATCGGTGGGCCCCGATCACGGGCCAGGCCACTTTGGGGACCCCTCCCCCCCCCCCCCCCACCGAGGTCGGATCCCCCCCTGCCAGATGCTGCCATGTGGGACATTGTCTAATCCACGCCGGCGGGTCTGGCCAAAAAACGACGGCCACTCGGCCCATCGGGGCCCGGAGAATTGCGGGGGGGGGGGGGGGGGGGGGGGAGGGGGCCCTGCCAATGGCCCCTGACCGGTGTGGCGTGAACCTTGCCCCCCGTCCGAAAACCAGCGCCGGAGAATACGGCTGTAAAGGCGTCAAGGGGTATGGGGAAATGGAGGGAGTACGGAGTTGAGATAAAGATGTATGTTTCTATCTGCTGAATGTGGGGCAGACCAGGAGAGAAACTCTATTGTTAAGGAAGCAGAGCCTCAGCATTTTTCTAAAACTACTGACAATTCTACAATGTTTCCAAAATTGCTCTGCAACTATATGATGAAAAGCATTTTCTTCGAGTGTACAAATTGTTGAATTTCCGACATTAAAGGAGTCGCAACATTCCAAACACTTCAAACAGAAGTACATGACTGGCTGTGAAGTATTGAGCGGCACTGCGGCACAAAGGTTTGCCAGGGACCCGGGTTCGATACCGGCCTTGGGTCACTGCCTGTGCGGAGTCTGCACGTCCTCCCCGTTTCTGCGTGGGTTTCCTCCGGGCGCTCCTGTTTCCTCCCACAGTCCAAAGTTGTGCAGGTTGGGTGGTTTGGAATGTTAAACTTTCCCCTTTGCGTTCAAAGATGTGCAGGTTAGGTAGGATTATGGGGATAGGGCGGTGGAGTGGGCCTGGGTTGGGGGCTCTTTCAGCGGGTAGGTGCAGGCCTGTTGGGCCGAATCATCTCCTTCTGCCTTGTAGGGATTCTGTGTAAAGAGTTTTGGGACGTCCTGCTGTTCGATATAAGTGCTTCCCTTTCATTCTTTCCATTTCTCCATTTTGTTCCTTTACAGTAACATCGCCGGCCAACATGGTTCTCTTCACGGCCTCTCTTCCAACTGTGTCTCATATGTTCTGTGGCATATCGTCAAAGCCCTTCATCGTGGCGGCACGTTGGCGGGAGGTCCTTGCCTGAGCAAACGGCCCTTCCTATTCCTCCGATCGGCTCTCCACCTGGAGCTCCATAACCCAGGTTAGTCAGGTTCACAACCAGCAGCCTGGAGGTACGCTGGGAGTAGCAACGTGTAATTTATACCGGTTGTTAGTTGCTGCAGAAATGTTAAAGCATCAGTTCCACGTGCATTGTTTCCTTGCCGATCCATGTTTATTCTGTGGAATCACCCATATTGCATTTATCTATTGTGATGACCGTGGGGTGCGGATAGTGGGAATCATTCAGAAGTCATAAAAATTTGCTTCTGTTCCAAACATCCGGGAGAACACTTGGTACCTCTGGCAACGGGGGTGCTAGTCCTTTCTGTAAATGGACATTGTATTGTAGAGATATTGGGCGGGATTCTCCGACCTGTCATGTGAGAGTACCTTTAAGAAATGGGTATTTATAAATGGGTGTGTATATAAATATCTGTAGTGAGAGGACCTTTAAGAAATGAGTGTTTATTACTGCAGTGATGTCAGAGAGTGGTGAAGCTGGGCTGTCTGTCAGCTTTTTACTTTCGTTTTAGGCTGTTTGCTGCAGGGTGTGTTTTGTTTAGTTTTCAGTGTTGGAGCTGAAGCCAGACCAAGCAGGCGCACTGCTGTTCTCTCTGCCATCAAAAGACTATCTCTTGATCATTTGGTGAATTCAGAATGATACATTTTCTCAGTAGTGAATGTAAACCTAATGTGCTTCCGGTAAAAGGTGATTTAAGTCTTATGGATGTTAAAAGGAAAGCTTAAAGGATTACTTAGTGTTGTATTCTTTGGGGGTTGTATTTGAATTGATGGTTGCTAAGATGTTCACTGTATGTTTTAAAAAGGCTAACTTGAGTTCATAGAATTAACATTGTTTTGCAGTGATGTCAGAGAGTGGGTGGAGCTGGGCTGTCTGTCAGCTTTTTACTTTTGTTTTAGGTTGTTTGCTGCAGGGTGTGTTTTAGTTTCATTTTCAGAGCTGTATAGCTGCAGTCACAGCCAGAAGGTGTATGAATCTCTCTCTGTAATCTAAAGACTGTAAATCGATCCTGGTGATTTAAAACTAATAACAGTAGTGACTTTAACCTGATGTGCTTCTGATAAAAGTTTTGTTTTTAAGTCGTATGGATGTTAAAAAGGAAAGCTTAAAGGATTACTTAGTATTGTGGTCTTTGGGGGTTGTATTTCAATTAATGGTTGCTAAGATGTTCACTGTATGTTTTAAAAAGGTTAACTTGCGTTCATAGAATAAACATTGTTTTGCTTTAAAAAATACTTTTCCATTTCTGCTGCACCACACCTGTAGAGTGGGTTGTGTGCTCTCCATACCACAATCTAGTAAAAGTTATGGGTCAGGTGAACTCCATGATACACTTTGGGGTTCTCTAAACTCTGGCCCATAACAAATTGGGGGCTCGAGGGGGATAAAAATCTATCTATGGGATTGGTTTTGTGAACTTAAAAACAGTGAGGGGTGAGCATATTGTGGGTGCTTTTCAGGTGTGGTATTTTAGTTTAAGTAGGGAGTGTGTTGTGGACAATGGCTCTTTCAGAGGCTCAGAAGTTTTTGGGGGTGGAGACAGTCACATGCAGTACCTTACGGGCAGAGACTAAAAGCAGACTGTTAGATTTGCCAAAAACATTGCAGTTAACATTACCTGACAAAATGCGAAAAGATGAGGTAATTATGGCGGTGGCTAAGCATTTAAAGTTACCTGGGATACAGTTTGACTCATTGGAAATAGCAAAAATTCAGCTGCAAATTAAACAAATGGAACATGAGAAAGAATTAAAGCAGCTTGAATACGAAAGAGAGAGAGAGGAAAAAGAAAGAGAAAGAGAAAGAGAGAGAGAGGAAAAAGAGAGAGAAGAAAGGAAAACAGAAAGAATAGCCCTAGCAGAATAAAAAGAAAGAGAAAGGGAGATACAGATCAGGGAAAAAGATAAAGAGAGAGAGCTTGAACTTCAGAAAATGGCCATGAAACATGACAGTCAGTTACAATTGGCAGACGTAAAGGGAAACGTACAGTTGGATGATAGTGATGAGGATAGCAATAAAGAGCGTCATTGTCGAAGGCTTGGTGGGGATCTATTTAAATATGTCCAAGCATTGTCAAGGTTTGATGAGAAGGAGGTAGAAGCCTTTTTCATTTTATTTGAGAAGGTGGCTAAACAAATGAAATGGCCACAGGACATGTGGGTATTACTGATTCAAACAAAGCTGGTAGATACAGCTAGTGAAGTGTTTGCATCACTACCGGAGGAGGTATCTGAGACGTATGAGGAGGTGAAAAAATCCATCTTAGGCGCATATGACCTAGTGCCTGAAGCCTAAAGACAAAGGTTGAGAAATTTAAGGATAGAATTTGGTCAAACATACATGGAGTTTGAAAGGATTTGTTGCCAGAAAAGGTGGTAATATGTGGAATTCAGGGTGAGAGGAGTAGTGTTCAATTATATAAGGTAAGGTTGGAATGTCCAGTAAAGAGCAGTGAAATGGTAGTTGGAGTAAAGGAGAAACTATCTTGTCCAGGAATACAGTTTACCTTGGGTAATGATATAGCTGGATCGCAGGTGGGAGTGATGCCTACTCTGGTTGATAAGCCAGTGGAAAATCAGACAACTGAAGTGTTGAAGGACGAATATCCTGGGATTTTTCCAGATTGTGTAGTAACAAGGTCGCAAAGTCACATGTTGAGACAAGAGGAGAAATCAAAGAGTGAAGATGAAGTTGAAGTGTAATTATCAGGAATGATTTTTGATCAGATGGGTGAAAAAGAACAAGAACAGGTGGAGGATGAGGCGGATATTTTTAGTTCAGGAAAATTGGCAGAGTTACAACAGAAAGGTGTAGAAATAAAACGGATGTATCAGAAAGCATACACGGAAGAGGAATCTGAGTGTATACCAGAGTGTTATTACCGTAAAAGTGATGTCTTGATGAGAAAATGGAGACCTTTACATATGCAGGCGGATGAAAAGTGGGCCCTTCTGGTCCCCACCCCCCACCCACCTCCTCCCACCTGATTGAAACTGACACGGGGGTTGGGGGAGTACTCGGCGAGGCACACGCTGACCTCTGACCCTCCCCACTCAGCTTTCTGGCATCAGCCAGGGCTCATCAGCTAGTGCTCGTGTTTCAGAGCCAGAAGGTCATGAATTCAAGCCCCACTCCAGAATTAAGTGTTAGATCTAGGCTGATGCTCCAGTCCAATAGTCAGAGAGCACTGCGTTGTCAGAAATTCAGTCCCTTGCTTGAGATATCAAACCAGGGCCCTGACTGCTCCCTCAGGTGGGAGTATATGATTCCACGGCATTACTTTGAAGAAGAGGAAGGGAATTTCTCCCAGTGTCCCAGACAATATCCCTCAAATGGTATATAATAACCAGTTATCAGGCCATTATCTCATCTCACTTTGTGGTTTGCTGCTGTTTTTCCTATATAAACAATTAGTTCACACCAAATGTACTACATCGATCGTATAGTACTTTGGGATGTCCTGAGGTGGTGAAAGGTGCTATATAAATGCAAGTTTATCCTTCTTCTCTGCATCAAGGGTTGTCTCACTGAACCACTGGTCAAAGTTGCTACCCTGAATAGAAACTTCCTTCCTTGGTGCAGTTGCTATGGCAACTGCATTCTTTAACTAGCTAAACTCTCCGCCGAGACTGAATGAAGACCGTTTATTCCTGAAAACCCTTTCTGTGTTCTTGACGTCTTCTCAACACTGGTGCCGTTTGTAAGAGCATCTTGTTTTAATGGCCGTTTCACCTGGTGTTATACCTAATGGTATTGATGAACATTCCTGGATTGCTTTTGAGTTCCTGACAGTTAACCATTGTGAAATGAACCCGACTTTACTTCAGCAATGTAACAGTGGTAAAAATCTCAACACGTCGCTCTTATTCAGTCACTCTAAGGCAGTGGCCCTCATAACAAGGTGCTAAAATAGCAACACAAAATGGCCGACTGACTTAAAATGGGCGTCAACATTGTGTCACAAACACGGCCATTTTGTTTTATTATAAATGCCCATCTATGTCAGATGATATGGGCCTGGGAAATTCGATTTGTGTCTAAAACGGATAGAGAGTCAGTGGGCCGTGACTCTGCCCTTCTTCCCTTGCTGTACAAAGGCTTTATCTAAACACGACAAGTGGGCTGCAGGCTGGTCCCAGGGACAGCGGAAGTGATTGTGGTTGGTTGGCTGCAGTATTTCCGTGGGCTCAGGTGGCGAACACCTGATTCTCTCTGGCCCACGTTTGGTTTTGAGAAAGCGAACAAGAGCATAAGGAAAAACAAAAAGGTTTAATAAACGCAAGCAAGCTCCCCAATGGGACTCCCGCAACCTTGGACCACATCTGGACAGGCATTTCTCTATCCGGGTTGATCCCACCCCTGGGGCTTATCTACAAACGGCCTCCAGCGGTCCCTTTAAGGATCATTGGTTAGGCTGCTCAACATCTGGTACAAGTCGACGCACAGCTGGGAGATCTGCACAGTGTATATGGGAAAGGTCTGATAGTATGTGCAGGGAAGAGCTGTTGGTTTATATACGGGAAGTTTGCTCATGTATACGGGGACCTCTGTTAATGTATGTGGGTGTAAAGATGCACTTTCACAGACGTCATTGATGAACAGAAAAAGGTATTTATTAATAAGAATTGTACAACAGCCTCGTGGCTGGGGCTAGTTCCCAAAATGTCTCCTGCCCAAGAGGACTTCACGCCCTCAGGTGATTCCCACACTGAGTCCCCATTGGCCCTCCCAGGCCACGTGACCCTTAATCAGCTGTGTTGCCCTTAAAGGGACAATCCCCATAATAGGGGAACTTTGTTTATGTATTTGGGGGGAACCGCTGTTAATGCGTATGGGCAAGATTTATTACTATTTATGAGGGAATATGTCAATGTATGGGGGAGGTTTGTTAATGGATTTGGGGGAAATTTATTGATGTATGTGGAAAAGTTTATTTTAATGTATTTGGGGCGATTCCCTGATGTACATGGGAGGGTACTGTTAATGTATTTGCAGGAGACCTTTTAATGTCTCGGGGCGGGGTCCGTTAATGTATCTGGGGAGGTTTGTTTATCGATATGGGAGGGTTGTGTTAATTTTTGAAAATTTTTTTAAGAGGGCCCAATTCATTTTTTCCCAATTAAGGGGCAATTTAGCGTGGTCAATCCACCTCCCCTACATATCTTTGGGTTGTGGGGGTGAAAGCCACACAAACATGGGGAGAATGTGTAAACTCCACACGGACCGTGACCCGGGGCCGGTATCGAACCTGGGACCTTGGCGGCGTGAGGCAGCAGTGCTAACCACTGCGCCATCGTGCCGCCCAGGTTGTATTAATTTAAGTGGGGGAGGCAACCAAGATCTCGCTGGCACAAATCCCGTTATGGTCCTCTCGCGAGATGTGGCGGCCGTAATGGGATTTGCGCCCACGGCTAAGGGACCCAAAAATTATGCACGAGGTCTTTCAGTGTGTGGAGGGGAGGTTTGTCAATGTATGTGGGGAAGGCTGTTCATGGGAGGTCAGTCTATATCTGGAAGTTAAGTCAGCATAAATGTATATGTGTGTCTCCAAGTTTTACCAATAAGTTTGTCTGACGTCTTGTTTACCCGACCTGTACACACAAATGTTTACCCGACCTGACTGTGCTCAGGTCGAGCATGTGTGATTAATCAACAACATGAGGCTCACGATTTAGGGATAGCTGGAAAATGTACTGTCGCCCATTAAAAAACTACATGGATGTGGGATGGAAAATAGGACAGAATTGTTTCTATTTATTAGTGTCATGTGTCCCTTATTTATAACGTGAATGTCTGGACCCCTGGGGTTTGGTGTTGGGTTGAGGTTGGAGGGGGGGGGGGGGGGCTGTGTGGGGGGCAAACACAGAGCGAAGAAAAAGCACTGAGCAGGGACCTGGTCGAAACGGAGAGAGAAGTGGGGCTGGCAGGCAAGTTACCCTGAGACATTCTCATCAATTTGTAGCACCTGGGGGAAGTGTCTATCGTCCTGTCTGAGAAGTCCCACTTCCCAGCCTTTGGCTAAGACCAAGTGTCAGGTCAAGCCCAAGATGAGGGGCTGCTGTGTTATGTGCTCTGGGATAACACAGGCTGCAACTCGATGCAGCTTTGACCAAAAGATACTCCAGACTTTGGAGTCAGTTCAATGTGATTTATTGAACCATCAGCACAGTTCTCTATGAGTTCGACTCTCCTGCTAATCTTGCTATAGTAACTCAGTCTAACTAACCAGTCTGCTCTAAGCCACGTGGTGGGTGTGATGCTTCTGATCTGCCCCTGTCCTTCTCTCCAAATGTTGCCTGTGGAAAGAGACAGAGCATGTGTGCCCTGTCCTTCTATATGGGTTGTGTAATGCCCCCTTGTGGTAGTGTCACCTCTGGGTGTCTTGACTGCCCATTGGTCATGTCCTATTCTATGTGTTCATTAACTGTATGTCTGCATGTCATGACGTCTCTGGTGCTCCCCCTAATGTTTACTCAGTTGTAGTGTATTTACATTAACCCTTTGTGTATATACGGTGATGCATATCACCACAGGGGCGACCCCTTTTTTGGTCAACTTGGATCTTGTATGTCTCTCTTGTGGAGACCATGGGTTGGATTAATTTAAATTTGATTTTGGTTTTTGGATAAGGTGGCACAGTGGTTAACACTGCTGCCTCTCAGCGCCAGTGACCAAGGTTAAATTCTGGCGTCGGGTGACTGTGTGGAGTTTGCACATTCTCCCCGTGCCGGCGTGGGTTTCCTCCCACATTCCAATGATATACAGGTTAAGTGGATTGGCCGTGATAAATTGCCCCTTAGAGTCCAGCGATGTACAGGTTAGGTTATGGCGGGGGCAGCACGGTGGCACAGTGCTCTCTTGGAGGGGTGGTGTTGACTTGATGGGCCGAATGGCCTCCTTCTGCACTGTACGGATTCTATATTCAACTATGCAACCTATGGTGCGAGGAATGATAGAAGATAAATTTCTTATAAGAACATTTAATAAAAAGTAACAAACTTTTTATTACTCGTGGAGGTTCCATGAGCTGCGGTAGATACATTTTTGAATGTGGCCAGTGTCAAACACAAGGGGCGGGATTCTCCTCTCCCACGCCGAAGTGGCCACGCCGTCGTGAACGCTGTCGAGGTTCACGACGGCGCGGAACGGCCCCGATCCCGACCGATTCAGGTCCCGAAAAAGGGCTAGGATCGGGGCCACGAGAACCTCGGGGGGGCGTTCCGCGAAGGCCGCGTCGTCACCGCGCGACGCCCGAGTGACGCGGCGCTGGTTCATAAATTGCGCGATCCGCGCACAGAGGACCTGGAGGAGAAGAGAGGAGATGGCTGAGCCCCGAAGAGCCGCACCGAGGTTCCGGGATACGGACCTGGACACCCTGGTGGATGAGGTGGAGCGGAGAAGGGACACCCTCTGCCCAAGACACGGGCATCGCCAGCCACCCAGCGCGGTGAGGCGCGGCTGGCGGGAGGTGGGCACTGCAGTCAGTGCTGTGGGGCAGACCCCCCGGACGGGGGAGCAGTGCCGCAAGAAGCTGCACGACCTCACCCGGGCTGCCAGGGTAAGTGCCATGAGGGTGCCCCCCCCGGGCACGATGGGGGGAAGTGGGGTGGGGGGGGGGGGGGGGTTGGGAGTGTTGGCGGGGACTGGGGCATCAGGGACGATGTTGGGGGGGTCAGGGGGGTTTGGGGGGGTCACGGTGCCCAACTATCTACTCGGCCCACATGAGCCCCGGAACCCCCCTGGAGCGAACCCACGGCGTGCTGTCTCCTGAACCAGCAACAATGTTGTCAATGTCTGCACGCCCTGATGATACCCGCCGAATGGTGATGCTTTATCCAACCCCCCCCAGGACAAGACAGCGCACAACCAGCGGGAGCGCATGAGAACCGGAGGGGGTTCTCCGGTCCTGCACCCCCTAACTCTTCACGAGCAGAGGGCCCTGGACCTCGCTGGGGGATCCGCCACCCGGGAGGTCGCGCCATGCCAGGTCGGAGGCGCAGAAGCAAGTGAGAGAACCCTGCATGTCCTCCCCACCCCCCCTCAACCCGTCATCGCCCCCTCACACTCTGGCCACTGCACCCCCGATCCCATCCCCCCTCACACTCTGGCCACTGCACCCCCGATCCCATCCCCCTCACACTCTGGCCACTGCACCCTCGATCCCATCCCCCCTCACACTCTGGCCACTGCACCCCCGACCCCATCCCCCCCTCACACTCTGGCCACTGCACCCCTGACCCCATCCCCCCCTCACACTCTGGCCACTGCACCCCAGATCCCACCCCCCCTCACACTCTGGCCACTGCACCCCTGACCCCATCCCCCCCTCACACTCTGGCCACTGCACCCCCGATCCCATCCCCCCTCACACTCTGGCCACTGCACCCCCGACCCCATCCCCCCCTCACACTCTAGCCACTGCACCCTTGACCCCATCCCCCCCTCACACTCTGGCCACTGCACCCCAGATCCCATCCCCCCTCACACTCTGGCCACTGCACCCCCGACCCCATCCCCCCCTCACACTCTGGCCACTGCACCCCCGACCCCATCCCCCCCTCACACTCTGGCCACTGCACCCCAGATCCCATCCCCCCTCACACTCTGGCCACTGCACCCCAGATCCCATCCCCCCTCACACTCTGGCCACTGCACCCCCGACCCCATCCCCCCCTCACACTCTGGCCACTGCACCCCCGACCCCATCCCCCCCTCACACTCTGGCCACTGCACCCCCGACCCCATCCCCCCCCTCACACTCTGGCCACTGCACCCCAGATCCCATCCCCCCTCACACTCTGGCCACTGCACCCCCGACCCCATCCCCCCCTCACACTCTGGCCACTGCACCCCCGACCCCATCCCCCCCCTCACACTCTGGCCACTGCACCCCAGATCCCATCCCCCCTCACACTCTGGCCACTGCACCCCAGATCCCATCGCCCCTCACACTGTGCACCCACCACCACCATACACCCGGGCCACCGTGTCTAACGAACCCCGAATCCGTTATGTTCCCCAGGGCCACCCGCCGAATATTCAGGGATGTCTCGCCCAGGAAGCAGCGCAACGCCACCCACCGCAACGGCACCCAGGGACGCACGCCAGAGGTTGGCAGTTGTTCGGACAGGAGGGCAGACCTCACAGTCTGGGACGCAGGACCGGGACGCTGAGACCTCCGGGACAGACATTAGTCAGGGGCACAGGGGGGACAGTAATGCCGAAGCCCACATCACGGCCACACACCCGCTGGATTGAACTGGAGGTCAAGACGACATGGCCCGCATGGAGCTTGCGCCGGGCCATGAGGGGGACCAGTACACACCAGACTTCTGGACGGATGATGACCTCGAGCTTGCGGCACTGCTGTCTCCCACACCATCCACCATCGCAGAGACACTCACCTCGGTTGGGCATATAAGTGATGAGGCTCCCGGGTCACGGTCTGGTGCGCACCCCACAGCCGAGCCGGTACAGCAGGTGGAGTTTGGAGCAGCCGAGGGGCTGGACGGTCGGAGGGCAGCCCAGGCCCAGCAACCAGCTGCCGCCCAGACGGTTCCCGGGTTCCTGGATGTAATTGACCCACCCGGACACCCGATGTGTATGGACACCCAGGGACTGAGTAACGGGATGAGGGCCATCTTCCAGGACCTGCACACGCAGCTGGAGGAGTCTATCCACGTCCAGGAGCAGGGAGTGCTGCCGATCATCGCAGCCACCCAGGCCGACACTGCACGGGTGGCGTCCGCGGTGTAGGCAATGGGTGAAGGGGTTTCGGCCATGGGTCAGGTGCTGCAAGGCGTTGGGCTTCACGTGCACGCGCCATCCATGGCCCAGGAGCGGGCTGCCCTCTCACAGGCAGCCATGCGCCAGAGCCAACATGACATTGCCGCCGCTCTCCGGGCCCTGGCCGAGTCTCACTATGCCTCGAGCGACATTCTGTCGCGGTACACCCTCGGCCTTGCTGGACGCCTGTGGCGCCCTGGCACCACCATCAGTGGATCCTCCTGCTCCTCCTCATCCTCCTCCCCCTCCCCCCCAAGCACTTCCTCTGCATTCCTCGCCGTCTGGCGGTCAATGTTCCCCTCGGCATCCCCCTGTACATTCGGGTCCTGAGCGCCTGCGGCCTGCGTGTCGACGACGGGTCACTCCGCGGCCATCCCCTCTGCTGCACCGGCAACCGCTGCATCCGCAGCCACTGTGGGGCGTCCGACTCTACGCTGCCGGATGGCAAACTCCAGAACTGCGGCTCCAACCACGGCAGTGAACATCGCTGTCTGGTTGGCAAACATGGTGACCTGTAGGAGGGTGGTGGGGGGCAGAGAAACGACATGTTACACGGAGGTTCTTCCACACCTCGCCAGCCGGGTTGCCTGGGATACCTGTGTGTCCCGGTGGCCTGGTCGCGCTGCAGACACGCAGCCAGCCTAACACCTGGTCACTGTCTGCGCCCAACGGTCACTTCACACCGTACTGCTCACCAGTGTGCCACTCGCCTGTGCCCATCAGCCACACACACCCTGCGGCCGTGTCCTCGTCACCGTCCTGCCATATCAGGGCGGCTGACGTGTGGCATCCGCGGATGGACGATAACATCCACACTCTCCCTCACCCCCCCCCGCCACCTGCACACTCTCCCTCATCACCCCCCTCCCACCTGCACACTCTCCCTCACCCCCCTCCCACCTGCACACTCTCCCTCACCCCCCTCCCACCTGCACACTCTCCCTCACCCCGCCTCCCACCTGCACACTCACCCCCCTCCCACCTGCACACTCTCCCTCACCCCCTCCCACCTGCACACTCTCCCTCACCCCCTCCCACCTGCACACTCTCCCTCACCCCCCTCCCACCTGCACACTCTCCCACACCCCCCCTCCCACCTGCACACTCTCCCTCACCCCCCTCCCACCTGCACACTCTCCCTCACCCCCTCCCACCTGCACACTCTCCCGCCCCCCCTCCCACCTGCACACTCTCCCACATCCCCCCCCCCCCAACCTGCACACTCTCACGCCCCCCCCTCCCAGCTGCACACTCTCACGCCCCCCCCTCCCACCTGCACACTCTCCCGCACCCCCCCCCCCACTTGCACACTCTCCCGCACCCCCCCCCCCCTTTGGCCGCAGTCCGCTCACCTCCTCCCTGCTCTGGCTGACGACTTTAAAATAGCAGGTGTGAATGGCGACGGCGTGAACTGGGGTCACGCCGTCGGGACTTCGGCCCATCCGGGCCTGAGAATAGCGGCGGTGCCGGAGAATCGCCGTTTTGGGTGTCTCGGGCGATTCTCCGGCCTGCGCCCCGCGAAACTCGACCGGGCCGTTCCCGCTGCTTAGGAGAATCGTGGGAGGGCGTCGGACCGGCGTCGCGGGAAATTCTGGCGGCCCAGGCGATTCTCCCAACCGGCGCGGGAGTGGAGAAGCGCGCCCAAGGCCACTGGGAACTGAACAGCTCCAAATACAAATAAACAATGTTGCACTTATATAGCACCCTTAGCATGGCATACTGGCCCAAGATGCTTCATTGGAGCATTATTTGACACCGAACCATGTAAGACGATATTAGACAACGGACTGATATGAAAACAAGGGTAAAACTGTTAGAATCGAGGCAGAAACACAGATAATGGGAGCAGGAGGAGGCCATTCGTCCCTTCAAGCCTTCTCTACCATTCGCTAAGATCATGGCTGATCATCCAACTCAAGAGCCTAACACTCCCCCCCACTTCCCCATCCTTTGATCCCCTTTGTCCCAAGTACTATATCTAACAGCTTCTTGAAAATGTTGTCCAGGTTGAAAATTCCTTATCCGGAATGCTTGGGGCCGAGTGTGCATCGAATTTCGGAATTTTTTGGATTTTGGAATTTACTGCGCGGATGAGACGCGCGTTAGGAACTGCGCATGTGGGAAACTTTGGGAACTGCGCATGTGGGAAACATTGGGAACTGCGCATGCGCGGAACGTTGGGAACTGCGCATGTGGGAAATTTTGTGAACTGCGCATGTGGGAAACGTTGGGAACTGCGCATGTGCGGAACGTTGGGAACTGCGCATGCGCGGAACGTTGGGAACTGCGCATGTGGGAAACGTTGGGAACTGCGCATGTGGGAAACATTGGGAACTGCGCATGTGCGGAACGTTGGGAACTGCACATGGGCGGTACGTTGGGAACTGCACATGTGCGGCGTGCTCTAAAAAATGTACGGATTTTGGAATTTTCCGGTTTTCGGAATTTCCAATGAGGGATGCTCAACCTGTAGAAACTTTAAAGAGACAGCACCTTCCCCGACTCTCTGAACATCCCAAAATTCTTCCGCATCGATAATTGCTTTTGAACTGTCGTTACTCTTGTTAGGTCACCAATTTGCAGCAGCCAATTTGAATACAGACAGCAAATAAACGTGTGACAAGATAAATGGTGATGTTGGTTGAGGGCAAAATGTTGGCCAGGCAGTAGGAGAATATTTTGACCATCATCGAATAGTCTCTTGGGACGCTTGAAGTCCAGAACATTCAAAAATTCCCATTTAATGTTTGAGTTGAAAGATTAGCTGAAGTGTCGGCACGGATGATACATCGCAGTTAAACAGGAACTATCCCCGGCCAGACCCGTCCTGCACTGACTATGCAACCCGCCAGGCAACTTACGCCAACATCTTTCCTCGCATCAAGAATATAGTCACATTACTGGAGAATAACATGGCGAAGACTACACAAGACTGTTCCTCCTCTGCCACAGCTCTGAGAGCGCAGAAGAATAATTCCCGACACATGATGATTGAAGAGCATGTGTCAAGAATGTTTCCATTAGTTCATTTTGATAAGGCATAGACTTACCTGAAGGGCAAGATGGATTCGTTTTTTGGACTGGTTACTTATTCAGTCAGGCAACTCAATAATATGTGCACTGTGAATGCACGGTTCAATTTGTTTTGGGAGCCACCCTTCGATCATGCGCGTTATGGCGTTTTCATGGAAGTTTGGTGTCCGGAATGAGCCTTTTGCCGATTTCTCAAGAAACTCAAAAAGCTTTCTGAACAGCCATTGATCTGGAGTTGCTGCGACGCTATGTCAGAGTATTGTTCCTGGATTTTAATTAATCACTTCAATTCTCTTATTGAACTGCATCCATTTAAATTAATTGCAGATTGCTGCCAGGTTGTGAAGCTGCTGGAACTGATGTAGATCTACTGAGGGTTGTTTTGGAGAGTCTTACCTCCGATAACAACCCGCTCTGAGAACGAACATTTCCACGCGCTGCTCTGCTGTAATGTCGAGTGTGCATATTAGGTAAGTGTTATTCTCAACGGAGGATTCCTGACAGGATTTATGTCTATAATAAGGGTGTAATAGGAATCGTGATATTTCTACTTGAAAGTAAGAGTATGGCCGCCTGGGAGTCATGTGACTGGGAAAGCAGCCCAGAAGTCCCGAGCTTAAATCACGGCGTCCTAAATTGTGAAATGGAATTCAATTAATCAGGTCATTTGTGTGCCGGCATTGGCATATCACTCTTAAAGCTGTTGAACCGCCATTAAATAAATGCAACTGACTTTCAGTGAGTGGAGCCTATTGCTCCTTCCCCTCTCTCCTGGGCAGTCCCTCGGGGTTGAGGATGACTTGCTTGCACTCCAGGGAGGTGGGTTCTCCGGTGGCTGAATAGTCCGATCCTGGATCTGCAGACTCTGCCACAGGTTTTGCAGGTGGTGTTTGAGGAGGTGGGTGGGACGCTCTGGATTCTGCGCTCTCCTTCCGCTGTTTATGCTTGGCCTCCGCGTGCTCCACCCTGCGACTCCTCGAGGTGGTTGGCGCCTTCCCGGATGCCTCTTCTCCAACCTGTGCGCGTACTGAGACAGGCAATTCCCACGTGTCGGTGGGGATGTTGCATTTATTTAGGGAAGTTTTCAGATGTCCTTGTCGCGTTTCCTCTGCCCTCCTGGTGATCGGCTGCCATTGCGGAGCTCGGAGTAGAGCACTGTGTCGGGCATGCGGGCAATGTGGTTATGATGGCGGTGCGACTTTCAGGTCCATTGCTGTTGGGGTTGTCCATAAGGGTCCTGACGTTCCAGGACCCGATAATCATTTGGATTGGGTGGGGTCGGGGTGGAAGATGCCTGTGCTTGGTCTCTTTTACCATGGGTGGTGGTTGCATACCAACCACTACACAATCCCAGCAGAGCGAGGTCTTGGCCCTTGGAGACAAGGCTTTGTTGTAGGACGGGGACTTACACACACTCATCATAAATTAAAGTCGCCAGAGTTCCTGATGCCGATAGGCCGATTTCCCTTTTGCGGTGGAGAGCTGACCGGTGGTGATTTAACCCGAGGATCACCACACCTCAGGCGAGGGGCAAGGGTGAATAACCTCAGCCGGTATGGGAATTGAACCCGTGTTGTTGGTGTTGTCCTACATCGCAAACTAGCTGTCCAGACAACTGAGCTAAACCGATATATTACCTCGCTGGTCTGCCCTACATGGGAATCCAGATTTCTGTGAGGACAACGGGTGATGGGAGGTAAATACTGTCCCCTTGGCCTTCCCCCCCCAAAAGGAAATTGGGGATTAAAATGATCTTGGTCCCACAGGCCCAGGAAGGTGTTGAGATGCACTGGTTAGAAGGTCTGCCTGGTTCTCTGGGACCTTGCCCCTGTGGTATTAGATGCTGTAAGGTCCACTAGCCCTCAACCCTCCCACCCTGCAATTCTCCCACATATCCCTTTGCCACCTCCCTGCTAACCCCCTAGGATCACTTCCTGGCTGGGCAGCACGGTAGCACAAGTGGCTAGCATTGTGGCTTCACAGCGCCAGGGTCCCAGGTTCGATTCCCCGCTGGGTCACTGTCTGTGCGGAGTCTGCACGTTCGCCCCTTGTCTGCGTGGGTTTCCTCCGGGTGCTCCGGTTTCCTCCCACAGTCCAAAGACGCGCAGGTTAGGTGGATTGGCCATGCTAAATTGCCCTTTGAGTCCAAAAAGGTTAGGTGGGGTTATTGGGTTACGGGGATAGGGTGGAAGTGAGGGCTGAAGTGGGTCGGTGCATACTCGATGGGCCGAATGGCCTCCATCTGCACTGTATCAGGCCCTGGGGATCTATCCGCCTTCAATTCCATCAATTTCCTCAATACCATTTCTCTATTAGTACCTATTTCCTTCAGTTCCTCCCTCTCACTAAACCCTGTGTTCTCCAAAATTTCTGATATGTTATTTACGTCCTTTTTTGGAGACAGAACCAAAGTATGTATTTAATTGGTCATTTATTTGTTCCCCATTATCCATTTCCTTATTTCTGACTGTAAGGGACCAACATTTGTCTTCACCAATCTTTTTCTCTTCACACACCGAAAGAAGCTTACTCTTGCACTCAATTTTCCCTTTCTTAATGAACCCTTTTGTTCTCCTTTGTTGAATTCTAAACTGCTCCCAATCCTCAAGTCTGTTCCTTTTTCTGGCAAATTTGTATGCCTCTTCCGTGAATCTAATACTATCTCTAATTTCCCTTGTAAGCCATGGTTTAGCCACCTTTCTCATTTTATTTTTGCGCCAAACAGGAATGAACAATTGTTGCAGTTCACCCATGCACTCTTTGAATGTTTGCCATTGCCTATCCATCTTTAGGTAACATTCCCCAATCCATCCCAGTCAACTTGCACCTCATACCATTGTAATTTCCTTTATTTAGATCTGGGACGCTAGTCTCAGAACCAATTAGGTCACTCTCCATCTGGATGAAGAATTCTACTATATTGTGGCCCCTCTTCCCCAAGGGACCTCACACAACTAAATGAGCAGCATGATAGCACAGTGGTTAGCACTGTTGTTTCACAGCGCCAGTGACCCGCGTTCCATTCCCGGCTTGGGTCACTGTCTGTGTGGAGTCTGCACGTTCTCCCCGTGTCTGCGTGGGTTTCCTCCGGGTGCTCCGGTTTCCTCCCACAAATCCCGAAAGACGTGCTTGTTAGGTGAATTGGACATTCTGAATTCTCCCTCAATGTACCCGAACAGGTGCCGGAGTGTGGCGACTAGGGGATTTTCACAGTAACTTCATTGCAGTGTTAATGTAAGCCTACTTGTGACACTAATAAAGATTATTATTATTGCCAATTATTCCTTTCTCATTACACAGTACTCCATCTAGGATGGCCTGTTCGCTAGTTGCTTCCTCGATGTATTGGTCCAGAGAACTACCCCGTATATATTCCAGGAATTCTACCGTATTTTTATAATAATAATCTTTATGGTCACAAGTAAGCTTACATTAATGCTGCAATGGAGTTACTGTGAAAATCCCCTATTCAGGCGCCTGTTCGGGTACACTGAGGGAGAATTCAGAATGTCCAAATTATCTAATAGCACGTCTTTCAGGACATGTGGGAGGAAACCGGAGTACCCGGAGGAAACCCACGCAGACACAGGGAGAACGTGCAAACTCCACACAGACAGTGACACCAGCCGGGAATCGAACCTGGGACCTTGGCGCTGTGAAGCCATATTGCTACCCCACTGCGCTACTGTGTTATTAATTTGATTTGCCCAATCTATGTGCAGATTAAAGTCACCCAGAATTTATTGATTATTGATGACTATTTTACTTTAAAGGTTATAAATGGGGGACAGCTGGGACACTGGGCATTTGGGGAGAGATCTATGGGACTGAACAAAGTCAATAAACACTATTAAGGAAAGCTCTGTGTCCTGGCTTCTTGCTTACCAACCATCATCGGGTACACTGAGGGAGAATTCAGAATGTCCAAATGATCTAATAGCACATCTTTCAGGACTTGTGGGAGGAAACCGGAGTACCCGGAGTTTCGGGAGCCGTTCGGAGGAGGAGGAGCAGTCTCTGTGTGAGTATAAAAACCTACTTTAACCCGGGGATCGCGGCCTAGTTTTGGGAGCCGTTCGGAAGAGGAGGAGCAGTCTCTGTGTGAGTATAAAAACCTACTTTAACCCGGGGATCGCGGCCTAGTTTCGGGAGCCGTTCGGAGGAGGAGGAGAAGTCTCTGTGTGAGTTTAAAAACCTACTTTAACCCGGGGATCGCGGCCTAGTTTCGGGAGCCGTTCGGAGGAGGAGGAACAGTCTCTGTGTGAGTATAAAAACCTACTTTAACCCGGGGATCGCGGCCTAGTTTCGGGAGCCGTTCGGAGGAGGAGGAGCAGTCTCTGTGTGGGTATAAAAACCTACTTTAACCCGGGGATCGAGGCCCAGTTTCGGGAGCCGTTCGGAGGAGGAGGAGCAGTCTCTGTGTGGGTATAAAAACCTACTTTAACCCGGGGATCGCGGCCTAGTTTCGGGAGCCGTTCGGAGGAGGAGGAACAGTCTCTGTGTGAGTATAAAAACCTACTTTAACCCGGGGATCGCGGCCTAGTTTCGGGAGCCGTTCAGAGGAGGAGGAGCAGTCTCTGTGTGGGTATAAAAACCTACTTTAACCCGGGGATCGAGGCCCAGTTTCGGGAGCCGTTCAGAGGAGGAGGTGCAGTCTCTGTGTGAGTATAAAATCCTACTTTAACCCGGGGATCGCGGCCTAGTTTCGGGAGCCGTTCGGAGGAGGAGGAACAGTCTCTGTGTGAGTATAAAAACCTACTTTAACCCAGGGATCGCAGACTAGTTTCGGGAGCCGTTCGGAGGAGGAAGAACAGTCTCTGTGTGAGTATAAAAACCTACTTTAACCCGGGGAACGCGGCCTAGATTCGGGAGCCGTTTTGAGCAGGAGGAGCAGTCTCTGTGTGAGTATAAAAACTTACTTTAACCCAGGGATCGCGGCCTAGTTTCGGGGGCCATTCGGAGGAGGAGGAGCAGTCTCTGTGTGAGTACAAAAACCTAACGGCAACTTCCTGTTTTCCACTTTTTTTTTTTCAAAAGTGACGTCAGAGGGAAGCTGTGATTTGATTGGTTGTTAGTAAATCTGCCCCAAATTTAAAAAAAACACAGCTAAACTCGTAAACTTAAATTAAACTAATTAATTAATTAGAGATGGCTGGTCAGATGATGTGCTTGAGCTGCTTGATGTGGGAGCTGGCAGATCCCATTGCGAGCTGCAGCGACCACATCTGCAGTAAGTGTTGGCTGCTCGAAGAGCTCCGGCTCAGAGTTGATGAGCTGGAGTCTGAGCTTCAAACACTGAGGCACATCCGGGAGGGGGAGACTTACCTGGACACTGTGTTTCAGGAGGCAGTCACACCTGTCAGAGTAAGTAGTTTAAATCCTGCCAGTGGCCGGGGACAGCAGGGTGTGACTGCAAGTCAGGCAGGTAAAGGGAACCAGCAGTCAGGAACTCAGGAGCCTCAGCCCTTGACCCTGTCCAACAGGTATGAGGCACTTGCTCCCTGTGTGGATGGCGAACAGGGCTGCAGGAAGGATGAGTCAGCTGACCAAGGCACCATGGTTCAGCAGGCCATTCAAGGGGAGGGTGTAAATAGGCAAGTTGTAGTTGTAGGGGTTTCTATTATCAGGGGGATAGATAGTATCCTTTGTGAGCAGGATAAAGAGTCCCGCATGGTATGTTGCCTGCCCGGTGCTAGGGTGCGGGACATCTCTGACCGGCTTGAAAGGATACTGGAGAGTGAGGGGGAGGGTCCAGTTGTTGTGGTCCATGTCGGTACCAACAACATAGGCAAGTCTAGGAAAGAGGACCTGTTTTAGAGATTACAAAGAGCTAGGATTCAAATTAAAAAACAGGTCCTCAAGAGTCATAATCTCCGGATTACTGCCCGAGCCATGTCCAAATTGGCATTGGGAGGCAAGAATAAGGGAAGTTAACACGTGGCTGAAAGAGTGGTGTGGGAAAGAGAGGCTCCTTTTCATGGGACACTGACATCAGTTTTGGGACAGGGGGACCTATACCGTTGGGATGGTCTCCACCTGAACTGAGCTGGGACCAGTGTTCTGGCGAAATAGGGTGGTCAATAGGACTTCAAACTAGAGATTGGGGGGGGGAAGGGAAAGTCAGGGAACCAAGAGGTGAAGTAATCAGTGGGAAGCGTAGCTGCTTAGGAATACAAAAAAGCACGAAAAGACAGAACTCAGGAGAGGTTACGATAGTCCCCATCTCACAAAATATGACATAGTGTATGGAAAGGCTCAGTAAACCAAGGTCCACCACACTAAGAAAACAAAAAGGGACGGTCAATAGAGAATTAAAGGTGCTATATTTAAATGCGCACAGTGTACAGAACAAGGTAGATGAGCTTGTGGCCCAGATTGTGACTGGCAGGTATGATGTGGTAGGCATCACAGAGATGTGGTTGCAGGGGGTTCAGGACTGGCATGTAAACATCCAGGGATTCACAACCTATCGAAAAGACAGACAGGTGGGCAGAGGGGGCGGGGTTGCCTTGTTAATTAGGAATAAAATTAAATCAATAGCACTAAACGACATAGGGTCAGATGATGTGGAGTCTGTGTGGGTAGAGTTGAGGAACCACAAAGGCAAAAAAAACATAATGGGAGTTATATACAGGCCTCCTAACAGTGGTCAGGACCAGGGGCACAAAATGCACCACGAAATAGAAAGGGCATGTCAGAAAGGTAAGGTCACAGTGATCATGGGGGACTTCAATATTCAGGTGGACTAGGTAAATAGTGGACCCAAAGAAAGGGAATTCATTGAATGTTTACAGGAGGGCTTTTTGGAACAGCTTGTGATGGAGCCCACGAGGGAACAGGCCATTCTGGACTTAGTGTTATGTAATGAGCCAGACTTGATAAAAGATCTTAAAAATTAAGGGAACACTTAGGAGGCAGTGATCATAATATGGTAGAATTCAGTCTGCAATTTGAAAGAAAGAAGGTAGAATCAGATGTAAAGGTGTTACAGTTAAATAAAGGTAACTACAGGGGCATGAGGGAGGAACTGACGAAAATTGACTGGGAGCAGAGCCTAGTGGGAAAGACCGTAGAACAGCAATGGCAGGAGTTTCTGGGAGTAATTGAGGACACAGTACAGAGGTTCATCCCAAAGAAAAGAAAGGTTATCAGAGGGGGGGGGGGGGGGGGGGGGGGGTAGGCAGACATGGCTGACAAAGAAGTCAGGGAATGCATCAAAGCAAAAGAGAAAGCCTATAATGTGGCAAAGAGTAGTGGGAAGTCAGAAGATTGGGAAGGCTACAAAAACAAACAGAGGATAACAAAGAGAGAAATAAGGAAGGAGAGGATCAAATATGAAGGTAGGCTAGCCAGTAACATTAGGAATGATAGTAAAAGTTTCTTTAAATACATTAAAAACAAACGGGAGGCAAAAGTAGACATTGGGCCGCTCCAAAATGACGCTGGTAATCTAGTGATGGGAGACAAGGAAATAGCTGAGGAACTAAATAAGTACTTTGCGTCAGTCTTCACAGTAGAAGACATGAGTAATATCCCAACAATTCCGGAGAGTCAGGGGGCAGAGTTGAATATGGTAGCCATCACTAAGGAGAACGTGCTAGAGAAACTAAGAGGTCTAAAAATTGATAAATCTCCGGGCCCAGATGGGCTACATCCTCGAGTTCTAAAGGAGATAGCTGAAGAAATAGTGGAGGCGTTAGTTATGATCTTTCAAAAGTCACTGGAGTCAGGGAAAGTCCCAGAGGATTGGAAAATCGCTGTTGTAAACCCCCTGTTCAAGAAGGGAACAAGAAAAATGATGGAAAATTATAGGCCAATTAGCCTAACCTCGGTTGTTGGCAAGATTCTAGAATCCATCGTTAAGGATGAGATTTCTAAATTCTTGGAAGTGCAGGGTCGGATTAGGACAAGTCAGCATGGATTTAGTAAGGGGAGGTCGTGCCTGACAAACCTGTTAGAGTTCTTTGAAGAGATAACAAATAGGTTAGACCAAGGAGAGCCAATGGATGTTATCTATCTTGACTTCCAAAAGGCCTTTGATAAGGTGCCTCACGGGAGACTGCTGAGCAAAATAAGGGCCCATGGTATTCGAGGCAAGGTACTAACATGGATTGACGATTGGCTGTCAGGCAGAAGGCAGAGAGTTGGGATAAAAGGTTCTTTTTCGGAATGGCAACCGGTGACGAGTGGTGTCCCGCAGGGTTCAGTGTTGGGGCCACAGCTGTTCTCTTTATATATTAACGATCTAGATGACGGGAATGGGGGAATTCTGGCTAAGTTTGCCGATGATACAAAGATAGGTGGAGGGGCAGGTAGTATTGCGGAGGTGGGAAGGCTGCAGAAAGATTTAGACAGTTTAGGAGAGTGGTCCAAGAAATGGCTGATGAAATTCAACGTGGGCAAGTGCGAGGTCTTGCACTTTGGAAAAAAGAATAGAGGCATGGACTATTTTCTAAACGGTGACAAAATTCATAATGCTGCAGTGCAAAGGGACTTGGGAGTCCTAGTCCAGGATTCTGTAAACGTAAACTTGCAGGTTGAGTCCGTAATTAAGAAAGCAAATGTAATGTTGTCATTTGTCTCAAGAGGCTTGGAATATAAAAGCAGGGATGTACTTCTGAAGCTTTCTAAAGCACTAGTTAGGCCCCATTTAGAATACTGTGAGCAATTTTGGGCCCCCACACCTCAGGAAGGACAGACTGGCACTGGAGCGGGTCCAGCGGAGATTCACACGGATGATCCCAGGAATGGTAGGCCTAACTTACGATGAACGTCTGAGGATCCTAGGATTATATTCATTGGAGTTTAGGAGGTTGAGGGGAGATCTAATAGAAACTTACAAGATAATGAATGGCTTAGATAGGGTGGACGTAGGGAAGTTGTTTCCATTAGCAGGGGAGACTAGGACCCGGGGGGGAACAGCCTTAGAATAAAAGGAAGTCACTTTAGAAAAGAGATGAGGAGAAATTTCTTCAGCCAGAGAGTGGTGGGTCTGTGGAATTCATTGCCACAGAGGGTGGTGGAGGCCGGGACGTTGGGTGTCTTTAAGACAGAAGTTGATAAATTCTTGATTTCTCGAGGAATTAAGGGCTATGGAGAGAGAGCGGGTAAATGGAGTTGAAATCAGCCATGATTGAATGGTGGAGTGGACTCGATGGGCCGAATGGCCTTACGTCCGCTCCTGTTTTATGGTCTTATCTTGGGCCCTGTTACTATCCAGCAGTGATCTGATTGAATGGTGAAGCAGACTCGAGGGATTGAGTGGCCAACACCTCTTTCTGTGTTCCTGATATGATGACCTATGAAGGAAGCCAACGTCCTTATCCATCATTGAAGTAGATCATGGAGACGTCTTTTTCCTGGCCAAATTTCGCCGGCTGGATCTTCCAGTCCTGCCGATGGTCAACCCCGCCATGGGTTTCCCAGCGGTGGGCGGTGCATAGAACGGGACACCCCGTTGACAGAGGCGGGCCCAGAAGATTCTGCTGCCGGCCAAAGGCGGGCTACCTTCGTCGGCCATGACACATGCCGTAGGGGTCGTGAAAATCCCGACCAATGTATCTGTTAAGTAAGCTTACTAATGGGCAGCACGGTGGCGCAGTGGTTAGCACTGCTGCCTCATGGCGCCGAGGTCCCGGGTTCGATCCCGGCTCTGGGTCACTGTCCGTGTGGAGTTTGCACATTCTCCCCATGTTTGCGTGGGTTTCGCCCCCACAACCCAAAGATGCGCAGGCTAGGTGGATTGGCCACACTAAATTGCCCCTTAATTGGAAAAAATGAATTGGGTACTCTAAATTTATTTTTTCAAAAGTAAGCTCACTAATTAAGTGCTCTAGATATTGGAGTTATTGATTTCAGTTTATACATTGTGCTGCTTAATGAATATTTACTGATCATTTTTAAAAATAAATATTTTATTAACTTTTTCAAAAATCTTCTAATACAAAAATTACATGACACATATTTAATTAACGTTTAACAATCCTTTCCTCAACCTGAAAACAAATTAATTAACTAACTACCCCCTCCCATTTTAGCTGCTGACTGAGGTTAATTCCTTAACGTGAGATATAAACGGATGCCATCTTTTATGAAACCCCTCATCGTTCCCTCTTAAACTGAATTTAACCTTCTCTGGGCTTGGAAACTCCATTAATTCTCCCAGCCATGTTGAGACACAGGGTGGAGAAACTGACCTCCAACCCTATAGGATATGCTTCCTCGCCATCAGCGAGGTAAAGGCTCAGACATGTGCCCCCGCCCCTGCCTGGAGCTCCGGCAAGTCCGACACCCTGAATATGGTTCCCGGGGGACATGGTTCTAGGTTCAACTGTAACACTGCCGACATGGTGGGGAAGAAGGTGTTCCAGAATTTCAGGCACGACCGAAACATGTGTCCTTTCTAATTATAATTCTGAAATTGATAATTTAATGAAGTCATTGACTTCAGGAAACAAAGTATTGTACACACCCCTGTCAGCATCAACGGGGCCGAGGTGGAAATGGTTAGCAGTTTCAAATTCCTAGGTGTGTACATCTCCAAAAATCTGTCCTGGTCCACCCACATCGACGCTACCACCAAGAAAGCACCGCAGCGCCTATACTTCCTCAGGACACTAAGGAAATTTGGCATGTCCACATTAACTCTTACCAACTTTTACAGATGCACCACAGAAAGCATCCTATCGGGCTGCAACACAGCCTGGTGTGGCAACTGCTCGGCCCAGGACCGCAAGAAACATCAGAGAGTCGTGAACACCGCCCAGTCCATCACACGAACCTGCCTCCCATCCATTGACTCCATCTACACCTCCCGCTGCCTGGGGAAAGCGGGCAGCATAATCAAAAAACCCTCCCACCCGGCTTACTCACTCTTCCAACTTCTTCCATCGGGCAGGAGATACAAAAGTCTGAGAACACGTACGAACAGACTCAAAAACAGCTTCTTCCCCGCTGTTACCAGACTCCTAAACGACCCTCTTATGGACTGACCTGATTAACGCTACACCTCTGTATGCTTCACCCGATGCCGGTGTTATGTAGTTACATTGTGTTGCCCTATTATGTATTTTCTTTTATTTCCTTTTATTTTCTTAATGATCTGTTGAGCTGCTCGCAGAAAAATACTTTTCACTGTACCTCGGTACACGTGACAATAAACAAAGAAAAAAACGAGGAAAAAAACGGAAGTAATTTGAAACATATTGCTGGGATTTCCCCTTCCATTCGAGACCTGCAACTTGAGGATTCACGCTCTTTAAGTTGCTACTTTTCGTTGCAGTCTCTCACAACTCTTCACACATTCTCCCTCCCTTCAGTTCTGTCGAAGAGCTAAAGGACTCAAAAATGTTTACTCTGCTTTCTCTCCGTACGGATGGTGCTGAGTTTTTCCCGCTTCAATCCTTGTCCCGGGATTCCTGCGTTAGTTCCTCCTGGAGCTGTGTACTCACGTGACTTAGAGGACGGACCGGCTGGAAAAACGTTGCACACTCTTGCCCCATTAGATCCAGTGGGACCGCGACCTCTCTCTGTCTCGTCTCCGGGCTAATCCCAGTTTCAGGGTTTCGCGGTCTGAATAATGCAAGCCGCTGAGCTAATATTGAGCCAAGCAGCAAAGACAATGGATGTTCTATAAGGCCGGGATGTATCAGCGAGTGTCAGACTAAGCGAGACAATGCACTCAAACAGTTCATGAGTATAGAACTGAACTTTCTCTTGTCACATTGTACATCTGAGCTCAGTAGAATGGTGTACAAAAGGGACTAAAGAGTTTAATTCAACACGATTGTATGACACTGGCTCTATGTGCTGCACTTCACACAAATAGATTCATTATACTGTATCTTACTCCCTTACTGTTTTCAGGAAATAGGTTTCTTTGACATGCTAATAACTTGCCATTCAGAGCACAGATAGAACTGGGAAACTGGACAATTCGAATCCAACTAATGCAGTGGAAAGAGAAAGAGGGATGAGCAAAAGGGCTTAATTAATAGATTCTGAATCATCTGCTGGCCTGCCGATGAATACATTCAGCATGGAACCTGGTGTTAGATGACGCCACCGCTGCTTAGGTGAGAGAATTTGCTCAAATATAACAAGTCTCCCTGATTTTTTTTTTTTTGAGATGATCTCACTCGTGTCTCTGTAAAGTTTTGCATTTTCAAATTTAGCTGCTTTGTGCTCGGGGCTTTCAACTTGGCCATCTACATTTGAAAAGGGGTGGTAGGACTGATTGGCCGGTTGGAGGCGATGCTCCCATTGACGGCTGCTTGGCAAATCGAAAGCCTGCAGTCCCTGCCTCTCCACTGAGCGGTCTGAGCAGGTGGAGGGTCAAGGTTTGGGGTTGCAGCATTGGAGCGCTGATTGCTGACAGCGATGGCTGACTTGCTTCTGGGCTGCATGGTGAGCACCGATCATAGAGTCGTAGAGGTTGACAGCATGGAAACAGGCCCTTCGGCCCAACTTGTCCATGCCGCCCAAAATCTACCACTATGCTGGTCCCAATTGCCCTCATTTGGCCCATATCCCTCTCTACCCATCTTACCCATATAACTGTCTAAATGCTTTTTGAAAGACAAAATTGTACCCGCCTCTACTAATGCCTCTGGCAGCTCATTCCAGACACCCACCACCCTCTGTGTGAAAAATCTGCCTCTCTGGACCCTTTTCTATCTCTCCTCTCTCACCTTAAACCATCTAGTTTTAGACTCCCATACCTTTGGGAAAAGATGTTGGCTAGCTACCTTATCTATGCCCCTCATTATTTTATAGTGCTCTATAAGATCACCCCTAAGCCTCCTATGCTCCAGGGAAAAAAGTCCCCGTCTGTCCAGCCTCTTCTTATAACTCAAATCATCCAGTCCCGGTAGCATCCTAGTAAATCTTTTCTGCACTCGTTCTAGTTTCATAATATCCTTTCTGTAATAGGGTGACCAGTATTTCAAGTGTGGCCTTACTAATGTTTTGTACAACTTCAACAAGACATCCCAACTCCTCTATTCAATGTCCTGACCAATAAAACCTAGCATGCTGACTGCCTTCTTCACCACCCTGTCCACCTGTGACTCCACCTTCAAGGAGCTATGAACCTGTGCCTCGAGATCGCTTTGTTCCCTAGATCTCTTTGTCACTCTCCCCAACACTCTACTATTAACTGAGTAGGTCTTGCCCCAATTTGATCTACCAAAATGCATCACCTCACAAATGTCGCTGCCATTTGTTATAGAGGGACTGTTTTTATTATGCTCGGACCTTGATTCCGCACTGAAGTAGATCCCAGCTGTTCCTGTCGGTCCTCACCCTGCTCTAGATTCTCCTCCATTGTTGGCTAGTGATCTTTGAACTGTCACCTCCCACCTGCATCACCCACCCAGACCTACCATTGACCGCACCCCGACTCCAAGGATCTGCATGGGGAAAATCGCCGGCAGTCCACCCACTGACACCCTGCCCGTCAAACAGCTCTTGGACAATCTCGCCTTCCACACCTGGGGCGGGATTCTCCCGCAACCAGCAGGGCGGGCGGTACCGGCTCCAAAGAGTGGCGTGAACCACTCCGGCGTCGGGCCGCCTGGATGGAGCGGAATCCTCCGCACTTCCGGGGGCTAGGCCGGCGCTGGAGTGATTGGCACCGTGCCAACCGGCGCCGAAGGGCTTCCGCCGGCCGGCGCGAGTTGGCGCATGTGCAGGAGCGCCAGCGTGGTCTGGCGCATGCGCAGAACCGCTGGAGTGATTCATGCGCATGCGCAGGGGGTTTCTTCTCCGCGCCAGCCATCGGGGAGCCTTACACAGGCCGGCGCGGAGGGAAAGAGCGCCCCCACGGCACAGGCCCGCCCACAGATCGGTGGGCCCACGATCGTGGGCCAGGCCACCGTGGGCCCCCCCTCCCCTGGCCCCCCGCCCCCCCCCCCCCCTCCCCGAGGACTCCACAGGCCGCCCTCAAAGCCAGGTCCCGCCGGTACGGACATTGTCTAATCCACTGGTCTAAAACGGGTGGCCACTCGGCCCATCGGGGCCCGGAGAATCGCCAGGGGGGCCACTGCCAACGGCCCCCGAACGGCGCGACGCGATCCCCGCCCCCGCTCAAAAACCGGCGCCGGAGAATTCGGCAGCCGGCATCGGAGCGGTGGGGCGGGATTCACACTGCTCCCCCCCCCCCCTCACCCGGCGATTCTCCGACCCGGCAGGGGGTCGGAGAATCCCGCCCCTGATCTCTAAACTAGGACGGTAGTTTATTACCTCTCCAAACTGACTGTATCCTATCTATGAATCATGTTTGTCCTATCATGGGATCGTCAACCTTAACTTTGGACCATTTACCTTCTTCCTATTCCGGTACTACGACCAGGACACAGTAATATCGAGTTTCCTCTGTGTCCATTTGTGCCTGCATTTGGATTTCTGTTCTGGATGTATGCCCCTTACTTCCCTCGCCTTGTCCCTTTCCCTCTTCACTCCTTTCCTCCATGCCTCCTTTTATTTCTTCCTTTTGACACCCTCTTCAAAATCCCTGTCCCCAACCTTCACCATTCCTACATCTTCTTGCCGTCTCAATCCCCCCCCCCCCCCCCCCCCCCCCCCCCCCCCCCCCCCCCCCCCCCCCCCAGCCCCCGGGCCTAAGTCCGCAACTTCCCTCTGTGCCTGTCTCAGAGTTCTTTGAATGGCCCTTCGCAGTACTCGTCCCGGCTCCCTACAAAGAGAATGTCCAGCTGTCTCCCCTCCGCTTTTGCCAACCTCCATTAGCATGTCCGCCGGGGCTAATCTTGCTGGTCTCCTTCTCACCCTGTTCGCTCCACCAACCACTGAGCCCATGGTCTGTGCCAACAGATGCACCATCGCTGCCCCTCTCCATTCCTCCTTCCAGAATGTTTGCTTGCTTGTGAACAAGGCCCTTGCCGATCTATGACCTTTTCCTGGATGATTGCATTGACATAATGACCTTCACAAGAACTTAGCTCATGGGTACAAAGCCTTGCCCTTACTGAAGGCTCCCTATATTTTCCACGTTCAGCACTTTCCAATTCACTGCAATTGTACTATGAGCCTGATCCCTAATCCTATCTTTATCCAACCTCTTCTCCTTCTTTAGCCACCTTTCCTTTAGAATCTTCATTCTGTTCTTCCTGTCCATATCCAAGCCATGTTTCTCACTGAGGTATTCTCACTATTTTCCTGTCTCGGCCTCTTCACCAAGAGACTTATCATCTTCTGCGACTTCAGCCTCCATGGCATGGCGGCACAGTGGTTAGCACTGCTGCCTCACAGCACCAGGGAGCCGGGTTCAATTCCAGCCTTGGGCGGCTGTAGGTGTGGAGTTTGCATGCACACCCTGTGCCTGCGTGGGTTTCCTTCGGGTGCTCCAATTTCCTCCCACAGTCCAAAGATGTGCAAGTTAGGTGCATTGGCCATGATCAATATGCGAGGTGATGGGTGAATGGACCTGGGCAGGGTGCTTTTTCAGAGGATCGGAGCCGACTCGATGGGCCGAATATGCCTACTGCATTGTAGGGATTCTATATCAACTCACTTTGCGCCCTCTGCTTCGTGTTCACTGCATTCCTGTCCTTCCTCTCGTCTTCAATCCCTCCTTTCATATGAAGTCTCCTATCCATATTCATTAAAAAAAAAAAAAAATTTAGAGTACCCAATTCATTTTTTCCAATTAAGGGGCAATTTAGCGTGGCCAATCCACCTACTCTGCACATTTTTGGGTTGTGGGGGCGAAACCCACGCAAACACGGGGAGAATGTGCAAACTCCACACGGACAGTGACCCAGAGCCGGGATCGAACCTGGGACCTCGGCGCAGTGAGAATGCAGTGCTACCACTACGCCACCGTGCTGCCCTCCTATCCATATTCATGACCACTCCCTTATCCCTGTCTTCTCAGGAGGCCTCTCTATACCCACTTCCTCAGACACATGAAATAGGAGCAGAAATAAGCCATCCAACCCATCAAGCTTGCACCGCCAGTCAATAAGATCATGGCCGATCTGTTCGTGTTGAATCTCATATTTGCCAATTAACCGAATAACCTTTTGATTCTCTTGCCCAACAAGAATCTATCTACCTTCACCCTCAAAATATTCAGTGAACCCCCTCCCTCCTCCACCGCCTTCTGAGGCGGAGAGTTCCAAAGTTGCGCAATCCTCTGAGAGAAAAATGCCCCCTCATCTTGGTACTAAAAGGGTGATCCCTAATTTTAATACAGTGCCCCCTAGATCTGGACTCCCCCACAAAAGGAAACACCCTTTCCACGTCCCGCTTCTCAAGACCGTTCAGGAGCAATCAAGTCACCCGCCCTCTAAACTCCAGTGGAAACAAGCCCAGTCTGTCCAAACTTTCCTCATAAGACAACCCGCTCATTCCAGCTATCAATCCAGTAAACCTCCTCTGAACCGCCACCGACGCATTTACATCCTTCCCTAAACAAGGAGGCCAAAACCCCTCCCAGTATTCCAGCTGTGGATTCACCAGTGACCCGCATAACCGAAGCATTACATCCTTACTTGAATGTTCAATTCCTCTCGTAAAAGGAGAAAGCCAGGTCGACTCACGAGCTACTCCAGTCTACTTTAAACAGTTGCCTCCACCTCCAACTTCAGATAAATTGCCAGATGTACAAATATTTGTGAAGAAAATATTGACAAGAAGACAGATCTTTGCGCTAGCCTGAGGGCCATGTTCGGGGTTTGAACAATCGGCAATGCCTGGTGACCCAAACACCGGTCCTAAAATGGGACAGTATGGCCTTGCTGATGAGGAGCAATGTTGAGGAATGTAATCTATTCAACCTACGAGCGTTTGCAGCATCCTAATGCAAGAACACCAAGAGAAACTTACACCTGCTGGATACGAGTAAAAAAGGATCCCATCAATATGCGCGGGCACCAGACTTTGCATTGGAGAACGATTTCTTGAGAGCATTACACAGTTAAGATGCACAAAGTGCTGTTTAACACAAGGCTACAAGAAAGGTACAGAACCCCATGCTGAGCTGGAACTACCTATCTGCAACTGAAAGGGCAGACGACAAAAGGCAATCAAACATCAGGACCAAATCAAATTGTGACAGAAGTGAAGGATGATGACCCCGTTCAAAAGTTGGAAAGCTGCACCCTTAAAGGATTTCTGGACACAAAATCAGCAACTGATCTCAAACTGCACCAGGTTTAGGGCTTACGGGATGAATCGATAAGGTTCTGATCTTCAGAAGCCACTTAGTTCTTCATAGATCGTAGAATTTACAGTGCAGAAGGAGGCCATTCGGCCCATCGAGTCTGCACTGGCCCTTGGAAAGAGCCTATCCCAGTAACCACACCTAACCATTTGGACACTAAGGGATAATTTATCACGGCCAGCCCACCTAACCCGCACATCTTTGGACTTGCGGGAGGAAACCGGAGCACCCGGAGGAAACCCACGCAGACACTGGGACAGCGTGCAGACTCCGCACAGACAGTGACCCAAGCCGGCAATCGAACCCGGGTCCCTGGCGCTGAGAAGCATCAGTGCTAACCACTGTGCCACCGTGCCTGAGCTCAGTACGCCAGCCGACAACCAAACTTACAAATGTGATCGCAGGCAACAGTTTTGATGTCTTAGATGAGGTCGCCCCAGCTAATGACCACAGCTTGCAAGCATCGCATTCAGAAGGCGTTCAGAAGGTTTGATAAAGCCCCTCGATTTTGGGGGCCTCATCGTTTAAGTGCTCCAACAATGCAATAAGAAAGGTACTCAAATGGCAGAAAACGCAGTGAAGCAAGACATCAACTTGGATAGCTAGCCCTGCATGTTTTTTGCAACGCAATTGTCGCCGAGTTGCAGAACAAAATCATCTCAGACCAGCTCATTGAAACCAAAGTAAAAATCAATAGCAACTCAAGAGGAATAAAAGATGGACCGTCCTTTAGATATCATGCAAAAAAATAAAAATAACAAGGTTTACGTGCGTTTTAAATTTATTTTAGATTTTGAGTTGAAAAATAAGGGATTTAATTTTTCAAGCTTCCCGAGATATAGGAAAGGTACCAGAGGATTGGAGAACGGTAATTGTGGTGTCAAGAAAGGATACAAGGCAGGTTTCACAATCACAGGCTTGTTGGTCCAAAATCACCTCAGGTTGTGGAATTATTGTTTTAAAAAATATTTTTATGCAAAGCATTTTCAGATTTTTTACAAAACACAATGCAGACAGTAAAATCCAGTAAAAAAAAAACCCAATGTCCCCCCCCCCCCCCCCCCCCTGCTGACCTTTACCATTCCTTAAAGAAGGCGATGAGCAGCCTCCATCTTGAAAATAACTCCTCCCCTGATCCCCTAACAGAAAATTAAAATTTTTTCCAAGTGCAGTAATTCCACCAAGTCCCCCGCTTTAGGCAGCTCCTGATCCCGTCACCTTACCAAGATCCGCTTCCGGGCTATCAGGAAGGCAATGGCCAACACATTGGCCTCTCTCTCCCGCATGCACTGCCAGATCCTTCGACACCCCGAATATCGCGCCACCCACGGGCTCAGAACCACCCTCACCCCCCCCACAAAACCTCCGACATGGTCCCCGAGGTTGTGGAATTCTGAATGGGAGAAAAAAAAAAAAATCAACAGGTCCTCGGAGAGGTTTGATTGATTAAGGAGAGCCAGCGTGGATTTGGAAAAGGCAGATTGAATTTTTTGAGACGGTTGATGAAGTCAGTGTAGTGGATGCTGTCTATATGGATTTTTAAGAAAGTGTTTAACATGGTACCAAATAAAAGGCCGGTTGACTAAATCTAGGCTTGTGGTATTGGTGGGGCAGTGTCCAACAATAAAATTATTGGATAAAACAATTGGCTTCAGGGCAGAAAGCATGGTAGATGGTTGTTTTATGGATTGGAGGATGGTAGACAATGGTTTCTACTAAGAGTCCCTGCTATGACCACTGTTGAATAATATTGTGTGTGCCTGCATGCAAGGCGCTTGCCCACTGTATGATGTATAGAGTCACACGGTATTAGACTCAGAAAGAACATTGAGTACAGAAGAAGGGAAGTTATGCTGAACCGTTATAAAGATCTAGTTGGACCTCAACGAGAGTGTTGTTTCCAGTTCTGGTCACCACACTGTAAGAAAGACGTGTATCTTTCCCCTTGAAGGGTAAGAGGAGATTTACCAGAATGATTCCAGGGATGGAGGAGTGGAGGTCAGTCCCAAAGGTTGGAGAAGCTGGGGTTGCTCTCCTTGGAGCAAAGGAGATTGAGGACAGATCTGATAGAGGTGTACACGACAATGACAGGTTTGGATAAGGTAGGAAAGAACAAACTCTCCCCATTCACTGATGGTACAAAGACAAGGGGGCACATTTAAGTTTTTCGGAAAAAGGGAGAATGTGAAGAAGACATTTTTTCAGGAAGCGTCGGTGTCCACCGGGGATCAGACAGAAAATTAACCACTTAACCTGCATAGGTTGAAAAGGCTTTGATTTCCCATCCACGATGAGGAAGAATTCTCTTAGCGCAAAACCTTTGCAGAGAGCAGTGAAGAGTTCAGGGCAGAAACCTCACCCTTTTTATGGGTCGTTACTGTGATAAGGCAGGTTTAAATTTCCAGTGTGAATATTAGTGAATGGGTGAATTAAAAAGAAAAATAGATTTCGAGTACCCAATTCTTTTTTTTCCAATTGACAGCCAATTTAGCGTGGTCAATTCATCTGCTCTGCACATCTTTGGGTTGTGGGGGTGATACCCACGCAGACACGGGAGAATGTGCAAACTCCACACGGACAGTGACCCGGGGCTGGGATCGAACCCGGGTCCTCGGTGCTGTGAGGCACCAGTGCTAACCAGTGCGCCACCATGCCGCCCAAGGGGTGGGTGGATGAAACCATAGAATTTACAGTGCAGAAGGAGGCCATTCAGCCCATCGAGTCTGCACCGGCCCTTGGAAAGATCACCCTACTTAAGCCCCACGCCTCCACCCTACCCCCCTTTATCCCCGTAACCCCACCTAACAATTTTTGGACACTAAGGGCAATTTGGAATGGCCAATCCACCTAACCTGCACATCTTTGGATTGTGGGAGGAAACCGGAGCACCCGGAGGAAACCCACGCACACACGGGGAGAACGTGCAGACTCCACACAGACGATGTCCCAAGCCAGGAATCGAACCTGGGACCCTGGAGCTGTGTAGCAACTGTGCTAACCACTATGTTATCATGCTGCCCTGAATGAGTGAATGTGCAGGGTGGACGCTGGGTGAGGATGTAATACTGCGCATTTCATACTGTACAAGCGCAGTCCTCAAACATCGCAAATATGGGAGACGTTTGAGTCTTTTTTTAACAGGTCCCCAAAATTCGAAACCATTGTCCATCCTGCTTGGGGTCTTTCCTTGTCTGGTGTAGCAAAATGACCTTAATAGCATCTTTTATATCCATTTCTTTCAATGGTGGACAGGATGTTATACCAAACCTCACTGACCTGTCCATGATAGCGTGAGAGCATGATAAGTTATAATCTGCCAAGTATCTGTTAAAAACCTCAGGATAAAGCTCACATGACATTGTCCATCTTCCTTCGACTTCCGCTCAGTAAATTACATTGTGTGAAAACCACATGTGATTGGCTTGGATAACTCGCGCAAGTTTCAACCGTCGAGCTGGCAAACGGTCATCAGGGTTGCTCATTGAAGAGGCCCATTGATTTCCGTTTAATCTGATCAAAGCCTCGTTTACATAGGCGCCTCCTTTCGCAACCGCCGGGGTTAGCATGGTGAGCGCGACAGGAAATGCTGAACAACCTCAGCAGGTCTGGCAGCATCTGTGGAGAGAGAAAGAGACAGACAGGGCGATTCACGCAAAAAATGACAAAGGGCGGGATTCTCTGGGGTCCCCGCCACGTGTTTCTTGGGGACGGCACAGCGGTCGCCAGCGATGGGATCGACTGGTCCCACCGCTGTCAATGGGATTCCCATTGAATCCAGAGAGGGTGTGAATCTGAGAACATGTGCTCCATTCGAAGCCCAGTGGGCATCCCGTTTAAGGGCTCACCTGCTATTCTCTGGGAATAACGGGAAGCTGGGTGCAGCAGTGGGGTGGGAGGAAGGGGAGGGGGGTGCTTGGAATTTCATCCAGAGTTAACGTTGCGAGTCTGTATGTCTCTCCTTCAGAGAGCTTGGCTATCATCAATTTTTGTAAAAACCCATCTGGTTCACCATTGTCCTTGAGGAAAGGAAATCTGCCGTCCGTACCCTGTCTGGACCCCATGTGACTCCAGACGCACAACATTGACTCTTAACTGCCCCCTCTCTGAAATGGCCCGAGCAAGCTGCTCAGTGCAAGGGCAATTAGGGATGGGCCACAAATTCTAACCCCGCCAGCGACTCCCACATCCCAGGCTGGATTCTCCAAAATTGGGGCTATGTCCCTACACCAGCGTAAAAACGCTGGCGTTTCACTCTCGACTTTCCTTAAAAAAGTCCAGAGTGATTCCCCTACCTGCAGGGGGCTGGCAGGACCCCGGAGTGCTTGTCGCAGCTCTGGCTGCGGATACGGGGCCCCGCACTTCCGGTCGGGAGTCCGCGCAGGCGCACGGCGGCCGCCCCATGCGGCATGGCGGACTCGTACTGCGGACCGTCATGAAATATGTAAGCCCCCCCGAGATCGCGCGCGATCGTGCCGCACGATCGCTCCCCTGCCCGTCCATGAGCCCCCCCCCCCCGGTGATCGATCCCCCCGCCCCCCACCAGGGCCGAGGTTCCTGATGGCCGATAGATGGGTAGAACCATGGCGTCGGGAACTCGGCCCGTTTTGCGTGGAGAATCCCGGTGGGGGGGCCCTCAGTCAATGGCCCCCTACCCGCGCTGTGTAGATCGCGCGCGAGCGACTCCTGAGCGATTCGCCGGTTGCGGCGCCGGTCCCGATTTCCGGCTAAACGGCCATCCCCCCCCCCCCCCCCCCCCCCCGGCGCCGAACCCGATTTCGGCGCCAAGGTTCGGAGAATCCAGCACCCCGGGCCATGTGCGAATAAAGTTTAAAACGAGGCTATGTAACTGTGCCTGTCATGATATTCAAACACACACATCATGATAGACACACCAACAGACAAATCAGAACACACAACACCACAACCAATCACAGACAAGGACAGGGACAGTATAAAAGGACAAACACGACACCTGGTGGCCAGTATTAGCTGGAGACCAGGACAAGGACAGACCTGTTACACTACACACTCAGGGAGACACAACGTGCAGAGTATCCAGACCGAATTGTATATAGAAGTTGAAATAAAATAGAGTTGTACCAAATACAACTGTGTTGGTTCATCTGTGCATCAGGGCACCCAACACCACATGGTACAGGAGTGGATCGATACCTGCCGGCATACCTCAGTGTACAGAGACAACCACCAGTACCCAGGCAAGATGTATTGGCTCCCGGTTCCGCAGCCGTTCCAGTGCCACGGCGATCTCCGCGAAAACTGGCGGCAATTCCGGCAAGCGTTTGAATTGTTCCTGGTGGCAGCTGAACTCAAAGACCTGGATGATAATGAAAAAATTGAATTTCTCCTCACCATCGCCGGTGCAAGAGCAAAAGAAATCTTCACAAGGTTCAGGTTCTTCAGGAGGCAACAAAGGTACGATTACCAGGCAGTCCTGGACAAATTCGCCAAGTACTGTGAGGAAAAGGCACTCCAATCGGCAAGTAAAGGTAAGAAAAGCGGCAGTACTCACCTCGTGGCTGGGATCCCGGAGGCCGAATTCCCAGAGGCCGAAATCCCGGGCCTGAGAGAGGGCTGGGTCGAGGTCGGTGGCCATCTTGCTAAAGGTATCACGCTAGCACAGTTGCGAGAGCAGTGCGCAGAACCAGAAATTTCGTTTGTGCATGCGCGAGAAGCTGCGCATGCGCAGTCAAGAAAACGGCCATCGGTAAAGGAACAGCGATCTGCGCATGCGCAGTCACTTCCTACGTGCTACATACCGAGCGTCAGGATGTCAGAGGCCCCAGACCGCACCAATTTAAAGGGGAAACGTCCCAAATCCAATTTAAAAGGGAAACGTCCCAAATCAAAAAAACAAAAATCTGTTCAAGCTGTAAAACAACCTTCCCTCACCTGGAATGACAGCACATTGCCGCAAATTGACCCAGGAGATGAATTTGACCTCCGAAGAACCCTGCAACAAGCAGTTACCTACGCACAAGCCGATGATTTCGACCTCGAATACTTCGATACCGATCTTTATATTTTTTCTGGACCTCGCGAGCCCAATGACAGCTCCATGGTCCTAGACGACTACGACTCGGACGAACCTTTCGTGTTGCACATTGGCGACCCCCACATTGAATCCGACGCAGATGCGGATTCATTTTTCGGATTTGAAGATCTTCAACCCAGCAGATATGACGTTCCAACTTATCAGTACCGGATGATGCCGCAGCCTGAAATTAACAGACAGGGAGCGGTGCAAGCACTCGGAGAGCGCCCTGCTGCCACACAGAGCGTGGTCCACGTCCCGCTCAACGTTCCCGACTCTATGAAAGAAGACATGCAAGACTCCAGAGCGCAGTCCTTGCATGAACAAGAAGTGACTCCAGAGTCACAAGCCTCCACAGCAAGCTTGTGGACAGACTCCACAATTGCAGAAACGCAAGACTCCAGAGCGCAGTCCTTGCACGAACAAGAAGTGACTCCAGTGTCACAAGCCTCCACAGAGAGCTCGTGGACAGCCTCCACGATAGAAGCAACGCTTGACTCCGATGCGCAGTCCTTGCAGGAACAAGACCATGAGGGTCTAGCAACCTCTCCTGACCAACCAGCGGCAGACGATGCAAGTCTGCCATGCTCACGTGAACAGCAAGAAGGCTATAACAGCCTACCATGCTCCACTGCACAGCAGCATGACCATGACGGTCTCTCATGCTACAATGAAGGGCACAGCGCTGATGACTGTTCAAGCCCAACTGAAGACAAGCCAAACGAATCACCTCTTCCAAGCCCGAAGAAAAAAGGTTTATGCGCTGACTTCAGGATCATTATAGCCGAACAGAGATTAATAATGCTGCACGGTCACAGAAGGATGCTGAGGATTTGCTAAAGAAATTACTTGTATGTTTAACTTGCAAGGAGCAGACTGAGAATTGCCAGTGTTTTAGTACGGATAAAAAAAATGGACAAGACATTGATCCTCAGGTAATGGAAATAACACAACCTGAATCATACCTACAGCAGGGACAAGTGTCTCCCTTCAACACAACACCGCAAAGTCCCAACTTCGGAGACCAGTAGTTAGTCAGTAATGACTCTTCAAACCTTGAGGGGAACATTAACTGCATTGAATCTATACACACTCCACTGATAAATGAGCAGAACATTGGAGCAAGAATCCTGAGGACACCGACATCGAGTAGTCAGATAAAGAACTTAAAACCCGCAGCAGTTTCAAGTGAACCAAGTGTGCTTTCCACTAATGGTGAAGATGCAGATAAGGTCGACCCGATTATCCATTGTACCACACTAACCCCAGTGATTAAGCAGTTATGTCTGGGGAGTATAATGTGGGCAATTGAGAACAGTAAAAGAGAGACTGTGACTATGCCAGTCCCAGCAAAATCAGACCCAGAGACTATGAAGGCATGTACATTAGACAAAGATACATATGAGGTAACTGAGAAGAAAATTGAAACGGAATGTTCTTTGGAACATAGTACAATGTCGAAAGAAACATTGGATCCTACATTTGAGGCCATACATATGGGAGAATTTGAGGGTAATAAACAAGGTTCTGCAATGTCTGGGGGAAGATTTAAAATTCCAAAGAAGAAAAGCCCAAATGAAGGACAACGGCAAGACAATGACAGTCCACCGCCATGGTTTGCACCACCAGATGAAAACTCTGACAATTTACCCAACCCTAGTGAACAGCAAGCTGCCAGTGAGGATCCATCCACGGGGTGTGAGACGAGTGACGGCGGCGTCCCACTTCCCATGCAGGGGGTGCAAAGCGACGGACCTCGCCTAGTGCGTACGGAGGCACTCGACGATCACGGTGGGACCACTGACAACTGCGGTGACACCGCACCACTTCCACCCTCGGTGGCTCGGGCCTCTCCACTGGTCGGTGCACTCCTGCATGTCCCGACTCCACAAGTGCAGCTTCACGAGGTCTCGGCTGCCTCTAGTGGGCCTGCTGGGACTCCGGACGGGGAGCATCGGCGGAAGACGGACCGGACTCCGGATGGGGAGCAGCCGGGCGCCGACTCTGGTTCGCGTACGCCAGACTTTGCTCCAGACGGGCAGTGTCGCGGCCTCGGTGGTGGCACGCTCAGGGTGACAGCGGATGCCACAGCGACGGGGAATGGATCACGTGACAGTCGCACTGGGTCAGCAATAACAACCAGCACCGACAGTCCAAGACGGATACACCAATTTACACCACAGCTATGTCCACACATTTGGTCCACACCGACAGTGCGGCCAATGACAGCTCATGCTGGACAGACCCAGTATTCCAGCCTGCAGCAGCCGGCAGTCTATGCAGCATGTTCTCAGACAGGCCAGCGCTGCGCATTGCCCACTGGTGGGGTCAAGACTGAAGGAGGAAAACCGCCAGTGCAGTCTGCACTACAGACTGGATGCCTTAGTTCCTGCCCAGGATTTGCTGCACCACAGCCTAGCCACATAGCGTTTTCCTGTCTGATGCGGGGTTCTAGTTTCACACCATCGCCGGACATTGATGCGAGCAGCAATTCTCTCTCCAAGGCGACATGCTTCGACGCTTCTCAGCGGAGTCGCCCTTCCGGCGCAGCATGTGGCCAGAGCCAGCGTGCACGGTCTCAGCCGACTTCAACATCTGGCACATTCATCGCCTTGCACGATATTAGTGATGGTGCCTCTTCGGTGTCAACGACCCATCGGCTACAAGGTGCCATTCAGCAGCACCACCACAAACATAAAAAGAAAAAAGACTCCACCTCGTTCCTGGTATGCATGGCGGGTGGATTGGTGCGTAGGCGCAATCAGCGAGCCTTGCGCCGCCTTCCACGCTCGCAACTGAACCGTACACACACGCCGGATCCTCCACTGGTTCCCAAGGATGACTTCGCGGAGCTGCCACGGATCATGCCCCTTCCATCGCCACCCGTGGCCAGGCTTGCACATCAGCTGGTGGTTCTTGACCCACCCTTGAGGCGGTCAACCCGAATTCGTCGCACACCTATTAGACTGGACTTATAACACTGTTCATACGTTTAAACGTTAAACACTACTGTATGGTAACCTGTTGTTGTTTTATCGTTCCAGATATCGTTTGACCGGACCACTATTCAAAGTTTTTTTGCATTCATGTTTTGTTATGGTACAACCTCGTTAGCATGATGCACCCGACATCACCCCATGTATATAGTTACGTCGTATGCACATGCTGTAAATAACACACACACACACACACTCTTAGATGCACACACGACACAATTATATTTATAACCAAGTAGGCACATATCTTTGTAAAAAGGGGGGATGTCATGATATTCAAACACACACATCATGATAGACACACCAACAGACAAATCAGAACACACAACACCACAACCAATCACAGACAAGGACAGGGACAGTATAAAAGGACAAACACGACACCTGGTGGCCAGTATTAGCTGGAGACCAGGACAAGGACAGACCTGTTACACTACACACTCAGGGAGACACAACGTGCAGAGTATCCAGACCGAATTGTATATAGAAGTTGAAATAAAATAGAGTTGTACCAAATACAACTGTGTTGGTTCATCTGTGCATCAGGGCACCCAACACCACACCTCCCTCCCTGATCCACAATCTCAGCAACCTCCAGCTCAAAGTGGATAGAGGCGCTCCTAAAAATGTGTGTGTGATTCTGAAATTCACCAGGAGCGCTCGAAACCAGCACATTTCACACCACACGGGTTGCAACTTGCCTGCCGTTATAATCCACTTAAACAAAATTCAAATCTGTACACCGTGCCTGTGAAGTCACACCCAGGGAGTCTCTTTTATTTCTCCAACTTGCTGTAGAATCGCATTGAGATGTATTTCTGGGCCTTGGCAACCTCAGCTATGCTATTTTAAGCACTTAGCCAATTGTAAATGCTTTCATATTAAATGAACCCAAAAACGAAGTGATTTTGATTTTTAAATGTGCATGTTCCAGACTAGCTTTCAGTACTGTGAAATCAGCTGGAATGTGTCCAGCTGGAATGAACGAAGACAGAGAATTGACAGGGAAAATAAAAAGATAGATTTCTGTGGTGCACTGTGGTATAATTAAGGCATCAAATCTCATTTGATGAAGGTTTAAAAAAAAATTCTGCTTGCTGACATCTAAGCTAGTTCCTCTAAGTAGTGTGCATGACGTGTTAGTTTAAGTTTCTCCGGAAGCCCAGGGAATGCGGTGGAAGGGGAAGAGGTTCGGAACCAGGATTTCTGGATCATTAAGGCTAATGTGCAGGTTCAGTCGGCAGTTAGGAAGGCAAATGCAATGTTAGCATTCATGTCGAGAGGGCGAGAATACAAGACCAGGGATGTACTTCTGAGGCTGTTTAAGGCTCTGGTCGGACCCCATTTGGGGAGTATTGTGAGCAGTTTTGGGCCCCGTATCTAAGGAAGGATGTGCCGGCCTTGGAAAGGGTCCAGAGGAGGTTCACAAGAATGATCCCTTGAATGAAGAGCTTGTCGTATGAGGAACGTTTGAGGACTCTGGGTCTGTACTCGGAGTTTATAAAGATGAGGAGGGATCTTATTGAAACCTACAGGATACTGAGAGGTCTGGATAGAATGGATGTGGAGAGGATGTTTCCACTTGAAAGAAAAACTAGAACCCGAGGGCACAGCCTCAGACTGACGGGACGATTCTTTAAAATAGAGATAGAACATAGAAAAATACAGCACAGAACAGGCCCTTCGGCCCACGATGTTGTGCCGAACCTTTGTCCTAGATTAATCATAGATTATCATTGAATTTACAGTACAGAAGGAGGCCATTCGGCCCACTGAGTCTGCATCGGCTCTCGGAAAGAGCACTGCACCCAAAGTCAACACCTCCACCCAACACTAAGGGCAATTTTGGACACTAAGGGCAATTTATCATGGCCAATCCACCTAACCTGCACATCTTTGGACTGTGGGAGGAAACCGGAGCACCCGGAGGAAACCCACGCAGACACGGGGAGGATGTGCAGACTCCGCACAGACAGTGACCCAAGCCGGAATCGAACCTGGGACCCTGGAGCTGTGAAGCAATTGTGCTATCCACAATGCTACCGTGCTGCCCTTAAGAACAAATAAATCTACACTATATCATTTTACAGTAATCCATGTATCTATCCAATAGCTGCTTGAAGGTCCCTAATGATTCCGACTCAACTACTTCCACAGGCAGTGCATTCCATGCCCCCACTACTCTCTGGGTAAAGAACCTACCTCTGACATCCCCCCTATATCTTCCACCATTCACCTTAAATTTATGTCCCCTTGAGGAGGAGGAATTTCTTCAGCCAGAGGGTGGTGAATCTGCGGAAAACTTTTGCCGCAGAAGGCTGTGGAAGCCAGGTCACCAAGTGTATTTAAGACAGAGATAGATAGGTTCTTGATTAATAAGGGGATCAGGGGTTATGGGAAGAAGGCAGGAGAACGGAGATGAAAAACATATCAGCCATGATTGAATGGCAGAGCAGACTCGATGGGCCGAATGGCCTAATTCTGGGCCTATGTCTTATAATCATCATCCATTGATCATCTAGTGGACATGTTGATGAAAGGTGTGCGTTACGTTGCCTGTGGAAAGCATGGGGTACAGTGGCCAAGGTTGTTGTGCAAATTCCGTGTTTTATACCAAATCATGTCAGAATTCCAGATCTGGAAGTTTCCCTTCCTCCCACATTTCTGATAGATCCTATTTTCACCATCAGGGGAAAGGGGACGGGATGTGATTTGCACACTGGGAGAAACACAGCAGAGCCATTTGTACTCAGTCCTGAGTTCAAACAGACTACAGTCGCTGAAGCAAGGTCTGTTTACTGCAGTGTGGAACATAACGGCTGCGATATTCCGCCCCAATGGATGTTTTGTTGGGTCACTAAATTTTCTGTTGCCCCACCCCTCATGAACAGTTGCACTGCGGGTGGGATCGGAAAATCTCGGCCGATGATTTTTTAGAGTCGCATGAACGCTTGTAAAAGATGGAGAAGCTGTCAAGTTTTTTAAATCCCCTGCCCTTTATTGTTTGAAAAAGTCCAGACTGCTACTGAGTTGAAAAAAATTAGTGCTTTCAGTTTCAGTGGTTGTTTGTTGACATAACTCTAAGGGTTATCATTGTAGTATTAGTGCTACACGACTATTTTTATAACCTATCATTGTCACAGTTGGGGGTCTGTAAATTATTAGTTTGATTGACAGCTCCCAGAGGTTATTAAGGGATTAGTTGTCTTTGATATATGAATACAATTTTATGAATACAATTTTGTTTATGAATACAATTTTGTCTTATTAGGAGATATTAAGTAGTTGAGGGGATTTAATTGTATTGAACGGGCTTTTATCAATAGAAGTGTTTTTTATATAGTGATGTCTGTAACAGATACTTTGAACTTTATTTTATTTCATCTCAGCATGGCTCTTGAGGTCTAATCAAGGGGGACACCGGGTGAGTTGACATGGATGGTGCAAGGGAAAAGGATGGTGGATAGGAGGTATGAATTGGAACGAGTTCACACCAAGTTGATAATTGGGATTATTGGGGGAATGGGGGTGGATGGGGGGAAATAGATTGACATGGAAAGTATGGGGTGGGTAGAGGGTTGGCATGGAAGGTATGAGGGGCCAGTGGGAGTGGGAGGCATGGGCACCATTTTCTGGCATGGATGGGGCATGGGGAGTGAGTGGTGTGATGAGGGGGTATGAGAACTATAGGGTCGAACTGCTTTTATTGTGACAGGTATGAGCAACAATGCGGGTCTTTACATCAGCCCGCCTCAGCACTCAGCCAGTCTTCATGGCTGGCCCCCGAAATGTTTCTGGGACGGCGGGTCCCACTCATAGAACATAGAACATACAGTGAAGAAGGAGGCCATTCGGCCCATTGAGTCTGCACCCTCACTTCCACCCTATCCCCGTAACCCAATAACCCCTCCTAACCTGGTCACTGAGGGCAATTTATCATGGCTAATCCACCTAACCTGCACGTCTTTGGACTGTGGGAGGAAACCGGAGCACCCGGAGGAAACCCACACAGACACGGGGAGAACGTGCAGACTCCGCACAGACAGTGACCCAGCGGGGAATCGAACCTGGGACCCTGGCACTGTGAAGCCACAGTGCTATCCACTTGTGCTACCGTGCTGACTCCAGCACGCATCTGCCACCCTGGGCTGAAATTCCGTCTTTCCTGAGGTGGCTCCGGTGAGTTGGAACATCGAAAACCTGGATCATTAGCTGTGGGAAGTGTAGTCGACATCGTCTGCGGGCAATGGCGTGTGGAATGTACGGGGTACGTCGTCTTAAGACTTCGGTTGCACAGTCTATGAACGTTGACGGCCGGTTTGGGTGTTAAAATAGATGAGGTGTATTGCAAAACATCATTCCTCCACTGTCCTGACTACAGGAATGTAGTGTTTGACTGCAATAAACCAGGCCGGAATAATGTGAGGCTGAATTCACATCCTGAAGTGCCTCGAAATGGCACAGCTGGATAATAGAGCCCTGGGCTTAGTGTTTCACCTTGTTAGTCATACATGAGAAGAAGTGACAATAGAATAGAATAGAATCCCTCCAGTGCAGAAGGAGGCCATTCGGCCCATCGAGTCTGCACCGACCCTTCGAAAGAGCACCATACCTGGGCCCAACCCCCCCGTCCTATTCCTGCAACCCCACCCTAAGGGGCAATTTGGCAGGGCCAATCCACCTGCACGTCTTTGGACTGTGGGAGGAAACCGGAGCACCCGGAGGAAACCCACACAGAGAGAAAGTGGGGAGAAAGTGCAAACTCCACACAGACTGTCCCCTGAGGTGGGAATCGAACCCACGACCCTGGCGCCGTGAGGCAGCAGTGCCACTGTGCCGCCATAGAACTCCGTCTCCAGGTTAGCAAAAAAGAGTTTTGGACGCACTATTGAACAGATCCATATCTAATCTTGCACAGGGTTAGTTCAACACTCACCCATTTTAAATCTTACAAGACCTTTCCCTTGTTGGTTTTATTCACCTCTCTTCGGAAAGTAGATAGTCTAGCGAGCTTCAATACAGTATAAATTGTACATGGTTGGCGGCGGGGAGTGATTCGGTGGATGTTTTCTCAATCTTGTTATGCTCTTATGAATAATATGATGCATGTCATGAGCAGATAGGAAATTGAAATTCAAATGAGGATCCAGGTTCAGCAGAATCAGTTTTACAGGCATGTTCTCATTTGCCCTCAGAGTAAAGACACCCTGCATCGAATTCCTTGATGAGCGATTGTTTGCAAGGGGAGAATTTAGTTTTTATTGAATCAGAGAGTCGTATAGCAGAGAAGGAAGCCATTCAGCCCATCGAGTCTGGTGCTGGCCCCTTCAAAGAGTAGTCCAGTTAACTCCCACTCCCTTCCTCCTTCCCCTACAGGTGTTATTCTCTTTTTGCTCTTTAAGTATTTATCCAATTCTCTTTTTCATTCATATTAAGCCAAGAACATAGAACATACAGTGCAGGAGGAGGCCATTTGGCCCATCAAGTCTGCACCGACCCACTTAAGCCCTCACTATCCCCGTAATCCAGTAACCCCTCCTAACCCTTTTGGTCACTAAGGGCAATTTATCACGGCCAATCCACCTACCTGCACATCTTTGGACTGTGGGAGGAAACCATAGCACTCGGAGGAAACCCACGCAGACACGGGGAGAACATGCAGACTCCACACAGACAGTGACCCAGCGGGGAATCGAACCTGGGACCCTGGCGCTGTGAAGCCACAGTGCTATCCACTTGTGCTACCCTGCTGCCAAATGGAAGTCCAAACTCTTACAAGGACAACAGCACATAGACGTTGTACCCACCTATAATTTTTTAAAACCATTTTCATATGTATTTTTGGAAAGTTTCTGTAATTTGAGCATGCATAATTAGGCCATAAGAAATTGGGATAGGAGGAGGCCATTCAGCCCTTCGAGCCTGCTCCGCCATTTGATAAGATCGTGGCTGATCTAACTCTCACTCAGCCCACTATCCTGCCTTCTCTCCGTTACCCTGAATTCCCCCACTGATTAAAAACCTATCGATCCCGGCCTTGAAAATGTCCGAGGACCCGGCCTCCACAGCTTCCTGGGGTGAAGAATTTCCAAAGATTCACCACTCTCTGAGGGAGGAACTTCTTCCTCAAATCCATCTGAAATGAGCTCCCCCTTATTCTGCCACTTTCCCCTCTGGTCCCACACTCTCCCATGAGTGGAAACATCCTCCCAAAATTGACCTTGTCGAACCCCCACAGAATCGTACATGTTTCAATCAATCACCTCATATTCTCCTGAACCCCAAGGAGTACAGGCCCAGCCTGTTTAATCTCTCCTCATATGACAATCCCTCCATACCCAGGATCATCCTAGTAAACCTCCTCTGCACTGCCTCCGGTGTTAATATATCTTTCCTTAAATGAGGGGACCAAAATTGTACACAGTATTGCAAATGTGGCCTCACTAGTAAGTCATGGCGTTGATCTGCCTCCATTACCGTGGCCATTCCTCAGATATGAACTTCAAAATTATTTTCAGCTTACCTGTTGGGGCCTGCTCACTTCCATTGCCCATGGAATCATTTGGAATCTGTTTGACACAGTGCCCAAATATTTCCAATTTAAAATAGCAATCCGGGGAGGCCTCGGACTCCTACTTGCGTATTGTAAGGGTCCACCACCCGAAACAGGCAGACACTTCTGGCACCGGGTGCTAGACCTCCCTTTTCAAAATGGCGCCCGTCGAATATTTTATTCTTTGTCTGGGTTAATGATGCTATAAGGCCACTGGCTCCATATCATGTCCTTGGCCACCTTGTTGAAGATGGAGGCAACAAGTTAAAGTTGGGGGACTCTTACCCGTGAACCAATGTCCCACCAGCGTGTGATACTTAGGAACTCCAATATAACGCCATATCTAGGGTGGGTTTCTCCCCGACCCGGCAGGGCGGGGGGTCCCGGTGGGATGGAGCGGCGTGAACCACTCCGGCATCGGGCCGCCCCTTAGGGGCCAAGCCCTCACCATGAGGGGCTAGCCCCGCGCCGGAGTGGTTGGCGCGCCGCCAGCCGGCGGGAAAGGCATTTGACCCCACGCCAGCCGGGAAATCACTTCTCTATTCATCACATCCCACTCTCTGGTGGCCACACATTCTGTGCTACAATCAGCCGGGAGCGTCAGCGGTTGCTGACATCATCGCTGCGCATGCGCAGGGGGGGGTGTCTCTTCCGCGTCGGTCACGGTGAAGACTGTGGCAGAGGCGGAGGGAAAAGAGTGCCCCCACGGCACAGGCCCGCCCGCGGAGCGGTGGGCCCCGATCGCGGGCTAGGCCACCGTGGGGGGACCCTAGGACCCCGGAGCCAGCCAAGGCGCCGCCTAGTCCCGCCGGGAAGAGATGTGGTTTGATCCTCGCCGGCGGGACAGGCATTCCAGCAGCGGGACTTCGGCCCATCGCGGGCCAGAGAATCGCCGGGGGGCTCACCGCCCGGCGCGGTGCGATTCGCTCCCCCGCCGAATATCCGGTGCCGGAGAATTCGGCAACCGGTGGGGGCGGGATTCACGCCAGCCCCCGCCGATTCTCCGACCCGGCGGGGGGTCGGAGAATCCCGCCCCATGTCACCACCCCACTGTGATTTAAATTTGCCAAATGTTTCCCAGTTTACCACATTTTTAAAATCCCTACCACTCCCTCTATCTACAGCAACGCCTGCATTTATAGAATCATTGTTACAATGGCACAAATGTAGGCCATTCAGCCCATCGAGTCTATGCTACCTCTCTGTAGAGCAGCCAAATTAGTCCCATTTCCCCCGCACTATCCCCTTAGCCCTGTTTATTTCCCTCAGGTGCCCATTCAATTTCATTCTAAAATCATTGACGTCTTTGCTTCCAGCACCATCAACAGGTAGACTAACAGAATGGGCCGACAAGTGGCAGATGGAGTTTAATACAGAGATGTGTGAGGCGATGCATTTTGAATGAGGGGAGAGGGAGAGGCGGCCCACGAGACATTTTGTTGACTGTTGCGCACGCGTGGGGTCGCCACATTCTCGTCCGTGTAGTTTTTTTTCCTGCCGGTATGGCTGAAGTGATTCGCACATAAAGCGAGGGCGAGTGAGGCGAGGAGCGTGCTGATTGCTCACAACATTGACTGTGAGAACCGTGCGCTCCCTCTGTGTCCAAAGTGTAGATATTTAGTTTGTTTTTACCATTTGAAGTTGATGACAGTTTTAAATGATGAAGCATTTTGTATAACTCGTTATGAAATATTCAGCGTGTATTAAATGTATTTAATCTTATTCATGGGGTCACGGTTAGTGAACGAGCCCCGATTTCAATCTTGCGGCCCCCTGAGATGAACGAGGGGCCATCATGCGACCAATCACCAGCCTGGGTTGCCCATCACTTAAGCTCCCCCTTAAATGAATTGATGCCGCTTATCTGAGCAACTCCTTGTGGTAACACGTTCCACAATCCCACTGCAGCTATGAAGATCGATCAATGGGTAAAAGGTGGATCGAGGAGGTGGGTGTTGAGGAGAGCCTGAAAGAAGGAGCAGGTAGAGAAGGAGATGTTCAGGGTTTTTCGGCCGAGGAGGCGGCTTGCCATTGGCCGTTGACGGGACCTCCCAGTCCCGCTGATGTCGCCAATGTTTTCCGTGGCTCATCCATCCTGCCGCCAGAGACCTTGCCGGGGTGGGGGGGGGGGGGGGGAGGGTTGCCGGGGGGACCGGAAGATCCCGCTACCAGGAAAGGGTGGAAAATTCCATCCGTAATTCCAGAACTAGGCTCTCTGGAATGCTGCCGGCTCATCAACGGTGTACATTAAGACAAGCCGCTGGCAGCACCTGAGTTTGGGCCCTTTAACGGGCCTTAACCTGGGCAAACCCTTACTTTCATCACAGCCCGTGGACAGGATGCGTGAAGGCAGTTGGAAAGAAACACAAGTGGTTTACTGAGGTGCAGAATGAAGGGCTGCCAATCAGTGGAGCCAGGCCCCATGCCATGAGAGAATCAAACTCAACAATGCTCGCAATCAGGCCTGTTTGCGCAGGCCTTGTTCGGCATATAGCATAGAGACAACCTGAGTGAAGTAAGTGCAGCAGCTTCAGGTGCAGTCATATCTCGAGTTACTGACAGCCACCCGCCTTTGTAACATTAGCTAAAGGGCACTGAAGCTCCTCGAGACACGAGAAGGTTTGCTTAATACCTGGTGAAGCTGCAGAGCCTGTGTATAAAAAGGGGGCGAGATTCTCCGATATTGAGGCCAAGTGTTTCACGATGGCGGGAACAAGGGGCGAGATTCTCCGACTCCCCACCGGGTCGTGAATCCCGCCCCCGCCGGTTGCCGAATTCTCCGGCACCGGATATTCGGCGGGGGCGGGAATCGCGTCGCGCCGGTTGGCGGCCCCCCCCCGCGATTCTCCGGCCCGGATGGCCGAAGTCCCGCTGCTAAAATGCCTGTCCCGCCGGCGTAGATTAAACCACCTACCTTACCGGCGGGACAAGGCGGCGTGGGCGGGCTCCGGGGTCCTGGGGGGGGGGGGCGCGGGGCGATCTGGCCCCGGGGGGCGCCCCCACGGTGGCCTGGCCCGCGATCGGGCCCCACCGATTGGCGGGCGGGCCTGTGCCGTGGGGGCACTCTTTTCCTTCCGCCTTCGCCACGATCTCCACCATGGCGGAGGTGGAAGAGACTCCCTCTACTGCGCATGCGCAGGAATGCTGTCAGCGGCCGCTAACGCTCCCGTGCATGCGCCGCCCGGAGATGTCATTTCTGCGCCAGCTGGCGGGGCACCAAAGGCCTTTTCCGCCAGCTGGCGGGGCGGAAATTCGTCCGGCGCAGGCCTAGCCCCTTAAGGTTGGGGCTCGGCCCCCCAAGATGCGGAGCATTCCGCACCTTTGGGGCGGCGCGATGCCCAACTGATTTGCGCCGTTTTGGGCCAGTCGGCGGACATCGCGCCGACACCAGAGAATTTCACCAAGGCCCGGGCACAACCTATTCTGGCCCCGGCCCCTCACCAACATGGCGCCAGGGTTCTGGAGCCGGCCGCGGAAGGAGGTAGGCCCGGGGGGGGGAGGGGGGGGGAGAGGCCGGCCCGCCGATTGGTGGGCCCCGATCGCGGGCCAGACCCCATCGGAGGCCCCCCCCGCCGGCGAAGGAGCCCCCCCAGCGTTCCCGCACTGTTCCCGCCGGCAGCGACCAGGGGTGAACGGCACCGGTGGGACTGTCATTTTTTTCTCCGGCCACTCGGCCCATCCGGGCCGGAGGATCGCCGCCCGTTGTTTGTGGCGATTCTCCGAGCAGCCCGTCGCGACTCTCGCGCCGCTGGTTTCAGGGTGGTGGGGGGGGGGGGGAGAATCGCGTGGGGCATCGGGGTGGCGTGGCGCAACTCGCGCGGCGCCCCGGCGATTCTCCCACCCAGCGAGGGGGGGAGAGAATACCGCCCAGGATAGGCCAAATCCATCGCCATAGTAATGGGGCAAAAGGCGGAGATAGGGTTAGCCGACCCAACCATGATAGGCATCGCTGGAATCGCCTGCAATAATGTTTTGCTAATGAATCTCACTCGATGGGCAGGTTTCACCGTCGGCGGGATCCTCCCTTTCGCCGGCAGCGCACTCACGCCCGTTGACTTCCCGACGGCGTTGGGATGAACCTCATTGGCCGGCTGCCAGGATGGAGAATCCCGCTGCCGGCGGAGGCGCGGGACAGAGAATCCCGCCCGATATCTTTCTCTTTCGGATACTGCCCAGTCCCCTCTACATGCTCGCTATTATTTTTCTTTTTGTGCCAATTTTTGAGTTTCCGTCCTCTGCCCTCTGAGGCAATGACGTCTTGCTGGAATGTGTTGGTCAACCTTAGTATCTCATCCAAGTGCGTGCCGTCAGGGGCTTATAGCTGGAGGGGCTTTATTGTCACGTGTTCCGCGGTACAGTGAAAAGTATTGTTCTACGTACAGACCAGGCAGATCGTTCCGTACATGACAAACATAGGACATACGATAAATACACAATGTAAATACATAGACACAGGCATCGGGTGACGTATACAGAATGTATTGCTACTCAATAGAGAAGATGTTTGGAGAGATCAGATCAGTCCACGAGAGGGTCATTCAGGAGTCTGGTAACAGCGGGGAAGAAGCTGTTTTTGAATCTGTTGTGCGTGTTCTCAGACTTTTGTATCTCCTGCCCGATGGAAGAGGCTGGAAGAGTGAGTAACCCGGGTGGGAGGGGTCTTTGATTATGCTGCCCAGTTTCCCCAAGGCAGTGGGAGGTGTAGACAGAGTCAATGGATGGGAGGCGGTTCGCGTGATGGACTGGGCTGTATTCACTCTCTTGTGGTTTCTTACGGTCTTGGGCCGAGCAGTTGCCATACCAGGCTATGATTAATTAGGCCGTGCTTGGCAAGTCCAACAAATACTCCTATTATTTTGGTGAACCAAATAATGTGAGGGATGCAGATCAGTGAGTACAGGCTAAAACTATTTGGCCAGATTTATTCAATAGGTTAAGACACACACAGAAGCTAAATGATACAACATAATAGCTAAAAAAAACAACTTCACATCAACCCACAAGGGGCTAACATGCTTTTTTAAGAATGTGTAAAGTCTGGTAAGCAATAGGGCTAGTGAATGAAACAGGTTGGGCTGTTGGTAAATTTTCCATATGCAATGTGGGACATGGACGTGTGACTCACAGTTTATCCACATGGATTTGTATTCCCTGCCAGGCCCAAAACTGAGCAGCCAGGGTTGTAATTTATACCATGGGATTAATTTAGACCCATTTCCTCGATGTAAACAAACAGGCTGAGAATTTGACAGATCTCGCAGCTTGAGAGGGGAGGTGCTAATGTCTGAATGCTCACTGTTCCCTTCACTCATCTCCTTCAATGGCTCAGCAAGTGGAATAGATCGAGTTTCTCTTCCTCGGTCTGTCACCCTGCTTTCGTTGACAATTCAAATCTACCACAAATCGTAACAAGGCACTGACTCAAGCAAAAGCAAGGCAGTTACTGCTATAGGCCGAACATCTGCCGTTATGGACCAATAGTGCTACCAGTTACATTAATTTGTCACCATTAATACAGATTATGGAGTCCTCCCAAAGATACAGCTGATTGTACCCATTTTGTAAGCTCGACACACAATCAAACATAAAAATGAAAATACAGAACTGTCCTCAATTCTCTTTGCGAGAGACTAATCTGAGGACTTAATTTTCTTTTGGCATAATGCTGGTTCAGCACCATGTATCGTTTATCTTCTGTGTATTGTTAACCTGTTGAGTAAATCCCACCTAATAGATTTAGCCTGTCCACCTTGGTTTTTCATCAACATATCTTCTGGTTATTAGAAGCAATGGGACAATGTCCTGGGCATTCAGTGAGCAATATTCAAAGCTAGGGTTTAATTGGTAAATTTTTGCACAATTATATATATTTGAACAAAGAACAAAGAAAAGTACAGCACAGGAACAGGCCCGTCGGCCCTGCGCCGACCATGCTGCCCGTCTAAACTAAAATCTACACTTCTGGGGTCCGTATCCCTCTATTCCCATCCTATTCATGTATTTGTCAAGTTGCCCCTTAAATGTCACTATCGTCCCTGCTTCCACCACCTCCTCCAGCAGCGAGTTCCAGGCACCCACTACCCTCTGTGTAAAAAACTTGCCTCGTACATCTACTCTAAACCTTTGCCCCTCGCACCTTAAACCTATGCCCCCTAGTAATTGACCCCTCTACCCTGGGAAAAAGTCTCTGACTATCCAAATGACTATTTTTCATATGGGAAATGAAGCAATTAACCTGCAATGGGATAAATGATCAGCTTAACCATTTTTAGCGTCATAGGGTGAGGGGTAATTGTTTTCTGTGCTGTTTCCGTCTACTTGAGGAGGCAGAGGGTGCGTTGATTCAGCTTCATATCCGAAAGGTGATGGACGGAATCTCGTGCTCTCTCCTGTGGCGGATTTGCTGGCGGTTGGATACTGAATCGGCAAGAGGGTGGTGCTTGGGGACCTCCCGCCCTATTTCACCCCGTTTAACTCTGTGGAAAGACGTACCATGGCCTTCCCGCCACCAGCGAGGCCCTTGATTGACCAATGAATGCCCGCCTTTAGGCCCTTGCGGGGTGGGGGAGGGGTGGGGTGTGTGGGGGGGAGATCCAGTAGAGAAACAAAGAAAATAGGAGCTGGATTAGGTTCATTCACCCTTCGAGCCCGCTCCGTCATGCATTTTGATATTGGCCGATCAACCAACTCAATCCCGCCTTCTCCCATATCCTTTGATCCCCTTTGCCGCAACTGATTTTCGAAATCACACAATTTTCTTGAAATCACACAATTTTTTGGCCTCAATGACATTCTACGGTAGCGAATACCACAGGTTGACCACTCTCTGGGTGAAGACATTCCTCCTGATCTCGGTCCTAAATGGTCTATCCCGTATCCTCAGACTGTGAGTGTAGTTCTGTGCGCACACTGTCGGGAACATCCTTCCTGCATCGACCCTGTCCAGTCCTGTTAGAATTTTATAGGTTTCTATGGGATCCCCCCTCAGTCTTCTGAACTCCAGCGAATACAATGCTAACCGACTCGATCTCTCCTCATACGTCGGTCCCGCCATCCCAGGTGTCAGTCTGGTAATCCTTCGCTGCACTCCCTCTACAGCAAGAGCATCCTTCCTCAGGTAAGGAGACCAAAACTGCTCACAGTATTCAAGGCGTGGCCTCACCAAGGCCATATATAATTGCAGCAAGGCACCCTGGGGTAGAGTCTCGGTGGTGCTGCCATTTGATAGGGCTGCAGCTCTCGGCAGGCGCGACCTCTGACCCCGGGTCCCTTGATCCCAGGGGTGGCTCGCTGACGGCCTGTTAAACGCATGCTTGCCTTCATAGGACGAGCTATCAAGTACAAAAGCTCGAAAATTATGTTACAATTAGAGAGAACGTTGGTTAGGCCACATTTGGAATACTGTGTCCAATTCTGGTCACCGCACTACCAGAAGGAGGCTTTGGAGAGAGTACAGAAAAGCTTTACCAGGAATTTGTCTGGTACGGAGGGTATTAGCTATGAGGAGAGATTGAATAAACTGGGATTGTTCTCTTCAGAGAGATGGAAGCTGAGGGGCGACCTGATAGAAGTTTATAAAATTATTAGGGGTAGAAATAGGGTGAACGGTTGGAGGCTTTTTCCCAGGGCGGAAGTGTCAATGACAAGGGGGCACAAGTTCAAGGACAGGTACGGTTGAGATGTGCGGGGAAAGTTTTTTGCACAGAGGGTGATGGTGGCCTGGAATGCACTGCCAAGTGAGGTGGAGGTAGATACGTTAGCGACCTTTAACACTTATCTGGATAGGCACAGGAACAGACGGGGTATGGAAGGATACAGGGGGTTGGTCTAGATAGGACACGTGATCGGCGCAGGCTTGGAGGGCCAAAGAGCCTGTTCCTGTATTGTTCTTTGTTTTTTGAATGGAGGGACTTTCGAAAAGAGAGGCAGTGTGCAGGTCTTGCCAGCTCTTCAGCAGGGAACTGAGACCCTCGTTGTGTACACAAGACTCCACCGAGTCTCTCTAACTGTGCGGTACTCTTCCGAACCCACCGAGCGAAATGTTTCAGTTTCAGTTTCTGCCCCTCCCTAGGCTGAGGGCAACAATCATTTAAATAATAATAATAATATAATAATCGCTTATTGTCACAAGTAGGCTTCAATGAAGTTACTGTGAAAAGCCCCTAGTCGCCACATTCCGGCGCCTGTTCGGGGAGGCCGGTACGGGAATTTGCATTTGCACCTTCTCCTATGGAAAAAAACTCAGCACTGGTAATCGGGGTCTTAAAGCAAGAGGAATCCTGCAACTCAATTCATCGTTTCGTTCCCTGAGGACATCCAATTTCTTACCTACACACGATTACACATTTATTCCTTTGTCGTGTTTGTGTTGTTCCTTGTACTTATAAGGTGGAGTGTGGATGATCAAAAAGTGTGTTGTCGCAGTTTTCCCCCTCTGCTTCGGCAAGGCAGTGAGGCAAAGGTTTCAATCTGGAGGCACCGACTAAGGTTCATAGCGTGTCTGCTCCTCTGCCTTCACAGGCCTGGGTGGCAATGTGGAGAAGCAGACCGATACCCGCTGAAATCGATACAAATATTAATGGGCGAGTTATATAACTGGTGGGCGATCTGCCAAGTTACCGTTAGAGGGGAAAAGTGGGACGTGATCCACAATGTTGTCTGAGCTCTTTCCGAGTGGCTGCCGCTTTAGACGGGTCCACTAACACGTTGGACGTGGGGCTGGATTTACTTCAGGACTGACAGCAACTCGGGTCTATCTCGCAGCAAGATAGTCGGAACTTTTTTCAAATATTTAAAGGAGAGAGTTTTAAATGCCTGAGCAGCATGATAGTTGCCACTGACAGTTCATTTTGCTAACTTTGTCGGGTCCAATGAACTTGACAGGAAATGTGCGCTTTCTACACACATTCATGCCTACCATTAACAATACCTTACCTCTCAAAATGTGCACGTGACCTCCCCCAAAAGGCACCTGACCTCTCCCACAGGTAACCTGTGACCATATCCACACCTCTCTAAAGTACCCCACAATGTTTATAATTGCTCCTACCAAGATCTTCCCCATTTCTGGAGAACGAAAGTCAGACATGACTGAAGACAGCTGATGTTTTGTATGGACATTCACGTGTATAAGGCAGCACAGTGGCGCAGTGGTTAGCACTGCTGTCCACAGCCCTGAGGTTCGATTCTGATCCTGGGTCACTGTCCGTGTGGAGTTTGCGCATACTCCCCGTGTCTGCGTGGGTTTCGTCCCCACAATCCATGTGGGCAGCACGGTGGCACATGTGGTGAGCACTGTGGCTTCACAGCGCCAGGGTTCCAGGTTCGGTTCCCCACTGGGTCACTGTCTGTGCGGAGTCTGCACGTTCTCCGTGTGTCCGCGTGGGTTTCCTCCGAGTGCTCTGGTTTCCTTCCACAGTCCAAAGATATGCAGGTAGGTGGATTGGCCATGATAAATTGCCCTTAGTGAACAAAAAGGTTAGGAGGGGTTATTGGGTTACGGGGATAGGGTGGAAGTGAGGGCTTAAGTGGGTCGGTGCAGACTCAATGAGCTGAATGGCTTCCTTCTGCACTGTATGTTCTATATTCTATGTTCTATAATCCTAAGGTGTGCAGGTTAGGTGGATTGGCCATGCTAAATTGCCGCTTAATTGGAAAAACATAATTGGTACACTAGATTTTTTTTAAAAAGGACATGCACGTGGATACACAAATCCCAACCTGGACCCATTCCCACGTTGGAGCTGGGTCTTCCAAATTTCAGCCTCTCCCATAGTTTTCGCAAAAATCTAAGCCGGACTGCAGCTCACAGAAAACAGAGTCTATTTAAAGAGTCTCTGAACATCAGCAATCATGACCGACACTGCAGTGAAGTCTCCCATTAAAAGTAAGGTTATTTCTCCAACCAAATGCAATGAGTAGAGGATAAATGACATTAATTCCATATGGAAAATCAATCCTGGTTACTTACTGAGAGTGAAAAGTTCAGGCATGATTGACAGATGGTTTAGCCAATCATCTTTAACCTGGCGTAGACTTGTTGGGCAGGTGTTTCGTGGAAGAGGTGGGACGGTCGAGTCAGGAAAGATCTCGACTCAGCAGCCCACCATATTTTAGTTCTGGGGAGTCCGAGGCTCGCCACCTCAGGGGGCAGGCAGATGATGGTGTCAGTAGGCTATCACACCTCCCTCCATTCACTGGGACATCGGACCAGTTATCATGATGTATTCCGGGGCCTCAAACTCTTCTTCACCTTTCATCTCTCCACCCATTCTGCATCCCCAGTGCCTTAATAACCTCCATGTCCCGTGTTTGCCCCTTGTACACTGCATGGCTCTTCTATGCTCCCTCATAATCTCCGTGCCTCTTCAATGTCATCTCATGTGCTCCTTCACTCTCAAATCCGCCATGCCCCCTCCTTGCCTCCTCCGATCTATCCTCCCCAGCCACTTACTCAGTATCCAGCAGGGACAGACCTCAGGATGTCTTTGAAATGGACATTAAAAAAAAACATTCTAACATTCGATATAGCTGTCATTCAAATACACTTCACATTGCGAAAAATTAATCTAATTTGTAAAAGCGATTTAATAAATTAAACCCTTCAAGTAGTCAACCTGTTGTAAAAATAGCAAACAGTTTTATTCACCATATCAAAAACAGATAATCATCATAGAATTTACAGTGCAGGAGGAGGCCATTCGGCCCATCGAGTCTGCACTGGCCCTTGGAAAGAGCACCCTATCTAAGCCCATATCTCCACACTATCCCCACACCTCCATCCTATCCCCGTAACCCCACCTAACCATTTTTGGACACCAAGGGTGATTTAGCGTGGCCAATCCACCTAACCTGCACATCTTTGGACTGTGGGAGGAAACCCACGCAAACACGGGGAGAACGTGCAGACAGTGACCCAAAGCCAGGAATTGAACCAGGGACCCTGGAGCTGTGAAGTAACTTGTGCTAATACATAGACACAGGCGGGTGAAGGACACCAAGTGTTTATGGACCCCTGTTTTAAAGTCTGATTTGAAAAGGGGCACCTCAAACAGTCCAGCACACTCGGTACCTCACTGCAGTGAGGGCCTAGATTTTGGACTCTCTAGTCCTTGGAAGTAGGCCGCGAACCCACAACCTGAGGCAAGTGTGCAGCCTGAGCCACCGCACCTGCCAAGCAGGGAGAAGCCCGCAGGTTGCGAGAGGTGCGGCGCAATTTCATGCTCTTCCTTGGTGTGGCAAGAGGGGCTGCTGCAGTTCAGAAGCATCCGCCTTTGCACATGAAACGCTTCAAGGCGCCAGGAAAGTGCTGACGACGTAACGTTAGGGAACGCTTTCCTTGCGGTTAAAATCTAAGGGAAACATTTCGGAAGTGGAAAAAGTTTCATAACCTCTTAAAACTATTAATTAACATGTGAACAAAGCTCCTGCTGGATAAATGGATCAATTTATTTGAGACTCAGGCAAGCACTCATCAAGCATAACACATACTTGGAAATGTAAACAATTGTGATCTTTATAATTGAGAAAACAGATGGTGTTTTTCTAAGCTACACCAGATGTCCTGTCAATCTGAGCAGCCCAGTTGGCTTTTGTTTCTTTAAGGGGAGGCTGCTGAAGATTTTGGACAATTTAAAATGGTTCTAGGCATTTAAACCACTTTAGATGATTAAACTAGAGAAACCAAGTAGAGTTTTATTCAGTTTTGAATGCATAGTAGTACTTTTGCAAATTGGAAAAGTACTCTAATGCATCTTAACACTTATACAATGTTGATCAATATAATGGACTAATTATCTTTACAGGTCAGAACCTTATGATTAATCACTGTGGTAAAAACATATCTAACTTGCAATACAGCTTCTAACTATTGAAACTGAATGAACAATTTATTTTCTTTGTATTTCTAAGCCTGCCAATTAAAATATTCCAGGAACAGGTGACTGTTTTTCTTGGTTCCCCACTTGGAACTGCTGTTCTCCCATGGTTCATGATTCCTCCAAGAAGACATGGACCATGTCTACTTACAGAAGGCCAGGGGTGAAGGGTTTTGGGGAATGGTTACAGTTTGAACTTCCCACCCAGCCAATGAAACTGGCAAGGACGGGAATGTGACTTGAAGGCTGACTGCCCACACACTGGCAAAGAATTGCCAGAAGCAGGAATATGGCGGGAATCCTGGAACCCGGTCCTTTCCGAGGCCCCTTCAGTTGGCCTGACTCAGCGAGAATCCAGACTGGTGTGTCATCAAATCCAAACACATGCGTGTCAGTACTGGCAATTAAGAACATAAGAACATAAGAACTAGGAGCAGGAGTAGGCCATCTGGCCCCTCAAGCCTGCTCCGCCATTCATGAGATCATGGCTGATCTTTTGTGGACTCAGCTCCACTTTCCGGCCCGAACACCATAACCCTTAATCCCTTTACTCTTCAAAAAACTATCTATCTTTATCTTAAAAATATTTAATGAAGGAGCCTCTACTGCTTCACTGGGCAAGGAATTCCAGGATTCACAACCCTTTGGGTGAAGAAGTTCCTCCTAAACTCAGTCCTAAATCTACTTCCCCTTATTTTGAGGCTATGCCCCCTAGTTCTGCTTTCACCCACCAGTGGAAACAACCTGCCCGCATCTATCCTATCTATTCCCTTCATAATTTTAGATGTTTCTATAAGATCCCCCCTCATCCTTCTAAATTCCAACGAGTATAGTCCCAGTCTACTCAACCTCTCCTCATAATCCAACCCCTTCAACTCTGAGATTAACCTAGTGAATCTCCTCTACACACCCTCCAGTGCCAGTACGTCCTTTCTCAAGTAAGAAGACCAAAACTGAACACAATACTCCAGGTGTGGCCTCACTAACACCTTATACAATTGCAGCATAACCTCCCTAGTCTTAAACTCCATCCCTCTAGCAATGAAGGACAAAATTCCATTTGCCTTCTTAAACACCTGTTGCACCTGTAAACCAACTTTTTGCGACTCATGCACTAGCACACCCAGGTCCCTCTGCACAGCAGCATGTTTTAATATGTTATCATTTGAATAATAATCCCTTTTGCTGTTATTCCTACCAAAATGGATAATCTCACATTTGTCAACATTGTATTCCATCTGCCAGACCCTAGCCCATTCACGTAGCCTATCCAAATCCCTCTGCAGACTTCCAGTATCCTCTGCACTTTTTGCTTTACCACTCACCTTAGTGTCTTCTGCAAACTTGGACACGTTGCCCTTGGTCCCCAACTCCAAATCATCTATGTAAATTGTGAACAATTGTGGACCCAACACTGATCCCTGAGGGACACCACTAGCTACTGATTGCCAACCAGAGAAACACCCATTAATCCCCACTCTTTGCTTTCTATTAATTAACCAATCCTCTATCCATGCTACTACTTTCCCCCTAATGCCATGCATCTTTATCTTATGCAGCAACCTTTTGTGTGGCACCTTGTCAAAAGCTTTCTGGAAATTCAGATATACCACATCCATTGGCTCCCCGTTATCTACCGCACTGGTAATGTCCTCAAAAAATTCCATCAAATTAGTTAGGCACGACCTACCCTTTATGAACCCATGCTGCATCTGCCCAATGGGACAATTTCCATCCAGATGCCTCGCTATTTATTCCTTGATGATAAATTCCAGCATCTTCCCTACTACCGAAGTTAAGCTAACTGGCCTATAATTACCCGCTTTCTACCTACCTCCTTTTTTAAACAGTGGTGTCACATTTGCTAATTTCCAATCCGCCGGGACCACCCCAGAGTCTAGTGAATTTTAGTAAATTATCACTAGTGCATTTGTAATTTCCCTAGCCATCTCTTTTAGCATTCTGGGATGCATTCCATCAGGGCCAGGAGACTTGTCTACCTTTAGCCCCATTAACTTGCCCATCACTACCTCCTTGGTGATAACAATCCTCTCAAGGTCCTCACCTGTCATAGCCTCATTTCCATCAATAACTGGCATGTTACTTGTGTCTTCCACTGTGAAGACCGACCCAAAAAACCTGTTCAGTTCCTCAGCCATTTCCTCATCCCCCATTATTAAATCTCCCTTCTCATCCTCTAAAGGACCAATATTTACCTTAGCCACTCTTTTTTGTTTTATATATTTGTAGAAACTTTTACTGTCTGTTTTTATATTCTGAGCAAGTTTACTCTCATAATCTATCTTACTCTTTACAGCTTTTTTAGTAGCTTTCTGTTGCCCCCTAAAGGTTTCCCAGTCCTCTAGTCTCCCACTAATCTTTGCTACTTTGTATGCTTTTTCCTTCAATTTGATACTCTCCCTTATTTCATTAGATATCCACGGTCGATTTTCCCTCCTTCTACCGTCCTTCCTTTTTGTTGGTATAAACCTTTGCTGAGCACTGTGAAAAATCGCTTGGAAAGTTCTCCACTGTTCCTCAACTGTTTCACCATAAAGTCTTTGCTCCCAGTCTACCTTAGCTAGTTCTTCTCTCATCCCATTGTAATCTCCTTTGTTTAAGCACAAAACACTAGTGTTTGATTTTACCTTCTCACCCTCCACAGGTATTTTAAATTCCACCATATTGTGATCGCTCCTTCCGAGAGGATCCATAACAATGAGATCCTGAATCAATCCTTATTGTACATCAGAGGGCACTATTTTCTGACTGGGTCGGCTGCCGGTTTTCTGCTTCATCTATATCAGTTCCCCTTGATTGAGTGGACAATCAATCCATTCTCATTTGAAATATAGATAGACGGACTCTGAGGAGAGTTAATGAGCGGGAAGATTCAGTTGGGTCAACCGATTTGGAAAAGGAAAAAAAAAAGACTTGCTGTTAAATAGCACCTTTCACGGCGTCAGGGCATCCCAAAGAATTTGCAACCAATGACGAGTTTCGGGATGTAGTCGCTGTTGCGATGTGGAAACGCAGTTGCCAGTTTGTACACAGCAAGATCCCATGAGCCCGGGAACCTCACAGTGACCAGATAATCTGTTTTCTGTGCTGTTGATTACGGAATTAATAATGGCCAGGACCCCGGTGGAGAACTCCCCTGTTCTTCTTTGAAATAGTGTCAAGGGACCTTTTTTTAAACCTCCACTGGAGAGGGCAGACGGTGCCTCGGTTTAACACTGCTGACCAAAGCTGGCACCTCCAGCCGTGCGGCAGTCCCTCTCTGCCCCACCGGAGTGCCAGGCTCCATTTTGTCCTTAATCCTCTGAGGTGGGACTTGAACCCACAACCTTCTGATTCACAGTGAGAGTCACTCAGCTGCGGACGACACCTTCCGGCGTTATTTCAGAGCCGACAGAAACTGTGAGCTGTCGGAGGCTGTTCACGTGTTCTGCTTGCTCCAAAATATATCTAAGTAATGAGTTAACTGTTCCGTTGGGAATTTCCAGGCGCCAGCAGCGTATCTTGTCGGCGGGAACACCCAGAAAATTCCGGATTTTGTGTGCATCTGACGAACATGCACGCACATTCCGTACATGTACATAGGTAATGAGTTACAAATTTAAACATCGCCTTTAAAATATGAATGAGTTGCAAAGTTTGTGAATTTGTGGCCTAAGTATGGCCCGGTAGCACAGTGGTTAGCACTGTCGCTTCACTGCTCCAGGGTCCCGGGCTCGATTCCCGGCTTGGGTCACTGCCTGTGCGGAGTCTGCACGCTCTCCCCGTGTCTGCGTGGGTTTCCTCCGGGTGCTCCGGTTTCCTCCCACAGTCCAAAATGTGCTAAATTGCCCTTGGTGTCCAAAAAGTTCAGGTGGGGTGACTGGGTTACGAGGGTAGGCTTAAGTAGGGTGTGGTTTCCAAGGGCCGGTGCAGACTCGATGGGCCGAGTGGCCTCCTTCTGCAAATTCTATTCATAAACCTTTCGTGGTTTATGGAGGCCAATGTATTTGCAGCTAAATTTGGATTCTGAAGGAACATTTAGCCTTTGCGGTCCAATTTCAGGAATTTATTATCAGATTGAAGAAGTTAAAAGTAATGAATTGCGTCGGTGAAAAGGTAACAGAGGCCACTGCAGTAATGAAGTTCTGATGCTGGAGGCTTTAATTTCCTCAGCCCGCTATTTTTAGCACAGTGATAAACATGCTCCCAGGCTCACTAAATACTTACATTTGATAGGCTTTTCGGCCTATTTTAATTCACCCATCCAGAAGCAAGCCCCCCCCCCCCCCCCAACCCCCCGTCGCTGCATCAAATCTGTTCTTAAATGATTCCTCAGCTGTTGTCTTCACTGCAGTATCTAGGATCAGACTCCTGTTTGTTGCGATCTCATTAGGCTGACAGACAATTGCGCTCAAGCGCTGAAAACAGTGTTTGAACTAGCTGGGGTGCCTAAAAACCACCAGGCCCATCGGTGGCGATGCCAGGAAAACAATCTTCACACACAAAAGCAGCAGAAACCTGGAACTCTCGCCCCTTCAAAAAGCTGCTGGGACTGGAGGTCGTATTGTAAACGTCGTAACGGAGATTGATAGTTTGTTGTTGGACAAGCGTATTAAGGGATTATGGAAGTGGGGGGGGGTGGATAAATGGAGTTAAGATACCGATTATCCATGATCTGACTTGCAATATGAGGATCTTCCATCGCAGTTAATGTGGGACTAATGAGCTAAAACTAAAGAGCTGGTCATTGACTTCAGGGAGCAAGTTACTGTCCACACCCCTGTCAGCATCAATGGGGCCGAGATGGAGATGGTTAGCAGTTACAAATTCCTATGGGTACACATCACCAAAAATCTGTCCTGGTCCACCCATGTCGACACTACGGCCAAGAAAGCACCGCAGCGCCTATACTTCCTCAGGAAACTAAGGAAATTCGGCATGTCCACATTAACTCTTATCAACTTTTACAGATGCACCATAGAAAGCATCCTATCGGGCTGCATCACAGCCTGGTATGGCAACTGCTCGGCCCAGGACCGCAAGAAACTACAGAGAGTCGTGAACACCGCCCAGTCCATCACACGAACCTGCCTCCCATCCATTGACTCCATCTACACCTCCCGCTGCCTGGGGAAAGTGGGCAGCATAATCAAAGACCCCTCCCACCCGGCTTACTCACTCTTCCAACTTCTTCCATCGGGCAGGAGATACAAAAGTCTGAGAAGACGCACAAACAGACTCAAAAACAGCTTCTTCCCCACTGTTACCAGACTTCTAAACGACCCTCTTATGGACTGACCTCATTAACACTACACCCCTGTATGCTTCACCCGATGCCGGTGTTATGTAGTTACATTGTGTACCTTGTGTTGCCCTATTATGTATTTTCTTTTCTTTTCATGGCCTTAATGATCTGTTGAGCTGCTCACAGAAAAATACTTTTCACTGTACCTCGGTACACATGACAACAAACAAATCCAATCCAATCCAATGTAGTAGCACCCACACAGTGATGTAAGACGGCACATGACCCACACCCAGGGTCAGGTGAGACGTTAGACTGAGCCATGTGCGCCAACCAGCATGGAGGCTGCTGATAGCTTTACCTTTTACCGTCTGTTTTTAAATTGCTCCAAGGATCAAGAAAGACTCGAGGTTAGTCATAAGTTAGGCATAAGAAAACAAACTCACCAAACGGTAACCAACACATGACAACCTGGAACAGGCTCCAAGGGCTGAATGGCCTACTCCTGTTCCAATATTCCTAACCGTACAAAATTCAAGGTCCTGTGATGCCTTTAGCGGGTAAAGTAAATATAACTTGGGGTGATCTTGCATTTACTGAATGACACATAATCGACGCCACCGCAAGATTTAATTTAAATGTATCGATGGACCATGTCATTTGAATGGTCTTATTAATGTTTATGGTGCCCATTCACAACGTCAAGAATAAGATGCCCTGGAGACCTGAAGTGTGGATGGATTCAACACTGACGTGAGACAGAAATGTTGCCTTTGTTAAGGCTGTAAAGTAACACAGACACGATTCAATTAAAAAAAAAATTAAACGATGCAGCCGATCTTCCGCTTGGTGCAGTAAATCCCTCTCTACGATGGTCTGAAATTCCTGGGGCTTCCCTCGCGGACGAGCGAAGGACTAAGGCCTACACCAGGGTCAAAATATAAACAGGACAGGGAACCTCGCAAGGCCGGATCCCGACAGACATTCCCATCCCTGCTGCTCCAGGCAGGCATCTTTCGCAGGCGGCCCAGAAGAAGTAGGCCTCACTCTATGCCTTATGATCTGAGCTGGGCCCCAAGAGCCAGTGAGTGACCTTTTGGCTCGAGCCCGACCAAGAAACAATCGTGTAGTTGATAGTGAGGAAGAAAACTGTAGACAGCAAGAGGATGTCAATGGGCGGGTCAGGTGAGCCGGAAAGTGGCAAATGGAATTCAATCTGGGTACCGTGTAAGTATGAGGTAGTGCTTTTCGGTTGAACAAACAAGGCAAACGAGTAGGGAACAAAATGTAAGGTTGCTGAGAACAAAGAACAAAGAGCATTACAGCACAGGAACAGGCCCTTCAGCCCTCCAAGCCTGTACCAGTCATGATAACCCTTGGCCAAAACCCTCAGCCCTTCCTAGTGCTGTATCCCTCTATCCCCAGCCGATCCATATATTTATCAAGATGCCTTTTGAACGTCATTAATGTATCTGCCTCCACAACCTCCTCTCGCAGCGCGTACCAGGCACTCACCACCCTCTGTGTAAAAAACCTGCCTCGCACATCTCCTCTAAACGTTGCCCCAAGGACCTTAAACCTATGCCCCCTGGTGACTGACCCCCTCCACCCTGGGAAAGAGTGCCTGCCCATCCGCTCTATCCATGTCCCTCATAATCTTGTAGACCTCTATCAGGTCGCCCCTCAACTTCTGTCGTTCTAATGAAAACAGTCTGAGTTTATTCAGCCTCTCCACAGTGTAGGGGAGCATAGGATCCTTGGAATGCACGTCCAAGGGGCTGTTTAGCACACTGGGCTAAATCGCTGGCTTTGAAAGCAGACCAAGGCAGGCCAGCAGCACGGTTCAATTCCCGTAACAGCCTCCCTGAACAGGCGCCGGAATGTGGCGACTAGGGGCTTTTCACAGTAACTTCATTTGAAGCCTACTTGTGACAATAAGTGATTTTCATTTTTTCATTTCATAGATCCCTCAAGCTAGCAGAACAGATGGCAAAGGAGGAGTTTGAAATCCTTTCCTTCATTGGCGAGGCACAGGTGTCTTTTCAGACCTATATAAAACACTAGTCGGACTGCAGCTCAAGTATTGTCCACAGTTCTGGTCACCACATTATATGGATGATGTGAGAGTGCACCTTCACAAGATTTACGAGGATGTTGCCAGGGATGGAGAGCTTTAGTTGTGAAGAGTATAGGCTGGGGTATGTTTGGAATTCAGCATCCTGAGTGATTTAATTGAGGTGTATAAAACTCTGAGTTAGTTAGATAGAGTGGAAAGGGAGGTTTTACTTCTGCTGACAGAGAGATCAATAACCAATAGGCATTTTCTTTATTTTTTTCATGGGATGTGCGTGTCACTGGGATTTAATGTAACAGATTTAATGTAACTGGTAGAAAGATTATGGCCGCGATTTAACTGAAGGGGAACAAAGTCCCGTAGCGGGCGTGTTTAGCCACGTGTTGTTCCCGGCGCGCGGAGGGAATGCTCTGTAATGCACCCCCCGGTCTGAGGGGGCCTCAGCGAGGACTGCGCATCCGAGGACCCCGTTTTCTGCATTGAGGAGCTCCACTTGCCTGAACTCCTCGGTGTAGCGAGAGATTGGGAGGCCATTTTTAAATCCCTGGAGCCCCCGATGCAACCCCCACCCCCACCCCGCCAACCCCCCCAAGCCCCAACTCACTATGAGGGAGTCCCCAGGCCCCCCGCATCTCCCCAACACCCACGCAAGGCACCCCCGGCCCAGTGGCTGCACAGGAAATGCCAGCTTGGCGCCCAGGTGGCGTCGCCAGCATGCCAGGTTGACAGTTTCCAGGGTTCTCAGGTGGCGCCGGCAGTGCTAGGGTACAACCTTGCCCAGGAGGGCATGTGTTAGATCTCGCGCCGCGTTGCGTTGCCGGGTAGATCCCAGGAGCGTGGTCTCTCAGCTATCGATATGGCCAAGTTGCATTGCAGCGCACTGCTTTTTAGCCGCAACATGGTTATTCGATCGCGTCTTATAGGTGAGTTCAGGACTCACCTTTTTTTTCAACCAGAGGGTGGTGGATTTCTGGAGCTGCCTGCCTGAAAGGGTTTGTAGACGCAGCAACCTCATTGGGGAAAAGACTTGAATATGCATTTGGAAAGCTGCAACCCAAAGTGGGATTAGGCTGAACAACCTTTTCTTTGACGTCAAGTTGCCGGCGTTGGACTGGGATGCTAGGGGCTGAATGGCCTAATCCTGCCCAGTAAACCTTTCTACGTCTTTTCCATGTTAAGTAGGAAGGTCGTGCGTCACAGGAATGGATGTGTAGGCTGATTAATGGCTGGAGCATGGGGGGGGGGGGTGGGGGGTCATGGGAAACCTCCAGGAACACATTTAATCACAGTTGGCAACCCCATTGGGGTGGTTTAGCTGGTTTAGCACACTGGGCTAAATAGCTGGGTTTTAAGGCAGGCCAGCAGCACGGTTCAATTCCCGTGCCAGCCTCCCCGAACAGGCGCCGGAATGTGGCGACTAGGGGCTTTTCGCAGTAACTTCATTTGAAGCCTACTTGTGACAATAAGCGATTTTCATTTCATTGTTGACATGTACATTAAAATATTGCAAAATATGTAGAAGATGGCAGTGGGTTTTTTTTTCAAAAGTCAGGCTCTAATATTCAAATCAATTCTCTTTGTGTCATTGAGTATTCCAAAGCAGCAACCTCATCATTCCAGAAGAGAAACTGGGTGAATTTCAAATACTTCCTTAGCTACACTGCTCTTATTTTTCATGGCAAATTATATTTCTCATCACTCCAATTTCTCTGCAGCAGTACCACACCATAAAATCTAGATTATACGTCACACATCTAATTGTTGCGAGCTATTTTACTTTCCCCCTTCTGATAGTTAAAGAAAACCATGTTATGGGATGTGGGTGTCAATGGCAGGGCCGGCATTTATTGCTCATCCCTAATTGTCCTTCATCATAGATCACAGAATTTACAGTGCAGAAGGAGGCCATTCAGCCCATCGAGTCTGCACCAGCTCTTGGAAAGAGCACCCTACCCAAGGTCAACACCTCCATCCTATCCCCATAGCCCAGTAACCCCACCCAACACTAAGGGCAATTTTGGACACTAAGGGCAATTGATCATGGCCAATCCACCTAACCTGCACATCTTTGGACTGTGGGAGGAAACCGGAGCACCCGGAGGAAACCCACGCACACACGGGGAGGATGTGCAGACTCCACACAGACCGTGACCCAAGCCGGAATCGAACCTGGGACCCTGGAGCTGTGAAGCGATTGTGATATCCACAACGCTACCGTGCTGCCCATGAATTGAATGAATTGAGTGGTTTGCTGGACCATTTCAGAGGGGCTGTTAAGAGTCAACCGCATGGCTGTGGTTCTGGAGTCACCTGTAGGCCAGGCCGGGTAAGGACGGCAGATTTCCTTCCCTCAAGCGACATGAGTGAACCAGATGGGATTTTAAAGCAGTCGTTTTGTGCGGTTACCTTTTGTAAGTTTTTTTTCTGTCCATTTGCAACAGGACCTGGACAATATCCAGGCTTGGGTTGGCAAGTAGCGTTCACAGCACGCAAGTGCCAGGCAGTGACCATCTCCATCCCGAGAGAATCTAACTATCGCCCCTCGACATTCAATGGCACAAGCATCACCGAATCCCCCACCATCAACATCCTGGGGGTTACCATTGACCAGAAATCGACCTGGACCAGCCATACAAATGCTGTGGCTACCAGAGCGGGTCAAGAGGCTGGGAATTCTGCGGCAAGTAAATCGCCTCCTAACTCCCCAGTCCCTGTCCACAAGGCACAAGTCAGGAGTGTGATGGAATACTCTCCATTTGCCTCGATGTGTTCAGCTCCAACAACACTCAAGAAGCTCGACACCATCCAGGACAGAGCAGCCCGCTTGATTGCTCCCCCTTCCACAAACATTCACTCTCTGTGCCACTAACGCACAGTGGTAGTCGTTTGTACTAACTACAGAATGCAATGCAGGAATTCACCGAGGTTCCTCGGGAAGCACCTTCCAAACCCACCACTGCCACCATCTAGAAGGACAAGGGCAGCAGACACATGGGAACACTACAACCCGTAAGTTTCCTTTCAAGCCACTCACCATCCTGATTTAGAAATGTAATAACCTTATTAGTGTCACAAGTAGGCTGACATTAACATTGCAATGAAGTTATCGTGAAAATCCCCTCGTCGCCACATTACGACGCCTGTTCGGGTACACCGAAGGAGAATTCAGAATGTCCAATTCACCTAACAGCACGTTTCTCGGGACATGGGTAAAGCAACAGTGTACTGTGCTACCATGCCAACCTTATCATTGGTCCTTCACTGTTGCTGGGCAGCACGGTAGCATAGTGGTTAGCACAGTTGCTACACAGCTCCAGGGTCCCAGGTTCGATTCCGGCTTGGGTCACTGTCTGTGCGGAGTCTGCACATCCTCCCCGTGTGTGCGTGGGTTTCCTCCGGGTGCTCCGGTTTCCTCCCACAGTCCAAAGATGTGCAGGTTAGGTGGATTGGCCATGATAAATTGCCCTTAGTGTCCAAAATTGCCCTTAGTGTTGGGTGGGGTCACTGGGTTATGGGGATAGGGTGGAGATGTTGACCTTGGGTAGGGTGCTCTTTCCAAGAGCCGGTGCAGACTCGATGGGCCGAATGGCCTCCTTCTGCACTGTAAATTCTATGATAATCTATGATAATCCTGGGCGGCACGGTAGCACAGTGGTTAGCACGGTTGCTTCATAGAGCCAGGGACCTGGGTTCGATTCCCTGCTTAGGTCACTGTCTGTGCAGAGTCTGCACGCTCTCCCCGTGTCTGCGTGGGTTTCCTCCGGCTGCCCCGGTTTCCTCCCACGGTCCAAAGATGCGCAGGTTAGGTGGATTGGCCGTGATAAATTGCCCCTTAGTGTCCAAAAGGTTAGGTGGGGTGAGGGTGGAGGCGTGGGTTTAAGTGGGGTGCTCTTTCCAAGGGCTGGTGCAAACCTGATGGGCCAAATGGTCTCACTCTGCACTGCATATTCTATGATCTATGATCTAACTCCCTCCCTAACAGCACTGTGGGTGTGCCTACACCACGTGGACAAGAGCAATTAGGGATGGGCAATGAATGTGGCCGAGCCAATGACTCCTACATCCCAAAAATTAACTTCACAAAAGGCACTGGGACTAGCTTTCAAATCCAGAGTTGTTAATTGAATTTAATTTCCACCAGTTGCCATGGTGACATACATGTTCCCTGGGGATTCAACTGGGTCGTTGGATTACTAGCCCAGTGCCAATATCATTATACAAGTATAATCCATGATAGTGTTGCTCCTTTACAAAGACAGGCCACAAACGTGATTTTTATCCTTGACTCAAACGCAAAGCTGACATGACAGGCAATCCCAGGAATGGGAGACTCCCGTTTTTACCGAGGGACTGGAAATGTTGGAATTGTTTCCGCTGGAGCAGAAGGTTAAGGGGAAATCAAAACAGAGGTGTTCAGAATTTTTGTTTTCCCAATTAAGGGGCAACTTAGCATGGCCAATCCACCTACCCTGCACACGCAGACACGGGGAGAATGCGCAAACGCCACACGGATGGTGAGCCGGGCCGGGTCCCCGGCGCCGTGAGGCAGCAGTGCTAACCACTGGGCCACCGAGTTCAGAGTTCTGAGTAAGTACGGGGAATCCGGCCGGGATTCTCTGGCCTTCCCCCCCCCCCCCCCCCACCCCCCTGCCCCACAGGGAGGTTCTCGGCAATGGGGGGAGGGCCACCATAGGCCGACGACGGGATCCTCTGCTCCCACCACTGCCAACGGGATTTCCCGTTTAATCCACCCCAATGACGCCGGTAAATCATCGGCGGGCCTGGAAGATCCCGCCGGCTTGTATAGCCGGAAGATCTTGCCCACTAAATTCTGGCGGAAGGATCAGTGTCACTGAACGATTACAATACAGAAGGAGCCCATGCAGCCCGTCATTTCCCTGCTGTCTGTCTATATGCCTCCCCCAAACTCTCAGGCTCTGTATTTGCTACTTTAAATAGATGTCCTGTGGTTCTGGTACTTCCCCCAAAGGAAAATGGCCATCCATCGCGCCACCTCCCAAATTTCACTCTTCCCGATGCCGGATCCCATCTCACAAAAATGTGTATCTTCGCACCCACACTTTTCTTTTACCCTTCGTGGGAGGATTCCTGAGCTGATTATCAGCCCGTTGAGCCACGTTGGATGGTCCTTCCGTGGTCAACGTGTCCTGGCGCTGGGCTCAACGCCGGGGCTTCCAGTCCAGCAGTGAGGACGGTGCCACTGCGCCGCAAGGCCTACTTCAGGGTCCCATGAGGAGGCGCCAAATGCCTGTGAACGAGGGAGCCCTCCTGGAAATCCATCGAGCAATCCCCAACCGGGCTGCTTGTCGGGCGTCACCCCTCCTCCCCCTCACTCATGGCAAGTCCCCTGACCGCGACGCTGAATGAATACCAACTGCATCCGTTGCCCACTTAAGGGTCCTCAATTGGCGGCGCAGGGTGGGTTAGGGGTGGGTGGGCGGTGGTGATAGTCTGTGAGATTTTCCACCCTGGACTTAATTGGGATAGAGCAGGGAAAATGATAGGGTCACTACCCAGCATCCCCCCTGCCTCGGATTCCACTTCGAAGGGAGGGGGAAGTAATTTCACTTCTCCCCCCCGCACCTACTCATGCATAAAGGCTGAGTTTTCTCCGTTCCCCTCGCTAGTCTGTGACTACAGCTTGAGGGGCGCAACTCCACATCAAGCTGGTTGACCAGGAGAGACTCTAATACACCTTTTGGCTGTGACTGCAGCTATCCAGCTCTGAAAACGAAACTAAAACACACCCTGCAGCAAACAGCCTAAAACGAAAGTAAAAGGCTGACAGACAGCCCAGCTCCACCCACTCTCTGACATCACTGCAGTGGTAAACACCCATTTCTTAAAGGTACTCTCACTACAGATATTTATATACACACCCATTTATAAACACCCATTTCTTAAAGGTAATCTTACATGACCGCACCTTACTTGGCCATCGAGTCCTGGGGTGGGCTGGCTCAGAGGCAGGGACGCTAACCCACTGCAGGAGGGCACTAAATTCTGCCCATTTTTGCATTGGTTGCTTTGAATGTGGGGCAGCTACTTTGTGGCGCACTGCTGCCTCACAGCGCCAGGGTCCCGGGTTCAATTCCGGCCTCGGGTGACCGTCTGTGCGGAGTCTGCACGTTCTCCCCGTGTCTACGTGGGTTTCCTCCGGGTGCTCCGGCCCCCCCCCCCACAGTCCAAAGATGTGCGGGTTAGGTGGATTGGCCAGGCTACATTGCCCCTTGGCGACCAATGGTTCGGTGGAATTACGGGGATAGGGCAGGAGAATGGGCCCGGGTAGAGTGCTCTTTCGGAGGGTCGGCGCAGACGCGATGGGCCGAATGACCTCCTCACGCACTGTCGGGATTTTACGGTTCAATCAATGCACTGCACGCACAGAAATGAAGGCTAGATAAAACTCCCGAGGAGAAATTTTAAATGGAGTTAATTGCAGACCTATTGTTGATCTAACAAGTTATATTGGAAAATTATTCGTAAGTGAATCTTTACAACCTGTCCACAGAATGAACGGAGAGCCAAAAAGGCATTGAGCGTTGCTATGGTTACATTTGTGATCATTTTGTTTTATCCTGGACACTCTTTCCAGTGCTATCAACATGAATTTATAATTAGGGTCTGATGGTATGTTTACATAAATTAATTATTAGAGGACCTGCAAGATTGAAACAAAATAATTATTACACAATTTAGGAAAAAAAAGTGCAGGTTTGATTGCATTTCTGGTGCCAAGATTTTCAAAGCTTAGACAAATATTTGGTACGACTTGTCTAAATGATCAGAGGCTTAAAAACAAATAGCAATCCACTTGAAAGATAAAAAGCACATGGGATGTATCTGAGACCAAGCATGAGGTAAATCATAGATTATCATAGAATTTACAGTGCAGAAGGAGGCCATTCGGCCCATCGAGTCTGCACCGGCTCTTGGAAAGAGTGCCCTACCCAAGGTCAACACCTCCACCCTATCCCCATAGCCCAGTAACCCCACCCAACACTAAGGGCAATTTTGGACACGAAGGGCAATTTATCATGTCCAATCCACCTAACCTGCACATCTTTGGACTGTGGGAGGAAACCGGAGCTCACGGAGGAAACCCACGCAGACACAGGGAGGATGTGCAGACTCCGCACAGACAGTGACCCAAGCCGGAATCGAACCTGGGACCCTGGAGCTGTGAAGCAATTGTGCTAACCACAATGCTACCGTGCTGCCCGAATCAGAAAGAACCAGAGCAAAGAGTATAAGGTCTGGGGTTTTGGGCCCAGAGTGAGAAACAGGCTTCAAAGATTCTAGTTTTTTTATTCAAGTAATCCGTAAAAATGTATATTTTACAAGACACAGCTCCAGTTTCTCCCCACAGTGCAAAGATGTGCAAGTTAGGTAGATTGGCCACTCTAAATTGCCCCTTAGTGTCCCCCCAAAAAAGTGTTAGGTGGGGTTACTGGGTTACGGGGATAGGGTGGAGGTGTGGGCTTAGGTAGGGCGCTCTTTCCAATGGCCGGTGCAGACTCGATGGGCCGAATGGCCTCCTTCTGCACTGTAAATTCTATGATTCAATGATATAGCTCCTATCATGTTCTCTGGACATCCCAAAGCCAGCAATGTATTCTAGAAGTAAGCCTGGTTTACATTACAATCCCAGACCAGACCCCCACAGTTGCTAGGATAATGGACAGAAACCCGAATATTTTGTTTTAATTTTGTTAGGCTGTGAGGAAAGGATACTTTGCTCCAGGAGTGATTTCACAGAAAATAGGGATATGATCGATTAAAGCAAAGTTTATTACTGACACAATTGAAATATCTTTAACAACGCTCAAGAAAAAGAGCTTACAATTACTCCATGAACAATGCCAATCAAGTGGCGACACGGTAGCACCGTGGTTAGCACTGTTGCTTCACAGCAGCAGGGGCCCGGGTTCGATTCCCGGCTCGGGTCACTATCTGCACGTTCTCCCCATGTCTGCATGGGTTTCCTCCGGGCGCTCCGGTTTCCTCCTGCCAAGTCCCAAAAGATGATTTGGACATTCAAAATTCCCCCTCAGTGTACCCGAACAGGCACCGGAGTGTGACGACGAGGGGATTTTCACAGTAACTTCATTGCAGTGTTAATGTAAGCCTACTTGTGACACTGATAAAGATTATTATTATTATAGTGGCACAGTAACCCTTAACTGCTAACTTCATTCCCACTCAGACAACAAGAAAAATCACCTCAGTTCTCAATCCACTTTAAATACCATTCAGCACACGGGAATATCTGCTTTACAGAGATGTTCCTTGTGAAAGAGAGATCACTTGAAACTGCTGTAAAGAAAAGACCTGAATTAGAGCAGTGCAGAAACTCTAGTTGTATTTCTCCAGAAGAGGCTTCTCAGCTCACCTCCTAATCCGACAAGTCTGAACGGCTTGGAAAAACTGCTAATCTGTCTACAGACATATCTTTAACTGAACTGCAGTGAGCGGAAAATGCTTGACTTCTGCTCATTTCTCCTTCTAACTCTCAACTGAGGCTCTACTTTCCTGCAAAGTGCTTGAAACCATAGCTCCTCCCACTAACTGCACGACCTCATCGAACTGAAATCTAATTAACTCCACAGGGAGTTCCCCTTAATCCAAACAAAACTGCATTAGCCCAGGCTTTTAACGGTGCCCTAATTGCACTTCTGACTCCCCAAACATACTTGCCTTTTGTACCAGGATTCTTTAAAACGTGACTGCAGCAGTCACACACACAAACCCAGGATTTTAATTCTTACTGCACCAAATATCTATAATACAATATATCTGAAAACCCTACATTCGTCACGTTTATATATAATGTATGGATACCCAGGAGTGAAGTACAGGCTGGAATCTAATCAAGTGTTTCAATGTTTTTTTATATACAATAATAGATACCTGGGAGTGAGTTACAAACTCCCGAGATCTTCCCCTTTTGCGGCTTAATGTCAAACTATGGTAATGCTTGTAAAGTACAGGCCATTTTACTACGTTGAAGTTGCTATGCAATTGTTCAGGTTGCAATGTAGGAAGTATGACAACCAATTTGCCCCACGGCAAATTTATTCATGGGATGTTGGCGTTGCTGGCTGGGACAGCATTTGTTGCCCATCCCTGCTGGCATTTAAGAGTTGGCCGCATTGTTATGGGTCTGGAGTCACATGTAGGCCAGACCGGGTAAGGACGACAGATTTCCTTCCCTAAAGGACATTAGTGAACCAGGTGGGTCTTTGCAACAATCAACAATGGATTCTCGGTCGTCATTGGGCTTTCAATTCCAGATTTTTATTGAATTCAGATTTCACCATCTGCCCGTGGTGGGATTCGAACCCGGGTCCCCAGAGCATTACCCTGGGTCTCTGGTTTACTAATCCAGTGACAATGCCACTAACGGCACCGTCTCGGGGTAGAAGCTGTTGGGTTGGTACGGTGCTGTGGAGAGAGCCTTGGCGACTTGCTGCAGTGAATCTTGTAGATGGCACACACGTCTGCCACTGTGCGCCAGCTGCCAGTTCACTGTTGGTAAATGGTGACTGTTGCCAATTGTTAACTCTAATATTATTGCGTTTTTGGTTCCAATTTTCCTAATGATTGTAGTGTAGCATGAACTGCCAGCTTCTCATTTGCAGAAAGTTGAATTGCATAATGTTTTCCCATCTGGGCATAAAGCCTTCGTGCAGTTTTATTTGATCTCACACCAGTGACACTCCAAACCAACAGGGGAATCTCCATTTTTGCGAAGGTATTTGTTGAGGATCGGGGTGGAGGTCAGCAGAGAGGTTGAGGGAAATGAAGATGAGGCTGAGAATGTATTCAAACAAGAAGTAGCTCAACACTCTTTCCTCTGAGAGTAAAGACCGTGAGTGGAAAGCCCCCGATGAAGGACTAAAGCCTATAATCCAGGCCGACAGTAGTGAGGGAGTGCTGCACAGTCAATGGCGCCAAATTTCAATTGAGATATCAAACCAAGTCCTTGACGGCCTGCTGTGGAGACGTTGAAGATCCATCGCCAATCAGGAAGAGAAGGCTGGTGTCCGGGCAAATAATTGCCCTTTTATCAACACTTTAGAACAGATTCTTCGGTCACTATTCATCTTGGGATCTTGTTGTGCGTACATTTGCCATTCACCTTCCCACATCCCAACGGAGACTGCCCTTCAAGGAATACTTAGACAGGAATGGAAAGCGTTGGAAAAACTCGGCCGGTCGGGCAGCATCTGTGGAGGGAGAAACAGGGGCAATGTTTCAGGATATTTCCCTTTTGTTCCCGCTTTCAACAGTATGGAACCCACCACATTTCTACCTCCCTTCAGTTCCGAAGCCAGGTCATTCGACTCGAAACTTTAACGGTGTTGCTCTCTCCACTGATTCTGCTGGACCCGCCGAGTCGGTGCTTTCTGCTTTTCTTTTTCATTTCAGTTTTCCAGCATCTGCAGTATTTTGCTTTCATTACGCACTTTGGGGTGTTTTTTGGACTGGGAGTGAGCATGTCTAAATGTGTCTCAGTTTTGTGAGGTCAGTTGGCCAGTACGTCGCCCAGCGCGCAGGAGTGAATCAGGTGGGACGGGATGAGCGTAAGCTGAGGTCCTCTTTTGCCACATAGCTGCCAAGCCCCGCCTTCAAAGCCGCTCGAGAGGCCCTGGGATGAGCCTCAGGAGTGGTTGCGACGCTTCCATTGGTTACCCTGCCGACCGATGGTCATTGCCTTCCGCCCTCAAACGGCCCGTTTGCCGAAGCACCGGATATGATCACTGAAGCAAAATGTGCAGAGATTAGTATCTGCAGACGGGGACGAGAAAGAATCAGAGGGAACATAAAAAATTAAAATGCAGCAAGGAAAAAAAATGAATGCCCATTAAATATCTACCTCAGGACAGCCTAAAGTGCTTTATAGTCAATCATGTGCCGTTGAATAGTCACTGCCATAATATAGGAAACTAAATGGGCAATTTTCTGCACAGCAAGCACCAACAGGCATTAATGCGATGATGAGCAGGTAATCTGCTTCAGCGATGTTGGCTAACGGATAAACAGTGACCCAGAGGGGACTCCCTCGGACACTTCTCCGAAACAGTGACGTGGGGTCTGTCCCCTCCAGACACGAGGACCGACGACGCATCTCCTCCGAAAGAAGCAACCGCTTTTGATATCAGCGAATGGATGCATAGCGCGCTCCGATGGCGATGCTGTGCCCATGGGTTGAAGGCTGTTTATTGGTAAGGTAGTCATTGCCCCCTCGACGCTGCGGGAGGCTCCGTGCTGGGCTGCAGACTTCCTCCAGAAAAACGACGGCACGGTCAGAGAATAATCAATAATTAATTTTCTCATTGTAGCTGGTGCTTTATGAAGTTTAATAATGCAGTTAGTAATTTACACAGTCAGTCCCCGATCTATGTGCAAGCAATAAACAGGACCCCGGTCGTCAGGTATTCTGCTAATGAAAAGTTATGGATTCTGAATTTGTTTTCTATGAAAGTTAATGAAAACGAAAGGGATGCCCTTTACATTAAAGGGCACACACTTGTTTTTACACAGGAATGGGACTTTGTGAAGTGGTATCAGTTCGTCACTGACCTAATGTCCTTCACCATAGACTGGTTTGCTATGTGTTGGAACATTAAAAACAGCATTGACAGTGAGTTGCGAGGAGAATGTCAGGAGTATCCACAATCTAGAATAGTATCAGAACTTGGGGCTGAATTCTCCATTTGGGAGACATGGGGCGCGATTCTCTGAAATGGAGACAGAGTGTTTGCGCCGTCGTGAACGCCGTCGAGGTTCACGACCGCGCGAAACGGCCCCTGTCCCGACCGATTCAGTGCCCGAAAATGGGCTAGGAGAGGCGCCGTGTCATTTACATGCGCCAGGCCTTTGCGCCGCTTAAAGGCGGCGCCGCATACATGACGCGGCCGGCGCCGCATAACTGGCATCACCCGCGCATGCGTCGTTGCCGTCCTCCCCGAGTCCGCCCCGCAAGAGGATGTCAGACGGATTTTGCGGGGGCTGCGGAAGAAAGGAGGTCCTCCTTCAGAGAGGCCTGCCCAACGATCGGTGGGCGCCGATCGCGGGCCAGACCCCATTTGAGGGCCCCCCCGCCCCCCGGTGCAGGATCCCCCCTCCCCCCCCCCCCCCCGCATGCCGCCCCCCCCCAGCGATCCCGCGCTGTTCCCGCCGGCAGCGACCAGGTGTGGACGGTGCCGGGGGGAACCCGCCGTTTTGGGCAGGCCGCTCGGCTCATCGGGCACTGAGAATCTTGGGGGTAATCGGCATTTTGGCATTCTCGGGCGATTCACTGGACCGCGCCGCGCAAAACGCGATTGTGCCGATCTGGCCGCTTCCATGAATCGCGGGAGGGCGTCGGACCGGCGTCGCGGGAAAATCTGGCGACCCCGGCGATTCTCCCAGCTAGCGCGGGAGCGGAGAATCGCGCCCTAAGTTCCCCATGCCGGCGTCAAAGCGGTGGTGTTTTACACCAGGAAAACTGGCGCAAAACAGCCACCGATTCCCCGTTTTGCTGGGGGCTAGCAGGGAGGCAGCGTCGTGCTCCCAGCTCTAGCTGCCGTTTCGGCCCTGAGCATTTCTGGATCCGTGGCCGCGCATGTGCACGGCAGCGGCCTGCAGTGGCCCCACCATGCTTCATGGCGGACACACCCCGCGGACCCGTACCGCAAAAATAATGCCCTCCTTTGGCCGCTCGCGCGCCCCGGACCGCCCGCCCACAGTGCCCCCAGCACTGAATGACGCCCCTCCTGTCCACGGATCGGCCCTCCCCCGACTGTGGCGGCGCTGGGCTGAGTATGCAGCTGCCAAGTCGAGTTCCAGGACGGTGTGAGCACACGTAACCCACGCCGTCGGGAACGCAGCCGGTCAGCGCCGGAGCATCGCGTCGTGGGCCTGAGGCTGTGGATACGGGGCGCGGTGTACTCCTAGAGTACGCTGCTTTTCAGGGGGCGGAGAATCCAAAAACCGCCGTCAAAACGGATTCTCTGCCCCGTCCATGGTTTGGACACAAAACAATACTTAGTCTGGAGGCCCAAGGAAGATAATGCGATGGTTTGGGAATGAAAGCAGGTAGAATATCATTCAAGGCCCTGTCCATAGGGATACAGGGAGCAAGAAGCCAAGGAAGACCAAAGAGCATTGGATGGGCAATATTGTGAGTAACCTATCACTGAAATGGATAGCAATGACTCAAGTGGCAAGGCTAGCCCAGGACAAACAATGGAGCGAATTGAACATCCCCATCATTGAGTTGACAGAGTACAAGGCATGTTGGCACATTGCCATCGTTTACTCCCTGTGAATCAGGGAAGATCTTGAGTCAATAAATATGAAAGTAAATTCCTGCGGGTGCTGGAATCTGAAACAAAACCAGAAAATGCTGGACAATCCCAGCAGGTTTAACAGCATTTGCGGAGGGAGAAGGGAGCTAACGTTTTGAGTCTTTGTCAAAGCTTTGGGTGGCAGTGGTTGGCACTGGTGCCTCACAGTGCCAGGGGCCCGGGTTTAAATCCAGCCTTGGGTAACTGTCTGTGCGGAGTCTGCACCTTCTCCCCGTGTGTGCGTGGGTTTCTTCCGGGTGCTCCGGTTTCCTCCCACAGTCCAAAGATGTGCAGCTTAGGTGGATTAGCCGTGTTAAATTGCCTCTTAGTGTCCAAAGATCCAAAGGTTAGATGGGAATAGGGTGGGGGTATTCTTTTGGAGGGTCGGTGCAGGCTCGATGGGCCGAATGGCCTCCTTCTGCACTGTAGGGATTTAATGGAAAATGATCCTTACTTAAAAAAAATTATAGTGTTCAGTGAGCTCAATTTGTTTAGCTGTGTGTTATGCATCCAAATATAGCTGAGCATGTAGCATTGTCCTCCGGAGGTACCCCTGCTACTTTCTGCAGAGCTCAGGAATCCTTGATCTTTCAACACGATAGGAGTCAGCCAGGGCTCAATGGGTACCATTCTTACCTCTGAGTCACAGAATTCTGCATTCACCTCCCACTCTGGAACGTGCATTTCAAAATCAAGGGTGAAATCTGAGTGTAAAACTGAGGGAGTGCTGCACTGTCGGCTGAGACGTTTCACAGAGGCTCTGGGCTTCCCTTTAACAGGTTAAAAAGATCTCGTGGCACTGTTTTGTTGAAGAGGAGGAGCGTTTTCCCTTTGTCCTGGCCAACATTTATCCCTCAGCTATAATAATAATAATCTTTATTAGTGTCACAAGTAGGCTTACATTAACGCTGCAATGAAGTTACTGTGAAAAGCCCCTAGTCGCCACATTCCGGCGCCTGTTCGGGTACACAGAGAGAGAATTCAGAATGCCCAATTCACCTAACAGCACGTCTTTCGGGACTTCTGGGAGGAAACCGGAGCACCCGGAGGAAACCCACGCAGACACGGGGAGGATGTGCAGACTCCGCACAGACAGCGACCCAAGCCGGGAATCCAACTCGGGTCCCTGGCGCTGTGAAGCAACAGTGCCAACCCCTGTGCCATTGTGCCGCTACAAGAAGACAGATCTGGTCATTGTCACGCCGCCCCTTAAAGGATCGTTTGGTTCCTCCACGACCTGCTGCGTTTTGCACCACGGTGCCGACGCTGCAAAATAATTATTTGGTTGGCTGAAAAGTGCTTTGGAAGAAAGGAAAAAGTCGAAACGAAACAGAAAATACCGGAAAGAAAACCCGGGAGCATCTGTGGAGTGAGGAACCAGAGTTAGCGGGCGGGATCCCCCCACCCGCGAGGTGTTTTGCGCGTTGCAGATTCTGCCCGCCGTCGGTCGGTGGACGAATATTCCGGTCCGGCCGCTGCCAACAGGGCTTCCTCATTGTTCGCGACCACCGATGCCGGGGGGGAAACCGTGGCATGGGCGCGCCATTGGCGGGACCGGATCATCCTGCCACTAGGAGGAGCCGGAACAATCTGCCCTCCATTTCCGTGTGAAAACCGCTCTATAAACGGACGGCTTTTACAGCGAGCGGATCTCTGCCGGTGCTCCTATTTCAATTAGTGGGACTAATATTATGTAAATTATAATCTAATAAGAGGGGAAATAGGTTGACACCTTGAGCAAAGCCTAAAGGCAATACTTTAATCCATTCTAAGTGATGGCAAAGCTCAGAGTTTAATCGTTTTGGATGTGGATTTAAGAAGATAATAACATTTTGAATATCAACTTCATATTTATCCCCAAGGTCTGTGGTAAACATTTATTTATTTTTTTATTTGGTGCTGTCACCCTTTTGCTGTTGAAAGTGGCGACTGGATTTACTTCAGAAACGTGTGGCCCACGATCTGTGCTGACAGCCCAGAGCCACAGGGTGTTCGGTCGCATTTGGATTATTTCTGAAGCACCGGAAGACTCCGCAGGCAAAAGTGGAGCCAACAACATTTCTTTGTCAAAAGGCCCCCCTTTTTAGGCGGAGACTTGGATGGGGGGAGGATGAAAAGCTGAAAAGGTGCGGGAGGGGCACAGGTGAGGGTCAGGATATTGGGGGGGTGTGGGGGCTGAACCTGGTTACTTTGGGATTTCGCTCAATTTATAAGCCAATTCCAGGGTTCGGCGGGGGGGGGGGTGAATGAGATGATGGTGAAATAATAATTCCAGAGGTGCTAGTAACCCATAAGCTAATGTTCTGGGGACATGGGTTCAATTCCCACCACGGCAGCTGGTGAGTTTTCCATTCAATTAATAAATGTGGAACATAAGGCACGGTGGTTAGCATTGTTGCTTCCCAGCCCCAGCGTCCGGGTTCGATTCCCGGCTTGGGCCACCGTCTGTTGCGCGGAGTCTGCACAAGCTCTCCCCGTGTCTGCCTGGGTTTCCTCCGGGTGCTCCGGTTTCCTCCCGCAGTCCAAAAGGTGTGCAGGTTAGGTGGATTGGCCGCGCTAAATTGCCCCTTAGTGTCCAAAAAGGTTAGGTGGGGGGTTACTGGGTTACAGGGATAGGGGTGGAGGAGTGAGCTTGGGTCAGGTGCTGACTCGATGGGCCAAATGGCCTCCTTCTCCACTGTAAATTCTATGATTTGTGTGATTCTATGATAAAGCTAGTCTTGTTAATGGTGGCATGACCATTTCCTGTGGTAGCAAGTCTCACATTCTCACCACTGAAGAAGCTGCTACATTTTACATTTACATATCTTTTATGTGGAGTATTTATATTTATTCATCAATCCTAACCTGGCCGTGCTACCGACTGTTTTCACTCTCTCTGACTGTGGTGTGGTCCGAATTATTATAGCCAGGGTTACATTAATTGTGCTCAATGACAGTAAGAAGTCAGTGTTGGACAGGCCGACCTTTCCGCACTGCGGCCCATAGCGCCAAAATTAGATCTGCGGTTTTCGAATGTGCCAACCGACCTTGCCTCCTGCAAGGTGACCTTTCACCTCCAGTTTCCAACTGCAAACTGTTGGTTGTGACCTTCCTCGCCTTCATTCTGCTGGCAGGAAGAATCAGAAAAAGAAGCTTACCTAAATGGCGAGGGATTGCCGAGCTCTGAGATGCTGAGGGACCTGGTTGTCCTAGTGCATGAATGGCCAAAGGCTGATTATACAGGCGCAGTAAGCGATTAGGAAGGCTAATAAAATGTTATTGTTCATTGTGAGGGGAATTGATTCCAAAAATTAGACGGTTATGCTTGCGTTGTACAGGGCATTGGTGAGACCACAGCTGGACTTTGTGTACAGCATTGACCTCCTTATTTAAGGAAAGATGTAAATGCGTTAGAAGCAGTTCAGAGAAGGTTTACTGGACTAATATCGAGAATGAACTGGTGCCTTATGAGGAAATGTTGCAGAAGGGAACTTTGATTCGACGAGAGTAAGAGGCGACTTGATTGAAATCTTTAAAATCCTGAGGGGGTATTAACAGCGTAAATGTGGGAGAATCTAAAACTAGCAATCGAAATGAAGAACAAAGAACAAAGAAAAGCATGGCACAGGAAAAGGCCCTTCGTCCCTCCAAGCCTGCACCGACCTTGCCGCCCGTCTGAACTAAAACCTTCTGCACTTCAGGGGTCCGTATCCCTCTATTCCCATCCTATTCATGTCTTTGTCAAGACGCCCCTTAAATGTCACTATCGTCCCTGCTTCCACCACCTCCTCCGGCTGCGAGTTCCAGGCACCCACTACCCTCTGTGTAAAAAACCTCCGTCAGACACCTCCTCTAAACTTTGCCCCTTGCACTTTCAACCTATGTCACCTAGTAATTGACTCTTCCACCCTGGGAAAAAAGCTTCTGATTATCCACCCTGTCTATGCCCCTCATAATTTTGTAGACCTCTATCAGGTCGTCTCTCAACCTTCGTCATTCCGGTGAGAACAAACTGAGTTTATACAACCTCTCCTCATAACTAATGCCCTCCATACCAGGCAGCATCCTGGTAAATCTCTTCTGCACCCTCTCCAAAGACGCCACATCCTTCTGGTAGTGTGGCAACCAGAATTGAACACTATACTCCAAGTGTGTCCTAACTAAGGTTCTATACAGCTGCAACATGACTTGCCAATTCTTATACTCAATGCCCCGGCCAATGAAGGCAAGCATGCCATATGCTTTCTTGACTACCTTCTCCACCTGTGTTGCCCCTTTCAGTGACCTGTGGACTTGTACACCCAGATCCCTCTGCCTGTCAATATCATAGAATCTACAGTGCAGAAGGAGGCCATTCGGCCCATCAAGTCTGCACCAGCCCTTGGAAAGAGCACCTTATTTAAACCCACGTCTCCACCATATCCCTGTAACCCAGTAACCCCACCTAACCTATTTGGACACTAAGGGGCAATTTAGCATGACCAATCCACCCCACCTAACCTGCACATCTTTGAGCTGTGGGAGGAAACCGGAGCACCCAGAGGAAACCCACACAGACCCGGGGAGAACATACAAAAACTCCACACAGGCAGTCACCCAAGCCCAGAATTGAACCCAGGTCCCTAGAGTTGTGAGGCAACAGTGCTAACCACTGTGCCACCCTGCCTCTTAAGGGTCACTGTTTAAAAATTATGGGTCACTGATTTAAGACAGAGATGAGGAGAAATGGGGCTGTTTAGCACAGGGCTAAATCGCTGGCTTTTAAAGCAGACCAAGGCAGGCCAGCAGCACGGTTCAATTCCCGTACCAGCCTCCCCGAACAGGTGCTGGAATGTGGCGACTAGGGGCTTTTCACAGCAACTTCATTTGAAGCCTACTTGTGACAATAAGCGATTTTCATTTTTTCCAAATGTTTTTATCTCTGAGTGTCGTGAGCCTCTGGAACTCTCGTCTTCAAAAGGCAGCGGAAGGGGAGTCTTTGAATAATTTTAAGGCCGAACTGGATAGATTCTTGGTTAAACGGGGGTGGTGGGGAGGGGGGGGGGGAGGCGGTGTTGGAGGGGCGGGGGGTGAAAAGTTATCGGGCGTTTGGTGGGAATGTGGGGGTTGGGGTTACACTCGGGTAATGGCGGAGCAGGCCCGAGGGGGCCGAGCGGCCTACTCCTGTCGCTAATTATGTATGCACGTGAGGTAATGGGTTGGGGGGGGGAGGCTGACCCTCCGTGTTCAACTCCACCCAAGAGCAGTAGCCCCTCGGTCGGAAGGTTGGCACCAGGAATCGGAGACTTCCATCGGGACAGCAAAAGCAAAGGAAGGCGGAGAGTCAAGAGGACAAAAAAAAAGGACTTGAAAAATTACAAAATATTTATTTCCCATCGATGTCACGGGCAGATGGAATGAAAGAAAGATTGAAATAAAAATGACAGGCTCCGCTGGAGGGATAGGAGAAGGATCAATTTGCAAAAAGTCAACTTCCAAAATATCATTTGTAAAAATACATACATTCTTTGGCTCCTGCCCATGTGTTGCGTGTGAATCAGATCTATTTTCAGAAGAATCCTGCCGTGCCGTGAATGAAGTTGATGAAATTCTGTTCGCTTTTTTTCTCTTGGAGGTGTTAATAGGTGTGACATTCCCTCCCACCTGTTTTATCTCCAAGATGGCGGAATGGGCAGAGTGCCATGTTGATCTCTTAGTCCCTTATTGTTCAGAGGAATTATCGAGAAAGGCTTGCTCTCTATTTTAACCCCCCGCAACGTGGCTCGCGACCCAGGAGGAATCCATTTGGCCGATTGTGTTCTGAAATAACTATCCAAATAATCGTACCACACGGCAATTTCCCCTTATCTTAATAAATTTTAAACCTTCAATTATTTGCCCATTTTCTCTTGAAAGCTACCTTTCAGGCAGTGTATTTTAGATAATCACAATCCGATGCATTAAATTCCCCTTATCTCCTCGCTGCCAAATATTTTAAATTTGTGTCTCTGGGGTCGCCTTCTGTCATTGGAAGCAGTTCCTTCCCAACTGTCCTATTGACATCCCTCATCATTTTGGGCACTACCGTTACAAGTCACCGTAACCGGACACTGGGGAGAACGTGAAAACTCCACACAGACAGTGACCCGGGGCCTGGATTGACCCCGGGCCCTCGGTGCTAACCACTGCGCCACCGAGCCGCCTTCCCCCGAGGAGAACAATGCCTAGCATCGCTTATTGATAAAATGCTTGCAGTCTGTAATACATTTCCTCTCAGAATGTTGATGGTCCTGTCAAGGCCGCATCTGTTGTCCATGATTTAGTGAGCTTCCTTGTGGACCAAAGGTTTAGACAAGTGAATAGCTTGGCAGGACCAACTCAGAGGGCATTAGGGGTTCGTGTGGCCTAGAATCACATTTTGACAAGACTGGATAAGGCTGACAGATGGTTTCCTGAAGGATCTAAACATTGTCCTACCTTCGTATGTTACTGAGGGAGTGTTGCATTGTCACAAGTCCTCTCTTGGTACAAGCGTTTGGAGCAGAAGTAGACCATTAAGCCTCTTAAGCTTGCTCCGCTATTTGATAAGAACATTGGTGATCTGATTGTGACCTCAACCACTTTCTTGTCTTCCTCCCATAGCCCGTGAGTCCCCTGTCAAAGAACACAGAATTAGGAACCAAAGGCACCATCTCTGGTCTGGACGCTCAATCCGTTGCTTAGGGGGCCTGTACTTTATCCATTAGGTCAATGGGCCTGCATTGCTTTCTTTGCTAATAACAGATCTTCTTTGTGAAAGGGAGCTTTCAGTTCTTCTTGTCAAATTCCATTCTCGATTAATACTATCAAAAACAAATTGACTAAACATTCACCCTAACTGCTGCTTGTGTGAGCTTCTTGTGCACATGTTGGCTGCTGCATTTGCCAACGTGGTAACATTGACAGCACTTTAGAAAATCATTCATTGGATGCAGAGCCGTGTGGGATGTCTTGGGAGCGTGTGTGGTGTTCTTTGTGTTGTTAAATGCAGGATGGTTGGCGTAGTGGTCACAAAGACCACAAAATAGCTTTAACTTGAACAAAGCTATAAATTTATTAACACTACTAATTTGGATTCGACACGTACTTGTAAATAAACACAGTTGATAATTAACATATAATCTACACTCACCTACAACTAATCTCTACACTATGATCTGCTCTTACTCACACTATCGTTCCTTCAGTCTATGCTCTGGCTAACTCTTTCACTTCTCTCCCCCACAAGCCTCAGCATCAATGTCTTATATACCTGTAACTCTAGCTCCCTCTAGTGGCTGATCTAGACATTTCATTAACACTTGCAGTTCTTACATTTATGATAATACCACAGCGTGGAAAGGTGCAAGGTAAATTGTCCTTCTTCAATCTTGGCAGTGAGGCAGGTTGGAGTTGCTGAGATTCCTGGAGCTTTGTAATTTTCTACCCCAGAGAGCCGTGTAGGCTGAATCATTGAATATATTCGAGGCTGAGTTGTACAACGACTTGAAATTTGGGATTTTTGGACACAAAGGGGCAATTTATCACGGCCAATCCACCTAACCTGCACATCTTTGGACTGTGGGAGGAACCCGGAGCACCCGGAGGAAACCCACACAGACATGGGGAGAAGGTGCAAAGTCCACACAGACAGTCACCCGAGGCCGGAATTGAACCCAGGACCCGGGCGCTGTGAGGCGGTAGTGCTAACCACTGTGCCACGTAAGCTGCTTGGAACTCGGGAAGTTTATTTCCAACGGAACTTTCAGATGGCATTCATTTCATTGAATTAATTCCCTTTCCTCATCAATTTTCATTATGTACATAGACTTAAATATATATATATATATGGAGCAATAGTAGATCAAACAAAAGCGATTGAGTTGATCCTGCTGTGTGGAGGGCTGCAGAATGATTATTGTAGCAACAACAGGTGTTGCTCCAGATACCGACAGACTGGAATGTACTGTCTGGTTGACAAAGGGATGATGTTTTCACTGGGAGATTAATTCTGCTCTATAATCATTGCAGGATTACTAGAAGTTACTCTGCAGGGGATTACTGGGACAGGACGCTGCTGTTAATACAACACCAATGTGGCGCCAGGGTATAATATCTGTGCTCGTCATCTATCTGTGAAAAATATTGAAATCCTGCGTGGGCAGAGCCCTTTCAGCCGGGGTTGGTGCTGAAGCTGCTCGTCAGGTCAGGAGGAACCCAGCCGCGGTCTCTGCTCCCATCCGCGGCTAACTTTACTGCAACCCGGACAGATCTTCTGCGGGAGGTTTTGTGGAGCATGGACCCTTTGGGCCAAATGGCCGACTTCTGGGCCGTAGATTCGATGTAGCTCGACGTGGCTTTGTCGGAGTTGATGGACACGATACAACTCCCGACTAGGGATACGACGAGGTCAGTAAATCTCATGAGAGGCCTTTACGACGCTCGTCACGCCTCACGAGATCTAACGAGCTATCGCAAGGCTCGGAGAGCTGGATCCTGCCTTGAATAGGCGGGATCCAGATTTGCAAATTGAAGTGAGTAGTTAGTCTCCCTTGGATATGGTGTTACCCAAGGCGTGGGATCTAACGGCCTCACCCCGGAGACCCCGAGCGGGCACCATTTAGCACCGGTTTCCACAAACGTGGACCAAGCGCACTGGCTCTTGGGGGGGTTCTCCCATACGTTCGGGGGCCCTGGGTGGTCGGCCTCTGGGCAGGGTGGTAGCCTGGCAATGCCAAGGTGGCCAAGTTGCACTGCTAGGCTAGCAGGGGCCCTGACAGGGTTCCAGGCCAGCAGTGCCAAGGTGCCTGGGTGGCAGCGTGCCAGGCATTGGGCCTGGGGGGTGCCCTGTCCGTATGAGGTGGGGTGCGGGGGGTGCTTGAGGACTCCCTGATTGGCACGTTGGGGTGTTGGGAGGGTCCGGAGGCTGCGATGGGGAGGGGTCCACAGATTGTGGCACCATTTAAAAATGGCTGATATCATTGGTGCAGGAAATGACCAATGCAGCGTGATGGTCCTCGCGAGGCCCAGAACTGAAGCAGAGTCCCGTTTAATTGTGGGTTCGCTTTTCGCACTAAAAGCGCAGGGACATGCACCGCTAAACGTGCCCAAAACTCTGTTTGATTTCCATTCAATCTCACCCTTGATTGGGGCCCGGACTCTGTTTTTCACTCCCCACGTTCCCCCTTCCTTAAAGCAACATTGGTCGTGGCAAAGGGGCGGGGTCTCGAAGTTCCCTGATCCTGTCGACTGGCAGAGGTTTGGTGTCCGGTATTTCCGAGGGAAATGAAGCTACACCGTGTCCTGGATGTCAGGATATGCAGACATGTAGATAATGATATACAGACAGGCAGCTAATGAACACAGAGAACAGGACATGACCAATGAGCAGGCAGGACACTCAGGGGTGGTATCTCACTATAAAAGGCACAAGGCACTCATACTCCGCGTCTTTCCACTGATGAACATCTACACAGTGAGTCAGGGTGTATGTACAGTATCACACCTCCAGCACGTGGCTAAGAGACAGAGTAACCACACTTAGGTTAGCAGAGAGTCAAACTCATAGAGAACTGTGCTAACTGTGCTACTGGTCCAATAAATCTAACTAACTTCAAGGTCTGGAGTACCTTTTGGTTAAAGCTGCATCCAATTGCAACCTGTGTTATCCCAGTGTACATAACACATTACTGGAAATCGCACAATGGCTTCGGCAAATGGAAGCATCTTTTTTCTGGCTGTATCGTAAGTTTAATGGTCTCCAGCATGTCAACCCTCTCGTCTGGGACGAAGAGTCTCAGCAAGTTCACTCTCTCCTGATGCTCGTAACGAACAGTGAATCTGAGGGAAAAGGTGGTGCGGGGTGGTGGGGGTAGATTTAATCGAACTCACCCAGCGGGAAATCAGCGGGATGTGACTGATCGGCCCCTGGCACACTTCGATACCCTGTCGGGTAAAAAAAATGACATCTCGGGGTCCGCGAAGCATCGCGAAGTGCAAACCCAGAGCATCTGTTATTCGCGGATGTTTGCTTAGTACATTGTGAGAGCCCCTTTCATGGAGGCTGGAGGCCCGGAGGCGCAGTGGGTTAGCATCCCTGCCTCTGAGCTAGAAACTGAGGGTTCAAGTCCCACCCCAGGACCCGATGGTCAAGGAAGGTGCGTTAATAACGCGGCCAAAACAGGTCGACTCCTGGTTCAGCCACTCTTGATGTGCAGCGGCGCCGCTCGAGCTATAAACCCCCTGGTGACAGACAAGCGACCTGTTCCGGGGATTACCCGCTGTGGACACAAACGAAAGTCTGCCTGAGGTGTGGAAAGAGAATTGGAATTGGCGAGACAACGGTACATGGCAGGTACGTGGCATGGATGCAGGCATATAACAGGGCCAAAGATATACGCAGCCGTCTTCTGCATTGTCTCTTGAATTGATGCTTTTCCTCACTGAGGTTATTAAAAATGAAACAGTGTTATGAAAGAATCAATATTTTATTAATGTGTTCTGTGTGTGTTTGACAGCTATTAAGTTTAAAACCCACAATTCTTGTTCTATCCAGTCAATTCCAATTCTGTAAGTAGCCCATTTGCCAAGCAATTCTACCCGGGGATAATCACTTAATAGGGATTCACACTGAAATACAGGGAGCTGTGTTCTGAAGGAACATCTGGCATCTTGTACATATTTCATTCAGGATTTTTGCATATTCTTGTCAGTGCATCTTGTAAAGACTTTGCTCTTCACACACATAGAAACATTCTGAAAAATAGAAGCAGGAGAAGACTATTCGGCCCTTCGAACCTGCTCTGCCATTCATGGGTGATCACCACGTTTAATACCCTGATCCTGCCTTCTCCCCACACCCCTTGATCCCTTTAGCCCCAAGAGCTGTATCTAATTACAGTGGCAGCCGTGTGTACCATGTACAAAATACATCGCAGCCTCAAGGCTCCTTTGGCAGCATAATAATAATAATAATAGCTTATTGTCACAAGTAGGCTTCGGTGAAGTTACTGTGAAGAGCCCCCCGTCGCCACATTCCGGCGACTGTTCGGGGAGGCCGGCACGGGAGCACCTTTCAATCCCGCGACATCAAACACCTCGAAGGCAGCAGATGCATGGGAACACCGCCACCTAGAAATTCCCCTCCAAGCCAGCATCGTACGCTTTCTTTATCGGATTGGATTTGTTTATTGTCACGCGTACCGAGGTACAGTGAAAAGTATTTTTCTGCGAGCAGCTCAACAAATCATTAAGTACATGAAAAGAAAAGGAAATAAAAGAAAATACATAATAGGGCAACACAAGGTACACAATGTAACTAGATAATCATAGAATCATAGAATTTACAGTGCAGAAGGAGGCCATTTGGCCCATCAAGTCTGCACTGGCTCTTAGAAAGAGCACCCTACCCAAGCCCACACTTCCACCCTATCCCTATTACCCCCACCTATCCCCATTACCTAGTAACCCCACCCAAAACTAAGTGCAATTTTGGACACTAAGGACAAATTAGCATGGCCAATCCACCTAACCTGCACATCTTTGGACTGTGGGAGGAAACCGGAGCACCTGGAGGAAACCCACGCACACACGGGGAGAACGTGCAGACTCCACACAGACAGTGACCCAAGCCAGGAATCGAACCTGGGACCCTGGAGCTGTGAAGCAATTGTGCTAACCGCAATGCTACCGTCCTGCCCAAGCACCGGCATCGGGTGAAGCATACAGGGGTGTAGTGTTAATGAGGTCAGTCCATAAGAGGGTCGTTTAGGAGTCTGGTGACAGCGGGGAATAAGCTGTTTTTGAGCCTGTTCGTGCGTGTTCTCAGACTTTTGTATCTCCTGCCCGATGGAAGAAGTTGGAAGAGTGAGTAAGCCGGGTGGGAGGGGTCTTTGATTATGCTGCCCGCTTTCCCCAGGCAGCGGGAGGTGTAGATGGATTCAATGGATGGGAGGCAGGTTCGTGTGATGGACTGGGCTGTGTTCACGACTCTCTGAAGTTTCTTGCGGTCCTGGGCCGAGCAGTTGCCATACCAGGCTGTGATGCATCCAGATAGGATGCTTTCTATGGTGCCTCTGTAAAAGTAGGTAAGAGTTAATGTGGACATGTCGAATTTCCTTAGTTTCCTGAGGAAGTATAGGCGCTGTTGTGCTTTCTTGGTGGTAGCGTCGACGTGGGTGGACCAGGACAGATTTTTGGAGATGTGTACCCCTAGGAATTTGAAACTAAGAGTCAAATCTCCCGTCATACTTTCCTGGGAGTGATAAACTCATTTGCTGACTCACTCTTACCATCCACCTACAAGGCACAAGTCAGGAGTGTGCTGGAATACTCTGCAGTTGCCTAGAGGAGGGCAGCTCCATCAACAAACCAAGGAACTTATCTTCGACTTCAGGAAGCATAGTCAGACACATCTACACCAATGGCTCCGAAGTGGAGATGGTCGATAGCTTTAAGTTCCTGGGGGTCACCATCACCAACAGTCTGTCCTGGTCTACTCACTTTGATGCAACAGTCAAGAAAGCCCGACAACGCTTCTACTTCCTACGGAAGCTAAAGAAATTCAGCATGTCTGCATCGACTCTCACAAACTTCTACAGATGTGCCATAGGGAGCATCCTATCCGGCTGCATCACAGCTTGGTATGGCAACTGCTCGGCCCAAGATCGCAAGAAACTGCAGAGTGTGGTGAACTCAGCCCAAACTTGCCACCCTCACGTTGATTCTGTCTACACCTCCCGCTGTCTCAGGAAGGCAGACAGCATTATCAGAGACCCCTCCCATCGGCTTTGCCTTCTTCCAGACCCTTCCATCAGGCAGAAGATACAGAAGTCTGAAGACTCACACATCCAGACATAGGAACAGCTTCTTCCCCACAGCTACCAGACTCCTCAACGACTCCCCCTTGGACTGATCTGTTCCCTGTAAGAACACTATTCACGGCGCCCTGTGCTGCTCTTGCTCATTGCTTGTTTGGCCCTTGTTCCACACTATAACCAATTACTTATAGTCGATTATTCTTTTTGTCTGCTGTGTACATTCCCTTGGCCGCAGAAAACTCCTTCTCACTGTACTTCGGTACATGTGGCAATAAATCAATCAATCAATCAAAAAAAAACACTTGAGAAACACGGAAGGATCCATGACAAAGCAGACTGCTTAATTGTTACCTTACTTACGACCGTGAACTTTTAATCCCTCCACCACCAGCTCGCCTTCTCAGCAGTTTGTACCATCCACGAGATCTGCTACACCAACCTGACAAGGCTTCTTCCAAATCTGGGACCTTACCACCTAGTAGACCGAGGAGAGCAGATGTGTATCAACGCCAAGTAACCCCCCCCCCCACCTCCAAGCCACACACTATTCCTGACTTGGAACTATATTAGGTTGGGCTGGTTTAGCACAGTGGGCTAAATAGCTGGCTTGTAAAGCAGACCAATGCCAGCAATGCCGGTTCAATTCCCGTACCAGCCTCCCCGAACAGGCGCCGGAATGTGGCGACTAGGGGCTTTTCACAGTCACTTCACTTGAAGCCTACTTGTGACAATAAGCGATTTTCATTTTCATTAATTAATCATTCCTGCACCGTTGCTGGTTTAGAAGCCTAGAGCTCTCCCCCGTGCAGCACTGTGGGCGTAGCTACATCGCAGACGGTTCAAGAAGGCGGCTCACCACTACCTTCTCAAGGGCAATTAGGGATGGGCAATTAATCCTGGTCTAGCCAGCATGGCTCATATTCCGCGAATGAATCAAAAACAAACCTCACCATGAACCTCTGACTGAACGGGAGCAATGCCCTGAGGGAACGGCTAATAAAAAAATTAATTATCTACAACTTTGAAATGAGTTCTGGATTAGTGACTTTGAAAGGCATAAAGAAACTTCCGACAAAGTAGAAAAAGACCCAGCCTGATTAGAGAATGGACTGCGGAATTGCTTGGTGAATTCCTTTGTGGCTGGTGGAGTGCTAATCCTTCTGGTGGACATTACTAATTCCCTTTCCAATAGCGTCATTATAGAACAAATACCCCAAAGTGCTTTATCGCCATTTAAGTGCTTTTGGAACGTAATTGCTGTTGTAAATTAGGAGATCCAACAGCCAATTTGAACACAGCAAGGTCCCACAGATATCAGGGTGATAATGAGCAGATAATCCGTCTCTAATTGATGTTGCCTGAGGGATAAATATTGATGAAGACACTGGATCAAGCATTGCTGCTCTTCTTCGAAATAGCGCCATGGGATCTTTGAGAAGAAAGGCAGCTGTCCAAAAGACAGCTCCTCCAATAGTGCGGCACCCCTTCGGCGGTGGTGGCATTCTTCACGTTAATCGAGTGTGTCCAAGCTGTAAATGACTTTGTCGGCTTCTGCGGATCGCCTCATGACTGGAGAGTCCGTTGTGAGGACGACATGGCTGTCGTTGCCATGGTTTGTAACGTCACTGGGCTCTAATTCCACTGATGCTCTGGGAATGTGGGCTCAAATCCCACCACGGCGGCCATTTTAAAATTAATGTGGCTAGGCCAGCATTTATTGCCCTTCCCTAATTGCCCTTGAGAAGGTGGTGGTGAGCTGCTTTCCTGAACCGCCGCAATCCCTGAGGTGTAGGTGCACCCACAGCGCTGTTAGGGAGGGAGTTCCAGGACTTTGACCCAGAGACAGTGAAGGAACAGCCGATATATAAGTCAGGATGGTGCGTGGCCTGGAGGGGAACTTGCAGATGGTGGTGTTCTCATTTGTATGCTGCCCTTATCCTTCTAGGTCGTAGTGGTCGTGGGTGGTGGTTGGTGGAATTTAAATTGAGATTGTTAAAATAGCTAACGGTGACAGTGAAACTATTATCAATTGGTCTAAAAACCCATCTGGTTCACTAATCCCCTTCAAAGAAGGAAATCTGCCATCCTTACCCGGTCTGGCCTACATGTGACCCCTAGACCCACAGCAATGTGGTTGACTCCTAACTGTCCTCTGAAAAGTCACAGCAAACCACTCAGTTCAAGGGCAATTAGGGATGGGCAACAATAACACGGCAGCACGGTAGCATTGTGGATCGCACAATTGCGTCACAGCTCCAGGGTCTCAGGTTCGATTCCTGGCTTGGGTCACTGTCTGTGCTGAATCTGCACATCCTCCCCGTGTGTGCGTGGGTCTCCTCCGGGTGCTCCGGTTTCCTCCCACAGTCCAAAGATGTGCAGGTTAGGTGGATTGGCCATGATAAATTGCCCTTAGTGTCCAAAATTGCCCTTAGTGTCCAAAATTGCCCTTAGTGTTGGATGGAGGTACTGGGTTATGGGGATAGGGTGGGGGGGTGGACCTTGGGTAGGGTGCTCTTTCCAAGAGCCGGTGCAGACTCGATGGGCCGAATGGCCTCCTTCTGCACTGTAAATTCTATGATCTATGAACACCCATATTCTGTGAAAGAATAAAGAAAAAAGAACTGGTTGTTCATATTGATGTTGGTGTTTGGTGTGGGGGGGGGGGATCTTCGACAGTTGTAGGGGCATTGGATGTTGTGCGGTTGGTATCGATGGTCACTGAGGTATGTTGAACCAACATTCACTGCCTGCCTCCACACTTGTGTCGTTTGTAGTAATCACCTTTGTTTGCCCTGAGACAGAGCCCCATAGAAGACACGCTTGGGGATTCTGTGGTCATCCATGCGGGAGACATGATCTGCCCGTCCAAATCCTTCAGTACTACATTAGGGTGACACGGTAGCGCAGTGGTCAGCCCTGTTGCTTCACAGCGCCAGGGACCCGGGTTCGATTCCCGGCTTGGGTCACTGTCTGTGCGGAGTCTGCACGTTCTCCCCGTGTCAGCGTGGGTTTCCTCCGGGTGCTCCGGTTTCCTTCCACAAGTCCCGAAAGACGTGCTTGTTAGGTAATTTGGACATTCTGAATTCTCCCTCTGTGTACCCGAACAGGCGCCGGAGTTTGGCGTTTAGGGGATTTTCACAGTAACTTCATTGCAGTGTTAATGTGAGCCTACTTCTTAATCGGGTGTCAGCGTTGGGATGAGCTCAAGTGAAAACAATGCTGGAAATACTCAGCAGGCCTGGCGGCAGCTGTGGAGGTTTAACGCTTCAGCTTGACAATGTTACGTAATAGGTTTAAGCAGGTGAAATGGGGCGAGGTGGAAAAAGAAGAAAATGGAAGGTCTGTCAGTTGACCAAAGAAGGGAGACATTAAATGGGGAGGTGGATGAGCAAAAGATGTGCAGGTTAGGTGGATTGGCCATGGTAAATTACCCTTTGGTGTCCAAAGCTGTGCAGGTTAGGTGGGGTTACGGGGATAGGGTGGGGGACTGGCCTGGTAGGGTGCTCTTTCGGAGGGGTCGGTGCAGAATGGCCTCCTTCTGCACTGTAGGGATTCTATGATTCTAATCTATGGGGTCATTGGTAATGCCACGGGGCTGGTAATCCAGCTTGTCCAGGCTAATGCTGTAGGGTCATGGGTTTGAATCCCACCACTGCAATTTAAATTCATATAAAGGTAGTCGATGATGACCATTGTGGTGTTCTTTGTGATGCTGTTGTCAGGATGGATGTCGTAGTGTTCACAAAGACGGCAGAAGCTAAGTTCATTAACTTAGAGGCGGCACAGTAGCACAGTGGTTAGCACTGTTGCTACACAGCTCCAGGGTTCGAGTTTGATTCCCAACTTGGGTCACTGTCTGTGCGGAGTCTGCACGTTCTCCCCGTGTGTGCGTGGGTTTCCTCCGGGTGCTCCGGTTTCCTCCCACGGTCCAAAGATGTGCAGGTTAGGTGGATTGGCCATGCTAAATTGCCCCTTAGTGTCCAAAAAGTTTAGGTTGGGTTACTGGGTTACGGGGATAGAGTGGAGGTGTGGGCTTAAGTGGGGTGCTCCTTTCAGGGGCTGGTGGAGATCCGATGGGCTGAATAGCCTCATTCTGCACTGTCAATTCTATGATGCTATGATTAACAAAGCTAACATTTATTTACACTACTTAAATTAAGCTCGACCACTTGGATTGGGTTGGATTGGATTTGTTTATTGTCACGTGTACCGAGGTACAGTGAAAAGTATTTTTCTGCGAGCAGCTCAACAGATCATTAAGTACATGAGAAGAAAAGGGAATAAAAGAAAATACATAATAGGGCAACACAACACTTACTCTATAATAAACAAGAATTATAGGAATCAACATTGTACTAACACTAGCCTCTACACTCTAACTCTAATTGTACTCTAGCCTCTCTAGATATTTCCTGTGCACTCTACTCCAGCCTTCACTCTCTCTCCCAGATGTCTGACAGTCAGTGCTTTATATAGTACTGCATCTAGCCCCATCTAGTGGTTAATTTTAACATGACACTAACTCTTTGTATACTGAACATTTCTATAATGTCACAAACATGGCCATGTCAACTTTCATCGATTGTCGTAAAAAAAAACACCTGGGTCACTGATGCCCCTTTTAGGGAAAGAAATCTGCCGTCCTTACCCGGTCTGGCCTACACGTGACTCCAGACCTGCAGAAATGTGGCTGACACTTAACAGCCCTCTGAAATGGCCGAGCGAGCCACTCAGCTCAAGGGCAATTAGGGATGGGCAACAAATGCTGGCCTAGGCCAGCGACGACCACATCTAACGAAAGATTGACGCAAATGATAAAAGGGTTGATGTGGCAGAGCCAGACGGAGTGCTAGATGGGTAAAGAAACAGGGCTTTAGCAGAGGGTTGAACAGTGAAACAAAAGACTGGGACATGCAAAGGATAGGAAACAAAATAGGGACAAAGATCACAGTCTGAAGTTGTCCAACTCAATGGTGAATAATCGAACAAAAGTGCTGATCCATCGTCCTTCACCCCCTGAAGGCCACAGATGTTTCTGGAACATGCTGAAGGGCCTATTCTATCTGATACCATCTGTAGAGTTTGAAGACATTCTGTTTCCCCCCCCCGACCCCCAGTGTTCTGCGATATATTCTGCGATGCGTTGGTTTGATCAACATAACCATTCAACCTCTTGGGTCGGACCGACACTACATGGTCCCAATACCTTTGAACCTTCTGGGCGATTCATGTTTCCCAATTTTCTGTGCTGGAGTGCACCAATGTTGCACTTTCAAAGCCGATGGCACCTCCTGGACACCGCTGACATGCTCTCCCTGTGCCAGCCGCTGACGTCTGCTCACCCCCTGGACAACATCGCTCATTGTTATCAGAAATTAATGAACTCGGGGCCATCTGGGTTTCCAGTAAGCTATTATACATGGCATCCTACGCAACCCAACCTGTGAACTAATCAACCCTGCTTATGCATGCAACAGATGGCGTGGCGATGTGAATTGGAATGTAGCATTCATTCAGGGCATTTTTGAAAACTTGCTATCTATTATTAATGAGTGCTCAGCCATGGCCAAACGCCACATTGAAAAACTAATAAAAAGGTTTGTTTTAAGTTCACATTCGATTTTTAAAATATTTAGAGCACCCAATTCATTTTTTCCGATTAAAGGGCAATTTAGCGCGGCCAATCCACCTAGCCTGCACATCTTTGGGTTGGGGGGGGCGATACCCACGCAGACAAGGGGAGAATGTGCAAACTCCACACAGACAGGGTCCTGGAGCCAAGATCGAACCTGGGACCTCAGCACCGTGAGGCAGCAGTGCTAACCACTGTGCCGCACCGTGCTGCCCTCAAGTTCACATTAGATTTTAATTGGTCCCTCCTTGCAAGAATGACAATGGGAACATGACAGTAGGCTGACCTGAACTTGTTCTTGGCAGATGGCTTAGGTTTAACTTGAGTCTTGGGGTTTTTTCAGCCCAAGTACTGTTTGCTGCTGACTGGAATGAATATTGCGAGTGCGAAGTGATACATCTTGGTTGGAAGAACACAGATGTGACTTGATTGAAGTTTGTAAGATATTGAACTGCCTGACTAGGTGGGCATGGAAAGGGTGTTTCCTCTTGTGCGGGAGTCCATAACTAGGGGCACTGTTTTAAAATTAGGGGTCGCCCTTTTAGGACAGAGATGAGGGGCGGGATTCTCCACCCAGCGGGGCGGGCGGTCCCGGCACCGAGGAGTGGCGTGAAGCACTCTGGCGTCGGTCTGCCCGGAAGGTACGGAATCCTCCGGTGCGGAAGGAGCTTGGCGCTGCGCCAACCGGTGCTGAAGGGCCTCTGCCAGCTGGCGGGAGTTGGCGCATGTGCAGGAGCACCAGCGTGTGCTGGCGTCATCCCAGCGCATGCACAGGGGGGTTCTTCTCCGCACTGGCCATCACGGAGGACCACAGTGGCCGGTGCGGAGGGAAAGAATGCCCCCACGGCACAGGTCCGCCCGCGAAGTGGTGGGCCCAGAACCCCCCACGCACCCCCCCGAGGACTCTGGAGGCCGCCCGCAGAGCCAGGTCCCTCCGGTAAGGACCAGGTCTAATTTACGCCGGCGGGACCGGCCTAAAACGGGCGGCCGCTCAGCCCATTGCAGGCCGGAGAATCGCCGGGGGAGGGGGGGCACTGCCAGTGACCGGCGCGGCGCGATTCCCGCCCCCGCCAAAACCCCGGCGCCGGAGAATTCGGCAGCAGGCGGGGGCAGGATTCATGCCGTACCCCGGCGATTCTCTGGCCCGGCGGGGGGGGGTCGGAGAATCCTGCCCAAGGAGAATTTTTCTCTCAGAGGGCTGTGCAAATTTCAACCCTTCTGCCTCAGAAGGGGGTAGAGGCGATCAATATTTTTAAGGCTAAGATCGATAGATTGTGGAGTCTGTGTGGGTAGAGTTGAGGAACCACAAAGGCAAAAAAAACATAATGGGAGTTATGTACAGGCCTCCTAACAGTGGTCAGGACCAGGGGCACAAAATGCACCACGAAATAGAAAGGGCATGTCAGAAAGGCAAGGTCACAGTGATCATGGGGGACTTCAATATGCAGGTGGACTGGGTAAATAATGTTGCCAGTGGACCCAAAGAAAGGGAATTCATTGAAGGTTTACAGGAGGGCTTTTTGGAACAGCTTGTGATGGAGCCCACGAGGGAACAGGCCATTCTGGACTAGTGTTATGTAATGAGCCAGACTTGATAAAAGATCTTAAAGTAAGGGAACACTTAGGAGGCAGTGATCATAATATGGTAGAATTCAGTCTGCAATTTGAAAGAAAGAAAGTAGAATCAGATGTAAAGGTGTTACAGTTAAATAAAGGTAACTACAGGGGCATGAGGGAGGAACTGACGAAAATCAACTGGGAGCAGAGCCTAGTGGGAAAGACAGTAGAACAGCAATGGCAGGAGTTTCTGGGAGTAATTGAGGACACAGTATAGAGGTTCATCCCAAAGACAAGAAAGGTTATCAGAGGGGGGATTAGGCAGCCATGGCTGACAAAGGAAGTCAGGGAATGCATCAAAGCAAAAGAGAAAGCCTATAATGTGGCAAAGAGTAGTGGGAAGTCAGAAGATTGGGAAGGCTACAAAAACAGAGGATAACAAAGACAGAAATAAGGAAGGAGAGGATCAAATATGAAGGTAGGCTAGCCAGTAACATTAGGAATGATAGTAAAAGTTTCTTTAAATACATTAAAAACAAACAGGAGGCAAAAGTAGACATTGGGCCACTTCAAAATGACGCTGGTAATCTAGTGATGGGAGACAAGGAAATAGCTGAGGAACGAAATAAGTACTTTGCGTCAGTCTTCACAGTAGAAGACATGAGTAATATCCCAACAATTCAGGAGAGTCAGGGGGCAGAGTTGAATATGGTAGCCATCACAAAGGAGAAAGTGCTAGAGAAACTAAGAGGTCTAAAAATTGATAAATCTCCGGGCCCAGATGGGCTACATCCTAGAGTTCTAAAGGAGATAGCTGAAGAAATAGTGGAGGCGTTAGTTATGATCTTTCAAAAGTCACTGGAGTCAGGGAAAGTCCCAGAAGATTGGAAAATCGCTGTTGTAACCCCCCTGTTCAAGAAGGGAACAAGAAAAAGCTGGAAAATTATAGGCCAATTAGCCTAACCTCGGTTGTTGGCAAGATTCTAGAATCCATTGTTAAGGATGAGATTTCTAAATTCTTGGAAGTGCAGGGTCGGATAAGGACAAGTCAGCATGAATTTAGGAAGGGGATGGCGTGCCTGACAAACCTGTTAGAGTTCTTTGAAGAGAGAACAAATAGGTTAGACCAAGGAGAGCCAATGGATGTTATCCATCTTGACTTCCAAAAGGCCTTTGATAAGGTGCCTCACGGGAGACTGCTGAGCAAAATAGGGGCCAATGTTATTCGAGGCAAGGTACTAACATGGATTGACGATTGGCTGTCAGGCAGAAGGCAGAGAGTTGGGATAAAAGGCTCTTTTTCGGAATGGCAACCGGTGACGAGTGGTGTCCCGCAGGGTTCAGCGTTGGGGCCACAGCTGTTCTCTTTATATATTAACGATCTAGATGACGGGACTGGGGGCGTTCTGGCTAAGTTTGCCGATGATACAAAGATAGGTGGAGGGGCAGGTAGTATTGAGGAGGTGGGGAGGCTGCAGAAAGATTTAGACAGTTTAGGAGAGTGGTCCAAGAAATGGCTGATGAAATTCAACGTGGGCAAGTGCGAGGTCTTGTACTTTGGAAAAAAGAATAGAGGCATGGACTATTTTCTAAACGGTGACAATATTCATAATGCTGCAGTGCAAAGGGACTTGGGAGTCCTAGTCCAGGATTCTGTAAACGTAAACTTGCAGGTTGAGTCCGTAATTAAGAAAGCAAATGCAATGTTGTCATTTATCTCAAGAGGCTTGGAATATAAAAGCAGTGATGTACTTCTGAAGCTTTCTAAAGCACTAGTTAGGCCCCATTTAGAACACTGAGGGCAATTTTGGGCCCCACACCTCAGGAAGGACATACTGGCACTGGAGCGGGTCCAGCGGAGATTCACACGGATGATCCCAGGAATGGTAGGCCTAACATACGATGAACGTCTGAAGATCCTGGGACTATATTCATTGGAGTTTAGGAGGTTGAGGGGAGATCTAATAGAAACTTACAAGATAATGAATGGCTTAGATCGGGTGGACGTAGGGAAGTTGTTTCCATTAGCAGGGGAGACTAGGACCCAGGTGGCACAGCCTTCGAATAAAAGGGAGTCACTTTAGAACAGAGATGAGGAGACATTTCTTCAGCCAGAGAGTGGTGGGTCTGTGGAATTCATTGCCACAGAGGGTGGTGGAGGCCGGGACGTTGAGTGTCTTTAAGACAGAAGTTGATAAATTCTTGATTTCTCGAGGAATTAAGGGATATGGAGAGAGAGCGGGTAAATGGAGTTGAAATCAGCCGTGATTGAATGGTGGAGTGGACTCGATGAGCCGAATGGCCTTACTTCCGCTCCTATGGCTTATGGTCTTATGGTCTTATTGTTGTGGGACAAGGGACTCAAAGGGTTATCGGGTTGGATGCGAATGAGGAACTCGAAACACAAACAGTCCAGATCAGCCATGGTCTTATCGAATGGTGGAGGAGGCTCGCGGGGCTGAATGGCCTACTTCTGCTCCCATTTTGGATGTCTAATGTGACAGAAGGTGGGGAGAATCTGTTCCCATTGGTGGAAAGCTTAGGAAGGAGAGGTCTGGAAGAAAGGTAGTTGGTGAAAGAAGCAATTGATACGCGCAGCGAGTGGCTAAGGCCTGGAATGCGTTACCTGTGAGCGTGGTGACAGGATTTTTGAAACACCTAAAACGGGATTCTCCATCAGCGAGATTCTCCGCCGGCAGAGCACTCATGCCCACGGGTTTCCTGACGGCGTGGGGGTTGCCCACAGTGGGAAACCCCATTGGCAGGCTGCCGGGGCGGAGGATCCAGCTGCCGGCGGGGGGGGGGGGGGGGGGGGGGGCGCTGTGCCAGAAAACGGGTCTGGCGGGACGGAGAAACCCGCCCCTATTCTTTCAGGGGATGTAGGCATCACTGGCAAGGCCAGCATTGGTTGCTCCTCCTTAATTGCCCTCGAACTGAGTGGCTTATGCCAGCCCATTTCAGAGGACTGTTAAAGGTCAACCCTATTGCACTGGGCCAGGAGTCACATGGGGGCCAGAGCAGGTAAGGATGGCAGACGTCCTTGCCGAAAGGGACATTAGTGAACCGGATGTGCTCATTAATGCCAATCCATGATAGTTTTGTGGTCACTGTTACTGAGGCGAGCTTTGTATTCCATATTTTATCAGCTGAATTTAAAGTTCACCTGCTCCCGAGGTGGGGTTTGAACCCACGTCCCCCGGGGCATTAAGCTGGATTTCGGGATTACGAGCCCCGAGACATTACCACTGCGCCACCAGTCTGATAAGGAAGAACATGTCGGATTACTGGGAGAAGGGGGGGGGGGGGGGGGGGGGTGGGAGGGAGGGGGAGGGAATGGTATTTGCTGCATTGCTCATTTGGAAAGCCACGATGGGCTGAATGGCCTCATTCTGTGCTGGAATCAAAATGAAAAAGGCCAAGAGTTGGTTGGTTTCGACGTGGTGGAGGTTAGTTGTTCAGTGGAGCAGGTCCAAGGACTTCCATTGCTGGGAGATGGCACATAACCCTAGCGTCTAAGATAACTCTATTCAGCTTAATGTACTGGCGTAGAACAATGGAAAGCTTGGTGGGCAGCATCTCAGCCTTATTTCAAAGATAAAAGCTTTCACTATAGCCCAAAATGCTTCACAGCTAATGACGTGCTCTTTTTTTAAGTGCTCCCATTGTTGTAATGTGGGAAGCACCGCTAATTTGTACAGCACGCACTAACAGCAAGGAGATAATTGACTGGCTAATCGCTCCGCAATGTTGGGCTGAGGGATAATTGTTGGTCAGGTTGCCAAGAAAAAGCCCCTGCTCTTCTGTGGAATGGTACCATTTGCTTTTCCTGAGAGGGCCACAGGCAGGGCCTCCAGCTGCGTTCTGTGCTCCCTCGGTGTCAGCCTGGGTTGCGTGCGGACGTCTACACAGTGAGCCTTAAATTGACGGCCATCGATTCAAAGGGTGAAAGTGTGCCATGGCTGATTTTCCTGAATTTGCATCTGTCTTTCCCAGGACGAGGACACTGCCCATGTCATGGTGAGCGAGGAGTTGGTTCAGACTCTTGGAAGGTATAAAATTGAAAGGAGGAGGGATTGGTCAAGGAGAACATTGCAATGCTGGAGAGAGAGGGGGCGAGATTCTCCGTCCTGCCACACCCGTTTTCCTGTGCAGGACACCCCCGCCGGCAGCGGGATTCTCCGTCCCGCCAACCGACCAATGGGGTTTCCCATCGTGGGCAGCCGCACACCGTCGGGAAATCCCCAGGCGCGGGGGCGCGACCAGAGCACCAGAGAATCCCGACAACGGAGACTCCAACCCAAGATGTCCCAAGAGGGAGGGCAGGGTGGGAAAGGACAGAATCTATTTGAGCAGAGCTAAGGGATGAACAAGGTGGAATTAAATTGTTCGGTGTAGTCTACAGGTCACCAATTAGTGGGTCAGATGTAAAGGAACAAGTTTGCAGAGAAATTACAGAGAACCGCAAGAATTATAGAATATTTATAATGGGGGACTTAATTATCCAAATATAGATTATGATAGAAAGGGAAGAGGGACAAGAGTCCCTGGATTATGTTTTGGAGAATTTTCCAAAGCAGTATGTTTCTAGTCCAGTGAGCAATGAGATGCTGCTGGATCTGGATTCTTGGGAATGAGGTGGGACAAGTAGATCAGGGGCAGGATTCTCCAATAATGGGGCTAAGTCCCCACGCCCGCGAGAAAACGGGCGCGAATTACTCTGGAAATTACTTTTTTTTCTAGAAAGTCCAGAGTGATTCTCCATTATTAAGGGGGCTGGCAGGGCCCTGGAGTGTTCCTCGCAGCTCCGGCCGCTGATATGGGGCCCTGCACTTTCGGCCGCGGGTCCACGCGACATGGCGGACCCACACAGCAGGCCGAAGAAGTAGGCCCCCCCCCCCCAGATCTGCGAGCCCACCGATCGGTGGCGCCCGATCGCGGGCCTGGCGGTCTTGGAGGCCCCCCCCCCCCCGGTGACGGATCCCCCCGCCCCCCCCCCCCCACCAGGACGGCCATCGCAGCCGCGACTCCGAGCTCCCGCCGGGTGGAACCATACGTTAACCACGCCGGCGGGGACTCGGCCGGTCCTCCTACGGAGAATCGCCACGGGGGCCTCTTTCAACTTCCCCCGACCGGCGCCACGTCGACCGTGCGCGCGCGACTGGCGCCGATTCTCCGCCCATGTGCCGAGCGCGATTGCGGCGCGGAAGCTCGGAGAATCCCGGCCCAGATGTCAGTAGGTAGATCGTTTAGGAAACAGCGATCATTGTATCATAAGGTTTAGATGGGCGATGGAAAAGGACAAATAATAATCCAGAACAAAAATAATCAACTGGGGAAAGGCCAATTTTCAGTGGCATAGGAATGGACCTGGCCCAGAAAAATTGGAATCAAAGGTTAACACGCATAACTGTAATGGAACAATGGGCTGCCTTCAAAAGAAGAGATAGCCCTGTCACAGTCAAGGTATATTCCCATGGGGGGAAAGGTATAAATTTATACCTTTTATATGTCTTTCAGAGGAAGGAGATGCTGCCGAGGTCATGATGAAGGAGGATGTGGTTCAGACATTTGAAGGGTTGCAAATGGAAAGGAGGAAGTACTGGATGGATTGCTTGTGATGAAAGCTGATCAGGCACCAGGACCAGTTGAGATGCATCCAACAATATTGTAATAAGCGAAGAATGAAAATTGAAGAAGCGCTGACCATAACTTTACAACCATCCTTAAACTCAGGGGTGGTGCCAGAGGTCTGGAGAATCGCAACTGTTCCAGGCCAGTCAGTCTAACCTCGGTGATGGGGAAACCTTTAGAAATGATCATTCGGAACAAAAATTCATAATCACTTGGGAAAATGTAGGTAAGTTAAGGAAAGCCAGCATGGATTTTTTCAGGGGCAATTCATGCTTAGCTAACTCACTTGAGTCATTTGATGAGGTAACAGAGAGCGGTGATGAGGGTAACATTGTTGATGAGGCGTACACGGACTTTTGATATCGAGCCACGCTCGTGACCAAAGTTAGAGCTCGTGGCATAAACGCGACAGCAGCAACATTGACTGAGTGACAGGAAGCAAGGGATAGCGACGAACAGTTGTTCTTTGAACTGGAGGAAGGTTTATAGTGGAACTCTCCAGGGATTGGTGGCAGAACCTCTGCTGTGAATGATCTAAATTTGGTGTACTGGACACAATTGCAAAATGTGTGCATGATGCAAAGCTTGGAAATATTGTGACCCATGAGGAGGATAGTGTCTTTGAACAGGCACGGGGCATTCTGAAGGGGGAGGGTGTTGAGGTCTTGGTACTTTGTGGTACCATTGACATAGGGAGAAAGAGGGATGAGGTCTTGCGTCAAGAATTCAGGGAGCTTGGCAGTAGAATAAAAAGCAGGACCACTCCTGTTGTAATCTCTGGATTATTCCCAGTGCCATGTGCGAGCGAGTACAGAGATAGGAGTACAGCGCAGATGAATGCGTGGCTTAAGAGTTGGTGCATGTTGTACCCTCAATAACCACGCTGGAGAGTAAAACGGTAAAGAAGACTTTAATAAGCTAAGAACTAGCCTGGTGCCTAGACGGGTGCTTACTGGGTGCTGCCTGCAAGGCTACCCCTTATATACGACTCCCAGGTGGGCGTAGCCAGAGGCGGAGTCCCCCAGGGTTCCAAGCCCGGTCTTAAAGGGGACATCACCTTACACGATGATAAGGGTACAATAGCCGTTCATCACAGTGCAGGAGGGACGGTTTTCCTTTCACGGGATGTGGGCGTCCAGCATTTGTTGCCCATCCCTAATTGCTGCTTGAGATGGTGGTGGTGAGCCACCATCTTGAACCATTGCATTCCATGTGGTGTCGGTGCACCCACAGTGCTGTGAGACAGGATTTTGACCCAGCGATTATATATTTGCAGGTCAGGATGGTAACTGACTTGGAGAGGGGAACTTGCAGGTGGTGGTGTTCCCATGATGTGTGGCTCCAACACCTCATGATCAAGTGACATTGAAACCCGTTAATTTGGACATGTGCCTGCATATACTCCTTGTGTTGAGGAGTAAGTTCCTGTCCAAGTAACTAACACACTGGGCTGGATTCTCCGTTTTGGAGACTAAGTCCCTTCGCTGTCGGGAAAACGGTGGTCTTTTAGCCAGGAAAACTGGCGTCAAAAGGCTACAGATTCCTCTGCAGGGACAAGCGGGAGGCCGTCATAGAGCTCGCAGCTCCAGCTACCGATACAGGCCCCAGCACTTCCGGGTCAGAGGTCGCGCCGTGCTCCATGGCGGACTCAGCTCGTGGACCTGGACCGCCAAAATAGTGCCCCGCATCGGCCGCTCGCGCGCCCTGGACTGCCCGCCCACATTGCCCCCAGCCCCGAATGAAGTCCCACCCTGCCCGCCGATCGGACCTCCCCCGACTGTGGAGGCCCCGGACTGAGTCTGCATCTGCAGTCACCTCGCGAGGATCCCGGACGGTGTGAGCACACGTAAGCCACGCGGTTGGGAATTCGGCCGATTGGGAAGCAGCATCGCGGGGTGGACCTCAGGCAACGGCTTGAGGCGGTGGATACTCGGTGCGGCAAACGCCACGAGGACCCCGATTTTCGGGGGAGCGGAGAATTTAAAAACCGACCTCGCTCCCGATTTCGTGCGCCAAAACTGGATTATCCGCCCTGTCGCCGAGAGCGATTTCGGCTTCGGGGAGCGGAGAATCCAACCCACTAGGCTGACTTGCAACCCTATCGTAAGGGCGTGGAATGCCCTGCCTGCAACTGTAGTGGACTTGCCAACACTAAGGGCATTCAAATGGTCATTGGATAGACATATGGACGATAAGGGAATAGTGTAGATGGGCTTTAGAGTGGTTTCACAGGTCGGCGCAACATCGAGGGCCGAAGGGCCTGTACTGCGCTGTAATGTTTTATGTTCTATTCCTTCAGTGTCGCCGGGTCGATATCCTATAACTCAAAGGCTAACAGCACTGAGGGCATACCTACAAATGCTGGCCTCGCCAGTGACGCCAACATCCCGCAAACGAATCATTGAAAGATAAAAAATTTCCCCTACTCCCACACGTGCTAATAGCACTTGGAAATAAGCAGTAAACATGCAACTGAAACAAAGTGGCTTTTGACATAAACTGGTTGAAAGCAAGCTGTAGTCAAGGTATTGTGCAACACAATTTTCACCTGTGGGAACAATTGAAGGATGAACTGCAGCTGTTGCCTGCGCACAGATTGACGTTTTATTCAAGCACAAATGTCTGGAGACAATCAGACATAGGAGCGTAGACAACAGGTGCAGGGGCTAGGCCAGTCGGCCTTGTCGAGTCTGCTCCGTCTTTCAAACAGATCATTGTCGACCATCTACCTCTTCCCCCATTTTTCCCAACTCTTCCCGTTTCTCCGCTTCAAAAGAAAACCTGCGTTTAACCAGGTGCCTTTCACAAGCAAAGGATGTCCCAGTGCTGGACGGCCAACAAAGTGCTTCTGAAGTGTGGTAGTTATTGTAACGCAGGAAGTGCCGCATAGTCAGGCTGACACGGTGACGCAGTGGTTAGCATTGCTGCCTCACGGCGCTGAGGACCCGGGTTCGATCCCGGCCTCGGGTCACTGTCCGTGTGGAGTTTGCACATACTCCCCTTGTCTGCTTGGGTCTCACCCCCACAACCTAAAGATGTGCAGGATAGGTGGATTGGCCACGCTAAATTGCCCTTTAATTGAAAAAAAATAATTGGGTACTCTAAATTAATAGCCAAACCTGCACACAGCAAGCTGCAATATGACAATAGCCGCCGAACATTCCCAAGACTTGTAAGAGTGTTAGTTTGAGACCGAAACCCAGCGAATAGCTCTCCAGTTGCGCGGTTGAGTTTTCTTGCCAGATCCTCTGGCACTCTGTGCACAAAGAATCCAAGGGCATGGGGGAAACAGGCATTGCGGACACCTGTCCCCCCCCCAACAGGAATTGGGGCACCTTCCCCCCCCACGTCAAGCATAGGGCACGCCGCCCCCCCCCACCCACCTCACAAGCATCAGATCTCCAATGGGGCTCCCCTTGGCACTGGCCTCTGACAATGCCACCCTTACTGAGCCAGTTTGGCACTGCCAAGTTGGGACTGCCAGTGGCAGTATGTCCGGGCATGTGCGTCAGCATCTGGAGCTATACTTACCTGTGTGCCCCCTGCATGGTCATTTATGGTCATTCCTCCCCCCCCCCCCCCAATTAAGGTGCAATTTAGCATGGCCAGACCCCCTACCCTGCACATCGTTTTGGGTTGTGGGGGGTGAGACCCACGCAGACTTGGGGAGAATGTGCAAACTCCACACGGAGAGTGACCCGGGCCAGGATCGAACCCGGGTCCTCGGCGCCGTGACGCAGCAGTGCTAACCGCCACCATGCCGCCCTCTGCTGGCATGGCCATCCCGACTGACTTTTGTTTTTGAAAACCAGTAATGATTCGCGCCAACGTGACGTCACGTCGGCTGGGAAGATGCGCTGAGGAGGGAAACAGTGGCGTCAAGTCTGCTAATTATAGTATAATCGATGCTAATATATGTGAATCAGGCTCGGGCCCTTCCTGGGAGGAAACCTCCCTGCGCCTCTTCAAAATCTTGTCCTCTGTCACACCCACTCAGGACGCTGCCTGGACCTCAGTCCCATCATCCTCAATTAAAAGGCAGTCTCGCCAGCAGTGCAGCCTCCCCTCAGCGCTGCGGCAGGAAGCCAATCGCGAATGGCATTTGACCCCCACGATCTTGTGCCTCAGAGGTCAGAGGGTCGATAACTGAACTGCAGGTGACACGTCAGATGCTCCCAAATATTCATCACTCCATCTATGGCGGTCCAGCCTTTAGCTGCCTCGATCCTAAGTTCGGGAATTCTTTTGGACCTCAGCCTATTCTTTTAAAAGCCTCCTTAAAAGCAACCTTTCTGATCACGCTTTCGGCTGCCTGACCTCCTATCTCCTCATATGGCCCGTTGTCAAGTTTTATCTGATAATGCTGGTATGAAGTGCGTTGGGATTACGATCAAAGGAGTATATAAGTCAACCTTTCACAGAGTCCAGCTCTCGATTAGAACTGGGCTATCGTTTGACACTGGAGCTTTGCACTGCAGATAAAGAAAATTCTCCAGAGGAACTTTAATAACATTGAAAATCAATGCCTCTCGAGACAGATCAAGTGGAAAATGATTAAAACACACTTAGAAATCAAGTAAGACCTTTCTGGGATTGGCCCTGGGTAATTTTTCCCATTTAGCACTTCTGATCAAATCTTTGCTCAGTGGACAGCAACACATCGAGAAATTGAGCGTTGACGCGAATCTGTCTCATTTGCAGCCCATAGCCGCTGGAACAACTCCAGTTCCTGATTTCACTCCACTTGGTCACCTCTCAGAGCATAGGGAACGTCAGCCATTCGACACATTCTGAATCTATCCCATCATTCAATTAGCTCCCTCGTCATATCTTAACTCCACCGACAGCCACCCCCTCCCACACACTCCTACCTGCGTTATGCATCTCTTAATGATAAAATAGATGCCCAACAGACATCTATCAATCTCAGTTAATTGCTTCGAAAAAAATAGAAAGAAACATTTGCGCTGCCCTTTTGTGTGACAGAATTGGGGGGACAAAAGTTTAAAATTCGTCACAGCATCGTCTCATCGCCTGGTCGGGCACGTTGAAGGCCTCAGGACTCTACGTTGAGTTTGACAACTTTAGATTTTGAGCTTTCGCCTCCATCTTAAACCTCCCCCCCCCCCCCCGCCCCCACGTTTATTCATATCCCACACATGTATTGCCTCAATGCAACCCTTGCACCCCCCCCCCCCACCTCCACCCACCTTCGCTTCCCCCTCTCACACACAGGGCCATCTGTCATTTGTTCTCAAAGTTGCCACTTCTTGTTGCAATCATCAACCAACTCCGATTGATAGATATTTGGTAGGCATTTGCGTATCATTGTGAGATATGTAACTAAGGGGGTCGGAGATATGATCTAATAGATTCAAAATATGTTGAATCTTGACCCAAGAGGCTACCATAATATTTATTCTTTTGCGGGATGTGAGCCGTTGGTTGTCTATCCCCAATTGCTCAGGTGGGCACAGGTCGGTCGGTGTTGCGGGAGTTGGGTGGGCACAGGTTGGTCGGTGTTGAGTGAAAATCCAGTCGGCAGGATGCCGGAAGGTTGAAAAGAACAGGGGAGGAGATAAAGCCAGCTCAGAAAGAGCGGGTAGGTGACGCCAAGGCCGGGTATGAAAGTCTGAGCAAGGGGAGGCTGAGGAAGATAAGGATTTCGACGATTTTGATGGCACAGAGAAGAATAACTAACAAGGGCGATTCTGCCAGGAAGCTTCACTTCAATGTGACAATAATGGAGGGAGCAAGTGTGTTTAACATGGTGTATTTAAAGGTGCAGTAAGAAGTCTTACAACACCAGGCTAAAGTTCAACAGGTTTGTTTCAAATTACTAGCTTTTGGAACGCTGCTGAGGAAGGAGCAGTGCTCCGAAAGCTAGTGATTTGAAACAAACCTGCTGGACTTTAACCTGGTGTTGTAAGACTTCTTACTGTGCTCACCCCAGTCCAACGCCGGCATCTCCACATCGTGGGTATTTAAAGGTGAGGAGGAACACGAGAGAATTTGCAGATAATGCACACCTTTTACGGGATCAACCGGTCACACTGCGCCCGAGAGCAGTGCGGCACAGCGCAACGCCACCGGTTAACGCCAGCACATCCCACTTCTGGGATCTATCCAGCTCGCCACGCCTCACGAGGTCTTACGTGATCTCCCAAGATGCCGCGATGTGAATCCTGCCCATTGTGGACAGGATCACTAAATCTGCCTATTAGAGCGAGACAGCGCGAGTAACCCCTTCGCCTCAGAGACCCCGGGTGAGCGCCGTCTCCACCAACAGAACCAGGCGGAACGGCACTCGTGGGGGTCTCCCAGAGGATTGGAGGCCCCCAGGTGCATGGTCTGTGGGCAGGGTGGTACCCTGGCACTGCTGATGCCACCTGGGCACCTTGGCAGTGCCATCCTGGCTGGGAGTTTTCTGGCCGTTGATTCCACTCTGCTGCGCTAACTTTACATGGCGAATATTCGGTACAGATCTACAGGCCATTGCTGAGGTTTATGCGCCACAGGAACCTTCTCCTGTACTACTTCATCTAACACTGTGAACATAGCCTTCAATTTCATTCCCCCTCAAGTACCTATCCAGCTCCCACTTAAATGCATCTATTATTAAAAATTATTCTGTGGGGTGTGGGCATCGATGGCAAGGCCGCCATTTTGTTGGCCAGCTCGAACTGCCCTTGAGAATGAGGTGGGCCACTTTTTTGAATGGTCTCGAGGGGAACTTGCGGGTGCTCGTGTTCCGTTCTCCTCGGTGGTGGACGTTGTCATAATATACAGACAGGCAGCCAATGAAGACAGAGAACAGGACATGACCAATGAGCAGCCAGGACACTCAGGGGTCGTATCTCACTGTAAAAGGCACGAGGCACTCACACTCTGCGTCTTTCCACTGATGAACATCTACAGAGTGAGTCAGGGTGTGTGTACAGTATCGCACCTCCAGCACGTGGCTAAGAGCTAGTCTGGTTCAGTCAGACAGAGTAACCACACTTAGGTTAGCAGAGTTTCGAACTCATAGAGAACTGTGCTAACTGTGCTACTGGTTCAATAAATCAGATTGAACTAACTTCAAGGTCTGGAGTATCTTTTGGTTAAAGCTGCATTCAGTTGCAGCTTGTGTTATCCCAGAGTACATAACATGACAGACGTCACCGGTTTGAAAGATGCTGTCAGAGGAAACCTGGTAAGTTGCTGCTCACCTCACTCTCGCCAGGTGGTAGCACGCTTCCTGGGGAAAGAAATTGCTTTTGAATCCTTTATTGAATTTATTGGTGACAATCGTATATTCTAATGATCCATAGTTTTAGACGCCTTTACAATCTCTGTATTTTAGTGTCTATACCTGCTCTATCGATCACTTTCGATAATCTTAAAGACCTGTATCAGGTTGTCCCCATAATCTTCTCTTGGGGAAAGGACCGCCAGGCTTTGGAATACTCGGGGCAGGATGTTTCCTGTTGGCTTCCGAACCCCGCCATCAGGTTCAAATGGGGGCCTGAACCCTACACTGGGTTCTCCCCACCCCGGTGATGAGTTCAGAGGCGCTGGTACATTTGACTAGGTGGGAGGGTGCTGAATGAGGACCTGTAGCCTTCCTGACTCCGCCTGATCAAATTCTGGATGAGTAGAGTGGTGGACTACTTAAGGGCCGCATCCCACCACTGCTGTTATTTAATCAGTGGCGGACGGAGGCACTCACCACCCAGAAAGGCAGCCTTGTTGGGTTTGCCGGCGGCCTTGTTGGGAGTGATGGAGATCGGAGTCGGGGGTTGGGGGTATTCCCTTGTTTATGTGGACACACTTCTCAATTGAAGGACCTGGCAACGGGAAAGGGGCTGGATGCTGAAATCCACCCCCAGCCCTTTCTTCTGAGCCCCCTCCTCCCGCCTTGTGACGACTCCCTGCCCGTGACCCCCGACCCGTTCATTTTCACCGATGTCCAGGGATTCCTGGCTGATCTCTCCCATAGGCTCGCGTGTAATAACGGCAATGGCCACTGTTCCCTTTGACGCTGCTGGGCCGATTTCCACTCCCTTGATTGGGTGGGAGGCCGAATGTTGCCTGATTACCTCGTCAGGCCTCGTGGAAAAAAGGCGACATAGCGTTTCCCCCAGTTATCCAACGGTCGCACTCCTGCGCACTGTTGACATTTTTCCCGTGTACTTTTTCCTCAACGTTTTTTGCTCATTTCCCCGTCAGCCTCCCTTAACAGCCTCCCCGAACAGGCGCCGGAATGTGGCGACTAGGGGCTTTTCACAGTAACTTCATTTGAAGCCTACTTGTGACAATAAGCGACTTGCATTTCATTTTCATTTCAAGGGTCCAGTAAGGACACCCGCCAAGTTGAAACGGCGAAGGAATGAGATTTTTGCCTTGATATTTCACAATATGATAAAAGAAAGACACAGAACTGTCAACATGGGGGAGCCATTAGGGCTGACAGCTGCAATCAAGAGTGACAAATACTCATTTGAAGGTTGGGCGCTGTGTTTATTTCTTTTTACAAGGTGACAGCTATCAAAATGGGCAACATTCTCAATCAATAAAAGTGATTGTCACTCCTAAAGGAAAAGGGGAGATTCTGAGGTGGCCTACTGAGATCGTCAGGGCTACGGAAAGAGCTTGACTAACCTGACCCGGGCAGACTATTCACTGAGACAAAGGTTTTTAATAGGAAGAGACTCCTGGCTTAAAATGCAGGAGGCTGGGTGAGTGAAGGGAGATTTACCCAGGCTTCAAAGGGTAGAAGGTGGGCTGTGATTTGGGTGAACCTAAGACCCAGGGCTCAATTCAACCAATTGGCAACTAAGCCCCATAGCGAGGGTGTTCAGCCGTGTGTTTCCTGGTGCTCGCTGTGTCGAGAAACACATTACGTTACGATACGACTTGCGTTGCGTAAGGGGCCTTAGCGGGGAATGCGCGGCCGAGGCCGCACGGAGCCTCGTTTTGTACACTGGGGACTCCACTTGCCAGAACATTCCAATGGCACCCCGATCTCCAAGCCCCCAATGTAACCCCCGACAACCCCCTCCCCAGCCCAAATACACTGTGGGAGGGTCTCCCCCCCCCCCCCTCCTCGCACCCCTCCCAACATCCACGCAGGGCACCCTGGCCCAGTCGCACGCATGTATAATTGCCAGCTTTGCGCTTTGAAAGTGCCAATCTGGCACCCCGTCAGTGCTCCTGCTAGGCTGACAGTGCCACTGGGCGACCCCCACGTGTGCCGTTCCGCCTGGTTCCCATTTTTGGGGAGTAGTGCCAAACGGCGCTCGCCCAAAGCCTCGGGTACTTTGGGAATCTGCACATTAGAGTAAGACTAGCTGCCTCGCTGTGTTGTGCAGATTTTCCAAAACGTCACTTGCCCAGAATGGGTGGGATTTACATTGCAACATTTCGTGAGATCGTGTCAGCAGGTGACAGTATGGTTGCCAGTACCGGGAGCGATGAAAACCAGGGATACACAAGAGGACAGAACTGACAAATACAGACAGCGCCATTTTAGATCACGGAAACAGGAGGCAGCCATTTTGGAATCGGGTAGGAAACACATGGGCAACCAAAAATGATTCTGTAGCTTCCTTCCTGTGCAGAGTGACCAACTGCCCCAGACTTTTAGGGACCGCCCCCCAACTGCCCCAGACTTTTAGGGACCGCCCCCCCCCCCTCATTATTGGGCCGGTTGCTAAGGGTGAGGCCGAGCTGGTGTTTTTTCCATATTAACAAGAATCTGAGAATTGACGGTGTAGAAGGAGGGCATTCGGCCCACTGGCCCTTGGAAAGAGCACCCTATTAAGCCCACACCTCCACCGTACCCCTGTAACCCAGTAACCCCACCTCAACTTTTTTGGACACGAATGGCCATTGATCATGGCCAATCCATCTAACCCGTACATCTTTGGAATATGGGAGGCACCTGGAGGAAACCCACGCAGACACGGGGAGAATGTACAGACTCCACACAGTCGCCCAAGGCGGGAATCGAACCTGCGACCCTGGTGCTGTGAAGCAACAGTGCTAACCACTATGCTACCGTGCCGCCCCCTGTTCTCTGACAGTATACCCCAACACCCCCCCCCCTCACATAAATGAGCTCAGAGGTCTGGTAGCATACCCCCTCCCCCCCACCCTCCACCCCCACCCCGCACAAGGCTCTTAAGTTCCCGCCAATACCAACGTGTCCCGTACATTTTTCACCAGAAGTCGATCGTCCTCTCCCTGTGTTCAACTCCAACACAATCCTGATAAAATTACACTTTATTGTCACTATCTGTTTCAAAGGGGCCATCTCTACGTTCAACAGTTGGCGAATGATTTTTGGTGCCTGGGTGCTTCAGTATTGCTGCCGTTTAATAAGGGGAATTTCCACGTTGCTAACCAAGTTAGAACCAGTTGCAATGTCCTTTGTGTCTGCTCGTTCAGATCCTTCATGTGCAAGGCTCTTTAAACCAGGTGTAGTGACAACAGTGTTGTTAAAAACTAGCTCGAAGATGCTGATCTTGAGGGACAGAGCGAGCGCGCACAATTGAAATATATGCCAAGTTATTTCCCCCAGAGAGCAACGGAAGGCGGGTCATCGAATAACTTTAAGGGTGAGCTCGATTGATTCTTGGCCGACACGCGAGGGACACACGGAAAAGTGGACTTGAGGCTATAGTCAGATGGGCCATAAATTTTTGTAAATGGTGGACTGGGCTCGAGGGGCGGAATGGCCTACTTCTGCTCCAACTTCGCATGTTTGCGTCTTCATAATTGGTGGGCTGGATTCTCCGTTTCAGCGGCGAAATGCCAGCTGGAACGGCGAATTTGCGGGCGTTTTGAGACAGCAAAATCGGCGCTGAACCTTCACCGATTCCGCGATCGGTGAGGAGCTAGCAACGGCACCGGGTGAAACTCCCGTCTCCTGTGCCAAATATGGCCGGAGGATGGCTGGTTCCCTGTGCATGGCGATGATCTGCAGCTGTCGCGCCGCACAACATGGTGCCGGCTGTGCGCGGACCACACCCGCCAAATATGGCCTCACAGGCCACCCCCTGGCCACCCCCCACCAGGCCCCCCAGCACACGCGGAAGCCCCCCCCCCCCCCGGATAGCGGCACGACACCCGGACGAGTGTGGCGGCGCTGGACACAGTCCGCAGTAGCCACCAGGCCGGGTTCCCGACCGCTCAGACCACACGTCAACCGCGCCGTCGGGAACTCGGCCCATCGGGGGCGGAGCATTGCTCGCACCGCGTGACGCGATGGTGCCATTTTGGAGGGGGCGGAGACTCGGAAACTGCCGTCAAACCGGTGCTACCCCCGATTTGGCCATCGCAAGGGATTCTCCACCCGATCGCCGATTACGATATCGGCATCGGGCAGGGGAGAATCCCGCCCGATGTAGCAAGCAGGGTTAATGCCTCTTGTCTAGTCCAGTAGAGCTAATGCGACCCCCCCCTCATGCTGTCAAATCCGGTGGTTTTCAGGCAGTCCTGAAAATATCAGCAATCCGCAGTTTGAACCAAAAGTAAAATATTTTCTCTTTTAGCGAAATGGAGTCGGACAAAAAGATTCAAAAGTTTGAACGTTCTCTGAAGGATTTGCCGTCAAATGGTAGACTTTAGTACGAGGTACATCCTAATAAGGCGACCACCCTCACCCGATATTGCCAAGAATGTTGATCGTTTTGTCCTACTCCATTTCTCTGAGGAATAAAATCTTCTTTTCCTCAAATTTCCTCTGTCAGCATCAACGGGGCCGAGGTGGAGATGGTTAGCAGTTTCAAGTTCCTTGGGGTACACATCACCAAGTATCTGTCCTGGTTCACCCACATCGACGCTACCACCAAGAAAGCACAACAGCGCCTTTACTTCCTCAGGAAACTACGGACATTCTCCATCCTGACTCTGACCAACTTTTACAGATGCACCATCGAAAGCATCCTATCGGGCTGCATCACAGCCTGGTATGGCAACTGCTCGACCCAAGACCGCAAGAAACTTCAGAGAGTCGTGAACACAGCCCAGTCCATCACACGAACCCGCCTCCCATCCATTGAATCCATCTACACCTCCCGCTGCCTGGGGAAAGCGGGCAGCATAATCAAAGACCCCCTCCCACCCGGCTTACTCACTCTTCCAACTTCTTCCATCGGGCAGGAGATATAGAAGTCTGAGAACATGCACGAACAGACTCAAAAACAGCTTCTTCCCCGCTGTCACCAGACTCCTAAACGACCCTCTTATGGACTGACCTGATTAATACTACACCCTGTATGCTTCATCCGATGCCAGTGCTTATGTATGATGTGGAGATGCCGGCGTTGGACTGGGGTGAGCACAGTACGAAGTCTTACAACACCAGGTTAAGGTCCAACAGGTTTGTTTCGATGTCACTAGCTTTCGGAGCGCTGCTCCTTCCTCAGGTAAATGAAGAGGTAGGTTCCAGAAACATAAAAATAGACAAAGTCGCATTCAAAGCATTGTCTTGCCTCTTTGACTTTGTCCATAGATATGTTTCTCTTCATGTACTGAATGATCTGTAGAGCAGCTCGCAGAAAAATACATTTCACTGCACCTCGGTACATGTGACAATAAACAAATCCAACTTGACAGCGTGAGGTATGAAAGTAGACAGAATAATTTTGGCCATGAACAATCTGAAGGAGCAGATTGGAGAAAACACAAAGGACATTGTGACCGGTTCTAACATTGTTATCAACGGCGAGATTCCCGTTATTAAACGGCGGCAACGGTAAAGGGTTTATAAATCATTTCCCATCCATTCCTGATGAGCATCAATGACTCTTTCTAGATATATGTCAACCAGGATGTTTCTCGAAGTATATTTTCCCGAACCTCTGTTCTATCGACGATATCTTAATGGATTGGTTTGACACGCTGATTTTATTTATGTGAGCTGATCTATTATGCAAGGGCTGTGTTTTATTTCCCCCCGCTCTTCTGCTGAATAGCAGCCTTGTTATTTGTTACAATGCTTGCCCCTTCATCTTGTTATCCTTCAGAGAAAGCGCTGTGCGCAGTTATACCTGTATGCACACGGTTCCTCTTCTGTGAGCCCCCAGAAAATTATCAGCTAAGTTGAAAAAGACCTCAAGAAGTCATAGATTTGCGTTTGTGTGCCACCTTCCCCAAGAAGCCTTGTGGCACAGCAGTGGTGCCCCTACTGCTGGGCCCGAAGCTCTGGGTTCGGGCCCAGCAGTAGGGACACCACTGCTGTGATAAATTGCCCTTAGTGTCCAAAAAGGTTAGGAGGGAATATTGAGTTATTGGGTTATGGGGATAGGGGGGAAGTGAGGGCTTAAGTGGGTCAGTGCAGACTCAATGGGCCGAATGGCCTCCTTCTGCACTGTATGTTCTATGTTCTCCTCCTGAACAGCTACTCCAGAGTTTTTGCCCCCACCGCCAGGCTGGGCACCTGCATAGCCTTCTCTTTTAGGGTGTCGCACCCATCCAGCCCATTAGGCCTGACTACCTGACCCTCGTCGCATCCCATCCCCCACCCGGCCCCATGTGGCCCGCAGCTGCAGTGGCCCCGCGTCCCCCCATGCCGGAGACATCAGAAAAACACAGCTCTGAAAGAACAGAGGCAGCAGACGTCAGGACCACTCACAACCGCGATCACCATCCCAGAAACACCCCCCACTGCCCGACTCCCCTATCCAACCCCGAGACCCCTCCCCTCTCTGGAGCTGGCCAGCAGGCTCAGTCCACTTGGACTCCCTGCTGCTAGGTGGCGCTAGTGGCGGTCAACGCCTTCCTCCTTCTCGGACGTCATGGCGCCTGGTTTCCATTTTCAAACAGCAGTAGTGATTTACGCCTGGTGGGTGGGTAAGTTCGATGAGGGCTGAAGTTGCGATGTTAACCCCTCACCAATTAACAATGGTATTAAAATCATGCAAATCTCGCCCTTCTAGGGTGTGCCTGATCGTATCATTGGGGAGGACCTGGGAAGATCACGTTCCGAAATCTTGCCGGCACAAATCCCGTTTTTGGCCTCTCGCGAGATTTAGCGGCCATCATGGGATTTGCGCCTTTGGCTACCATGCCCGCCAAATATTGCCCATGGTTTTAGTACATGGCGATGCCAATGGCCTGGGATACACAGAACTCACTGGGTGAAGGTGCAATGGCCCCTCACTTTTTGCTCGCAGGCCCACCTCACTCACCACAGGCCCACTCCATCTCCTTCCCTGCGAGCTCCAGGACCCTCTTCTCCAAAGGAGTCAGGACCCTGAGCTCGGGCGTCCCACCGCCCGCCTGGCCTCGCTCGCTCGCGGCGGTTGTGAGCAAGCCTATCCTGCAGGAACACAAAAGGGGATGATGTTAGTTGGCCGCCTGGCGGGTCAGATGTCGACGGAACCTGGCAGATGCGGGCACAGCGCGTGAGCAGGGAGGGGCTGTGGGGAGAGGAACCCCAGAGGTTGTCAGGAAGCTGGTGGGAGGTCGGGTGCTGGGGCCCTGCGAGGTGGCAGCACGCGGGGTCAAGGTTATATTCCGAGAGGTGACGGCAAGGTGGAGCAGAGAGGATACAGGGAGCACTTACCCTGGCAGAACGGAGTAGGTTGCGGCATTGCGCCCCCGGCCTCTTGTGGAGGGAACTGGTACTGACCAGTGCTGTGACCGCCATCCATGCGGGGTTTGTGATCGTGCTGGGGTGTCTCCTCCCAGGCGGAGGTTAGATGGTTCCCCTTCTCTCCTCTATGGCATCAAACAGGCAGGTGAGGGCCCCCTCCATGAAGCGAGGAGCAGGCTGCCATCCTCCTGGCTTGACTGTGAGCAAGTACTGTGGAGATAGACCTACCCAGATGACCCCCGGAGCGGTGAATCCGACACTCTGCGCCACAGGCGTGACGTTTTTCACACAGGGAATTTTTTTCCCCCCCAAAGTCCAGAAAAATTGCGGTCCGGATCCCGCCGTCGGGGTTGGCAGGATTCGGACCGGCTTCCGTGCTCCAACTGACCCTAGGCCAAAAATTGGGAAAATTCCGCCCAATATTCTGCTGCTTTGTGTTGGGTCTCCAGAGACACCTTCCAGTGGATTAGGCGGGCGTAAGGCACCACAGAGCGAGGCCCTCAGCCTGATGTAAGTCTCATGGTGCGGCACTGAGCAGACCACAGATATTTCCCAAGGGGAGGGTAGGAGAACTGGAAGGGTGGTCACGTTCCCATGAGCCTCCATTCTGGGCAGACTGATGCACCCAATGATGGAAGACTACTGCAGAGGAGATGATGAGAATGAAACGAAACATAACCCTTGCCCATCTTTGTGTGTTTCCCTCCAGATTCTCGGTCGTGACGGTGCAATTCCTGAGAGGGTCAGAACCAAGGTCTGCACGCGTAAACTGTGAGTACGAGTCACATACTCCAGATCTCTGATCCGTATGAGGTGAACCCGACGGATTCAGGGGACATTTCCTGTCCCAGCGGTTAGAATGTCGGAACTCATGAGCGCAGGAATGTTTGAGGGATTGGACGGACACGTTTAGTGGGAAGCTGGACAAGTTACACAAGGCAGAAAGGAATAAACGGACGTGCTGATACGGTCGAGGAGAAGTAGGATGGAAGGAGGTTTTTAAACACGAGCATGATGGGCCAAATGGCCTGTTTTTGTGTTGTACGTAATTCTATCTAATTCAGTGCTGGGCAACCCAGGCTGGTGAGTAGGCCGCATTAGAGGCCCTCCGTCATCTCAGGAGGCCGCAAGATTGAAATCGGGGCTCGTTCACCAACCGTGACCCCATGAATAAGATTAAATACATTTAATACATTCCCGATATTTCATGATGTGTTATAGAAAATGCTTAATCTTTTATCAATATCAATGGAACTGTCACCAACTTCAAATGGTAAAAACAAAAGGAATATTTACACTTTGGACACAGAGGGAGCGCACGGCTCTCACAGTCAATGTTGTGAGCAATCAGCACGCTCCTCGCCTCACTCGCCCTCGCTTTACGCGCGAATCGCTTCAGCCATACCGGTAGGAAAAATTTTTACGCGGACTGAAATCAGCGGAACGTGGCGACCCTGCGCGTGAGCAATGGCCAACAAAATTTCTGGTGGGCCGCACTCGGAATCCAGCTGGGCCACTTGTGGGCGCACCGAACATTTTGATATGCAAGATGGTAGGATTTGGTATTGTGGAAGGATGATGGCCATCTGCGATGGGTGGGAAGCTGTGATACAGGGACCAGCTACGTGCCCACTGATTGGGACATTTGTTGAGGGAGCCCCATCCGCAGCCACTCTTGTACCCACCTCAGTGGTTGGTTATAGTACAGAACAGCCCAGGAGCAGTGCAGAAGGTGTCAGGGCATGTTGAGAGAGCAGATAATAAAGCACATGGGGCTGGGTTCTCTGTTCCTGCGGCTAAGTGCCGACGCCAGCGGTGGACCCGTGGCTATTCACGACGGGAAAATCGGCGCGAACCCCTCACCGTTTCCGGTACCGGTGGGGAGTTAGCACCGGCGCCGCGTGAGGCTCTGACAGCACCAATGCCTAAGCTTCAGCTAACACAATCACTCTCTCAACCACTCCGCACCCTGGTGGTGCGTAGGTTAGACCTTTGTTGGTTTGTGTGGTTACTTATTCCTGGAACAGGTCGCCAGTCTGTCGCCGGGGTGTCTATTGCTTGAGGGGGATTACACTGCACAGTCACACCCATTCACAGGCAGGCAGACAAACCTAAGGGGCACGTTAGTCTGGCCAATTGATCTAACGTGGGAGGAAACCGGAGCACTCGATGAAGACCCACGGAGATGTGGGGCGAATGTGGAGACTCTGCACAGACGGACCCCTGGCCAGAATCAAACCCAGGTCTCTGGCGCTGTGAGGCAGCAGTGCTAACCACTGCGCCACCGTGCCGCCCCAACACAATCAGAATGCACTTATAAGGTTTATTTCACAAAGGTTTCATGCAAAACACGCTCCCATAGTCTGACCAAGACTCTCGACTGGGACCCCAGCCTTAACGTCCCCCGATACCTCCATTGCCTTTCGTGGCAAGTTCGAAAACCTTGGGCAGGATTCCCCGTCCCGCCAGCCCCGTTTTCCGTCGGGAAACCCGCGGGCGTGGGTGCGTTGCCGGCGAAGCGGAGCATCCCGCCGGTGGAGAATCCCGCAGCCCACGTCTCATCCAAAAGATGGCTGACCATGTTCTCCATGTTAAATCAGCGACTGCATTAAATTGGCTGTAAAACGCTTTGCGGTGTTTATATAAATGAAAGTCTTCTTTACGAGTAGTATTGAATAAATCTTTGAATTAATGTGTTGCACTGCACCCCCAATGGCACCGGCATCAGATTAATATTGCTACACTCTGCGATGTGGTACATTGGATATCAATTTACAGATGCTGTTAACAGAAACATAAGAGCAACCCATAACACAAATTAATTTCTAGGTACTGCCTCATTGAACTTAGCAAATTTCATAATGCAACATGTCAGCTTATGAAGTAGGAGCCATTCAGCCCCTTGCGCCTGCTCCGCCATTCAATAAAATGGTGGCTGATATGAATGTAACTTCAGCCCCACGTTCCTGATATCCCCCGATAAGCCTTCGCCCCCTTGTCAATCAAGAACCCATCTCGCTCTGCCTTAGAAGTAGTCAAAGACCCTGTCTCCATCACCTTTGAGGAAGAGAGGCCCAAAGACTCACTGCCCCCTGGGAGAAGAAATTCCTTCTCGTCTCTGTCTTGGGCAACACGGTAGCATGGCGGATAGCACTATTGCTCCACAGCGCTAGGGTCCCAGGTTCAATTCCCGGCTTGGGTCACTGTCTGTGCGGAGTCTGCACGTTCTCCCCTTGTCATAAGAACATAAGAACTAGGAACAGGAGTAGGCCATCTGGCCCCTCGAGCCTGCTCCGCCATTCAATGAGATCATGGCTGATCTTTGTGGACTCAGCTCCACTCTCCGGCCCGTACACCATATCCCCGAATCCCTTTATTCTTTAGAAAGGTATCTATCTTTTTCTTAAAAACGTTTAAAGAAGGAGCCTCAACTACTTCACTGGGCAAGGAATTCCAGAGATTCACAACCCTTTGGGTGAAGAAGTTCCTCCTAAACTCGGTCCTAAATCTACTTCCCCTTATTTTGAGGCTATGCCCCCTAGTTCTGCTTTCCCCGACCAGTGGAAACAACCTGCCCGCATCTATCCTATCTATTCCCTTCATAATTTTATATGTTTCAATAAGATCCCCCCGCATCCTTCTAAACTCCAATGAGTACAGTCCCAGTCTACTCAACCTCTCGTCATAATCTAATGCCCTCAACTCTGGGATCAACCTAGTGAATCTCCTCTGCACTCCCTCCAGTGCCAATATGTCCTTTCTCAGGTAAGGAAATTGTCTGCGTGAATTTGCTCCGGGTGCTCTGGTTTCCTCTCTCAAGTCCCGAAAGATGTGCTGCTAGGTGAATTGGACATTCTGAATTCTCCCTCTGTGTACCCGAACAGGTGCCGGAGTGTGGCGACTAGAGGATCTTCACAGTAGCTTCATTGCAGTGTTAATGTAAGCCTACTTGTGACAATAATGAAGATTATTATTATTAAATGAGCGACGCCTTATTTGTAAACGGTGACGCCTCGTTCTAGGGGTACAACAACGTCACCCCCTCAATGCTCTACCTCAAGTGCCAGCCTGGGATTTCGTATCCAAGTTCTGGAGTGGGGTGACCCCCATGGTCTTTGGCCTCAGATTCGTACGTCATCGCCAGGCCAACTGGCTTGGGCCTGAATCCTGGCTCCCTTTGCAGTGGGCCCGACAATGGCCGTTGAGTCAGACCTCAGCTGAGAAGAAAGGCTAATGATTGCCGATGCTCCGGGGTTCTATCGGGTATGCCCTACCAGGGGAAGTGTGGATGCCCTCATAACTCCCGCACACCTAATGGGTAATGAGCCTTCCACAATCCACGCCAACCAACTCTGTGGAGATATTACCGTCCATTTGACCCCTGGACAGATTTTCTTAATTTTTGCGCACTTGCCCAACATTGGCAAGCTCAAACGTGCCCATATCCAGTTGGGATATTGAGAGAGACCAAACTGTGGGCACCGTGCCATTGGTTTTCTGCCACGCAGCCAGAATTTCCCGAAGACTACAATTCCCAAGAACATATATTTCGCAAATTATCTCCATAATAGGAAACAGATACTCTGTTGAAACTTTATTTAACAGTTCTGAAGAGATAGATTTGTTTAACATGCATTGTGGCGTGAAATTTGAGAAGTACAATGAGGCAGGGACTACAAATTAATGTTTTTATGGGTTGCTCTTATGTTTCTGTTGACAGCATCTGTAAATTGATATCCGATGTACCACACATCACAGAGTGTCGTAACATTAATCTGGAGCCAATGCCATTGGGGGTACATGAAACAGATTAATTCAAGGATTTACTCAATGCCGCTTGCAAAGAATCATAGAATTTACAGAATTTACAGCACAGAAGGAGGTCATTCATCCCATCGAGTCTGCACCGGCCCATGGAAAGAGCACCCCGCTTAAGCCCAAGCCTCCACCCTATCCCCGTAACCAGTAACCCCACCCAACCTTTTCGACACTAAGGGGCCAAAACACCTAACCTGCACACTTTTGGACTGCGGGAGGAAACCGGAGCACCCGGAGGAAACCCACGCAGACACGGGGAGAACGTGCAAACTCCGCACAGACAGTCACCCGAGGCCCTGGAGTTGTGAGGCAGCAGTGCTAACCACTGTGCCGCATAATACTTAAACACCCCAAAATACTTTACAGCCAATTTAGTGTTTTAAAGTTGCAACCATGGCTGCCAAAATGGTTCCACAGATGCAGCATAAACTCAATGGGCCAAATGGCCTCCTTCTCGGCTCAACGGTTCCACATTGGTTTACCGATCTGTGTGGAAGATCTGCACCAGTGTCGATTGGTTAGAGGTTAACCAATCAAGAGAGGTGTTTTTCTCTTTCCCCGAGGCTAGCCCCCACTGATGCCAGTTTGCCACTCGTGTCCAAGGCTGATCATCGTGCGTGGGGGGGGGTTCTTTGAAATGGTGCCTGAGGATCTGTTATGTCCACCTGGGAAGACAGGTGGGGTCTTGGTTTGATGTCTCATCTGAAAAGCAGGCCCTCTGACAGTGCAGCACTGCCTCGGCGCTGCACTGCAGTGTCGGCCTGGATTATCCTGAGGTGAAACTCCCCCTTGTAAAATTGGTGCTCTGTGCGCCCTCAGCCGCGTGTTCCCCATTTACGCCTCTTATTCAAAGCGAGTCGCGTTGAATGGACAGCACGGCAGCATAGTGGCTAGCACAGTTGCCTCACAGCTCCAGGGTCCCAGGTTCGATTCCCGGCTTGGGTGACTGTCTGTACGGAGTCTGCACGTCCTCCCCGTGTGTGCGTGGGTTTCCTCCGGGTGCTCCGGTTTCCTCGCACAGTCCAAAGCTGTGCGGGTTAGGTGGATTGGCCGTGATCAATTGCCCTTAGTGTCCAAAAATTGTTAAGTGGGGGTTACTGGGTGATGGGGATGGGGTAGATACGTGGGCTTCAGTAGGGTGCTCTTTGTAAGGGCCGGTGCAGTCGCGATGGGCTGAATGGCCTCCTTCTGCACTGTAAATTCTATGATTCTATGGGCATGCATTTCTCGGCACCGAGCGTGCCGGGAAAAACGCAGCTAAGCTCGCGCGTTTGCGGACTTTGTTCCCTTTTGGGAAGATCGCGCCCTCATCTCCTTCTTGAATGCGCGACCCCTTATTTTAAAAAGCGACCCCTCGATCCTCCCACAAGAGGAAACATCCTCCCCACATCCACCCTGCCAAGTCCCCTCGGGATCTCACACGTTTCGATCAAGTCGCCTCTCGCTGTTCTAAACTCCAGCGGATATAAGCCCAGCCTGTCCAGCCTTTCCTCATCAGATAACCCACCCAATCCTGCTATTAGTGTAGCAAATCTTCCCTGAACTGCTTCCAACGCATTTACGTCCTTCCTTAGATAAGGAGACCAGCACACAGTACTGGAGATGTGGTTTTTCACTGAAGCATACCCTTGCGATACACAATAATATTCTATCAGCACTGTGACAGAACGACTGAACAAACCTGCACTTATTCAGCACCATCCATGACATTAGAACCTCCCAAATCACTTAGCCAGTTTTTACACAGCAAGCTCCCACAGACGGCAACATCCTATTGGCCGGATGATCTGCTTTTGAGTGTCGATCGAGGGACAGATGTTGGCTGGGATGCCAAAGAGGACTCCTTTTCCTCAGAATAGGACCATGGGATTGTCACATCCACCCGAGAGGGCAGAGAGGGCCTCGGTTTAACACCTCGACAGAAAAGCAGCGCCTCTGACACTGCAGCACTTCCTCAGTACGCAGAGGTGTTAGCCTAGGTTTTGTGCTCAAGTTACTCGAATGGGACATCCACCCACAACCTTCTGGCACAGAAGTACACGTGCTTACCCAGAGAGGCACAGCTGACACTCACTCACCTACCGAGGATATGGGCATTACCGAGGAGATCCGGCATGTCTCCCGCCCAAACTGTTATTTGTCTTGGTCACGGAGAGAAATGGTTCCCCAACGATCATGAAGAGATATCCCATCAATACCATAAGACCATTCCGCACCTTTGGGGCGGTGCGATGCCGGACTGATTTGCGCCGTTTTTGGCGCCGGTCGGCGGACATCGCGCCGATTGCGGAGAATCCCGCCCCTGGTTCTAGTTTTTCCTACACGTGGAAACATCCTCTCCACATCCACTCTGTCCAGCCCTCACAGTGTCCTGTAAGTTTCAATAAGTTCCCCCCTCATCCTTCCAAACTCCAACGAATACAGACCCAGAGTCCTCAAACGTTCCTCATACGACAAGTTGTACAACAACAACTTGTATTTGAGTAGCACCTTTAAACAAATAAAACAGTAAAATAAATGATGACACCAACGTACATAAGGAGAGCCTTAAAGGACAAACTCAAGGGTACAGGCAGAGAGGTTTAGGGAAGGAACTCTAGAGCTTCGGGCCTAGGTAGCTCAAGGCACGGCCGCCACTGATGGGGTGATCACGAGAGGATGCTCAAGATGCAAATTAGAGGAGTGCAGATGTTGATGGGAAGTCGTGGGGCAGGAGGAGATTGTGGAGGTTGGGAGGGGCCAGGCATTGGAGGGATTTGTATACAAGGATGAGAATCCTTAAGGTGAGGTTTGTTTAACTGGGAGCCAGTGAAGGTCAGTGTACACAGGGGTGATGGATGCATGGCATTTGGCATGAATTAGAACATAGGCAGCAGGTTTTTGGACGACCCTCAGGTTTAAGGATGCTGCAACACGGGAGGCTGGACAGGAGTGCGTTGGAATAATCCAGTGCAGAATGAACAGAGGGTGGAGAGCTGAGGCAAGTGAGGAGACTGTGTATGTTACGGAGGGGGAAATAGGCAATCCTAGTGATGACATGAGCATGTGGCTGCAAGCTCACCTCAGGGTCAAATCCGACACCGACAATTGCCCGGGAGAGGGATAGAATCAGCGGAGAGGGAGCGGAGTTTGTTGCAGGGGCCAAAGACCTCAGTCCTCCCAATATTTAACCGGAGGCAATATTGCCGTAAAACCCGAAGAGCTGGTATTGCACAGTTGGGCAGGTAAGCAAGCTTGCTTAAGATACTGAAATGCATTCGGAAACCATCCCCAATGTTGCTCATGGATGCGGGGACTCTGTCTTATCTGGTTAAAATTCTGACGTTAGGGCATCAAGGCGGCGCAGTGGTTAGCCTCACGGCGCCGAGGTCCCAGGTTCGATCCCGGCTCTGGGTCACTGTCCGTGTGGAGTTTGCACATTCTCCCCGCGTCTGCGTGGGTTTCACCCCCACATCCCAAAGATGTGCAGGGCAGGTGGATTGGCCACGCTAAATTGCCCCTTAATTGGAGAAAATGAACTGGGCGCTCTAAAATTATGTTTTGAAAAACAATTCAAGCGCCAAACCTTTCTTGGATCTCACACCTGACACATCCTCCTGTTGTGTTGGCTGCAGTACAGTTTCACCCTACATCAGAAATTCAGTCAGCTGATCACATCTCCCAGTGACACGTACTTATTTAACATCTGTTAATTTCCTGATATTCCCAACCTGTTTGAACTGCGGGCGTCACGCTAAACATGTACTTGCAAAGAATAAACAACTACAGGGCCAAGGGGAAAAATTAGGGGGGGGGTGGAATCACTTGAAAGCACATTTTAAAGTAATATGGGGCGAGGTTCTCCGACCCCCCGCCGGGTCGGAGAATCGCCGGGGCTGGCGTGAATCCCGCCCCCGCCGGTTGCCGAATTCTCCGGCGGGGGCGGGAATCGCGCCGCGCCGGTTAGCGGGGCACCCCCCCGCGATTCTCCAGCCCGGATGGGCCGAAGTCCCGCCGCTAAAATGCCTGTCCCGCCGGCGTAGATTAAACCACCTACCTTACCGGCGGGACAAGGCGGCGCGGGCGGGCTCCGGGGTCCTGGGGGGTGCCCCCACGGTGGCCTGGCCCGCGATTGGGGCCCACCGATCCGCGGGCGGGCCTGTGCCGTGGGGGCACTCTTTTCCTTCCGCCTTCGCCACGGTCTCCACCATGGCGCAGGCGGAAGAGACTCCCTCCACTGCGCATGCGCGGGATTGCCATCAGCGGCCGCTGACGCTCCCACGCATGCGCCGCCCGGAGATGCCATTTCCGCGCCAGCTGGCGGGGCACCAAAGACCTTTTCCGCCAGTTGGCGGGGCGGAAATTTGTCCGGCGCAGGCCTAGCCCCTTAAGGTTGGGGCTCGGCCCCCCAAGATGCGGAGCATTCCGCACCTTTGGGGCGGCGCGATGCCCGACTGATTTGCGCCGTTTTGGGTTCGCCCATGGTTCCAGGAAGGAGAAGGTTAAAGGACGACCCAATAGAGATATATAAAATTATTAAGTGTGTCATGATCTGTAGACTTGCCAGTGTGAATGATGCACTGCAGAACATCTATTTCTTTGCGGGTCAACAGTATAAGGGAGTCATTACTAAGTCCAATAAAGACGTCAAGCGAAGCTTCGCTACCAAGAGAATGTTCGAATTTTTTAAAGATTCATTCAAGGGGTGGGGGCATTGCTGGCTAGGCCAGCAGTTAGTTTCAATCCTTAATTGCCCATTAAAAAATGGTGGTGAGCTGCCTTCTTAAGCCGCTGCAATCCACGTGGGGTAGGTACAACCTCATCGCTGTTAGGGAGGGAGTTCCAGGATTTGGACCCAATGGAAGTGAACGAACGATGATATATTTTCAAATCAGGATAGTGTGCGGCCAGGAGGGGAACGTCCAGACTGCGGCGTCCCCATGTATTCGCTGCCCTTATATTCAGCCCTTTCCGCCACTTTATTTCACAGGGGAGGCAAATTGACGACCATTTCGAGGCCTGTCTACATCTTGACATTGCGGCTGGGCACACACGATGGCCTGGGTCCAGGTGTCTTTTCTGGTGGCAGGAAATTGATAAACTCATTGGCGAGTATTGTAACCCACGTCACCACAGTGCAGTGCCGACTCGCAGCCGAAAGGAGAATAAAGAAGGATCGAGGGTCTATGGGGCTGGCACTCACATGATGAGTGAGCTGCGCTCCCAAAGCTAATGATTTGAAACAAACCTGTTGGACTTTAATCTGGTCTTGTAAGACAACGTACTGTGCCCACCCCAGTCCAACGCTGGCATCTCCCCATCATGGCTTTAATGCTGAGGTTGAATTGAGCTCACAGGCTTAAGGGTGACTGTTGGGGATATTGGCGGAGAGTTCATCAACATAAATTGGTGACAAACCCCACTCAAAGATACAGGACTGGATTCTCTGTTTCTGAGGCTAAGTGCCAAGGCCAACGGAGAATCCGTGGTGCTCCACGACAGGAAAATGGGCGTGAGTCCCTCACCGATTGCAGTACTGGTGAGGGGCTAGCACCGGCGGCGCGTGGATCACCCACGGATCGCACGGAGAATCGCCGGGTCCCGGGCCGCGCATGCACCCCCACCGGTCACACTGGGAATCACGTCATCAGCCATGCTGGACCGCGTACCCGCCCAATAGGGCAGCACGGTAGCATGGTGGTTAGCATAATTGCTGCACAGCTCCAGGGTCCCAGGTTCGATTCCCGGCTTGGGTCACTGTCTGTGCGGAGTCTGCACATCCTCCCCGTGTGTGCGTGGGTTTCCTCCGGGTGCTCCGGTTTCCTCCCGCAGTCCAAAGATGTGCAGGTTAGGTGAATTGGCCATGCTAAAATAGCCCTTAGTGTCCAAAATTGCCCTTCGTGTTGGGTGGAGTTACTGGGTTTTGGGGATAGGGTGGAGGTGTGGGCTTGGGTAGGCTGTTCTTTCAAAGAGCCGGTGCAGACTCGATGGGCCGAATGGCCTCCTTCTGCACTGTAAATTCTATGATTCCAATCCGATCCCACAGCCCACCCCCTGGCCACCCCCACACCACTCCCCCCAGCCCTAACAGAAGCCCCCCGTCCAGCGGCACGGACCCCAGCCGGGTGTGGCCGCGCTGGACACCTTCCGCAGGTGGCACGCCAGGCTCACGACGGCTGGGGCCCCATGTGGCCCGCGCTGTTGGGAACTCGGCCCATCGGAGGCGGAGCATCGCGGGTGGGCCGACTGATGACGTGCCAACGACGTTGCGGCTATGAAACCCCCCGTAGGGAGGGGGCGGAGCATCGCAAACCGTCGTCAGTCCACCGCCTGCTCCAGTTCCTGCATCGGAAGCCATTCTCCGCCCGATCACCGTTCCCCATTTCGGTGTCGAGCTACGGAGAATCTCGCCCACGATGTTAGTCAGACCGGCTGAAAAAAAACTCCTGGCCATTATTGCTTCATAGGTTAATTAAAGCCAGTTGATTTGGCCAATGGCATTAACCTGTTACCATAAATCGCATGTTAATATTGATCAAGAAAATCATAGGGGGGAACATTTGGATGAGGAGAGGGGGGAACTAAATTTGGAAAAAATGCACTCAGGCAAGTTGAACAGAGATCTATCGGTCGCTAACTGATGTGTTCCTGCAGGAAAATCCATGTGCTGAAGGTGTTGGGTAATCCAGATTGCAAGGAATATCATCAAAAGGTATCAGCACTGGTACAAATACTCTTCTTGCATTCAGCAGCACGCTGGCGGTGTCACAAATGATTATCCCGTCAACCTCTATGTTTCAGAGTTAGCCAACGTTCACCCTGACCTACTGCAGTGATTTTGATTTGGTGGCGCTGAGTGCTTCGAGAGGACGATAATTAGCTTCCTCCTAGTAGCACCTGATTAAATGTTTAGGCAGGCAGTCGGAGCTGGGAACAGGCACAAACTGAAGAAACACACGTTCGTTCAAGAATGGCAGCACGGTAGCATAGTGGTTAGCACAATTGCTCCACAGCTCCAGAGTTCCAGGTTCGATTCAGGCTTGGGTCACTGTCTGTGAGGAGTCTGCACGTTCTCCCCGTGTCTGCGTGGGTTTCCTCCGGGTGCTCCGGTTTCCTCCTACAGTCCAAAGATGTGCAGGTTAGGTGGATTGGCCATGCTAAATTGCCCTTAGTGTCCAAAATTGCCCTTGGTGTTGGGTTGGGTTACTGGGTTATGGGGATAGGGTTGACCTTAAGTAGGGTGGTCTTTCCAAGAGCCGGTGCAGACTCGATGGGCCGAATGGCCTCCTTCTGCACTGTAAATTCTATGGTAATGGACAAACTCTCCTCAAAGCCAGATGCTGGAAATCCAATTTGCCCTACAGGGTTGAGGCTATTGAACTCCATCTTTTGAGGGATGCCGAATGTGAAAAAGGTGTTCCATAGATGCATACTGCCCAGAAGAATTGCCTACTTAGTCCCACTGCATCATCCTCTTGTCCACAGTACCCTACAATATTTTCATACCCATACATTTCTCCAATTTCCTTTTAAAATTTACAATTGAATCCGTCCCCACTTCCCTTTCAGCTAGTGCATTTATAATTGTCAAATCTTGCTGGCTAAAATAATCTTCTTTCATCCCGTCCTTTTATTGATTACCTTAAACCTGGTTCCGCTCCATTCCATTTGTGCTGTGTCTGTAATCACAGACTTAGTGCAGAAAGAGGCTATTCGGCCCATTGCGTCTGAATCGACCCTTGGGAAAAGCACCCCACTCAAGCCCTCGCCTCCACCCCATCTCCGCAACCCCAACCCAACCTTTTGGACACTAAGGGGCAATTTAGCGTGGCCAATCCATCAAACCTGCACACTTTTGGACTGTGGGAGGAAACCGGAGCGCCCGGAGGAAACCCACGCAGACACGGGGAGGACGTGCAGACTCCGCACAGACAGTGACCCGAGCCGGGAATCGAACCTGGGACCCTGGCGTGGCTAACCACTGTCCTAATGTACCGCCCATAAACAGGTCCTTGTCTCATCCTCCGCTGATGCTTCATCCTGAGCTAGTAGTAGTTTGTTACTGCCTTAGTTCCATTCTCTGGAGCAGGGTGGGAAAGGCACGTTACCAGAACGGGAATCAATCCTGCGCTGTTGGCATTCTTCTGAACCACACCTTCCGAATCTGGTCGCTGATTCTCTTAAGAACACAGTACGAAGTCTTACAACACCAGGTTAAAGTCCAACAGGTTTGTTTCGATGTCACTAGCTTTCGGAGCGCTGCTCCTTCCTCAGGTGAATGAAGAGGTATGTTCCAGAAACATATATATAGACAAATTCAAAGATGCCAGACAATGCTTGGAATGCGAGCATTAGCAGGTGATTAAATCTTTACAGATCCAGAGATGGGGTAACCCCAGGTTAAAGAGGTGTGAATTGTACCAAGCCAGGACAGTTGGTAGGATTTCGCAGGCCAGATGGTGGGGGATGAATGTAATGCGACATGAATCCCAGGTCCCGGTTGAGGCCGCACTCATGTGTGCGGAACTTGGCTATCAGTTTCTGCTCGGCGATTCTGCGTTGTCGCGCGTCCTGAAGGCCGTCTTGGAGAACGCTTACCCAGAGATCAGAGGCTGAATGCCCTTGACTGCTGAAGTGTTCCCCGACTGGAAGGGAACATTCCTGCCTGGCGATTGTCGCGCGGTGTCCGTTTATCCGTTGTCACAGCGTCTGCATGGTCTCGCATGGACATTAACCTGGTGTTGTAAGACTTCTTATTGTGCTCACCCCAGTCCAACGCCGGCATCTCCACATCATGGCCTCTTAAGAATGTAAGAAACAGGAGCAGGAGTAAACTATCTGACCCCTTGACCCTGCTCCGGAGTCAATTCCTCCTGCTCGTGGAAGGATTTTCACTTTATTTATTTGATTGAAATCCCTCATTATCTTGAACACCTCTTTTAAATCTCCCATTCATTGGAATGTGGCGACTAGGGGCTTTTGACAGTAACTTCAGGGGCTGTTTAGCACAGCGCTAAATTGCTGGCTTTGAAAGCAGACCAAGGCAGGCCAGCAGCACGGTTCAATTCCCGTACCAGCCTCCCCGAACAGGTGCCGGAATGTGGCGACTAGGGGCTTTTCACAGTAACTTCATTTGAAGCCTACTTGTGACAATAAGCGATTTTCATTTCATTTCTTCTTCCGCCACCTTCTCTGGAAGAGAGATCCTTTTTTGCAATTGAATCCTTTCCCACCTCCCTTTCAGCCAGTGCATTTCTAATCATCAAGTCTTGCTGACTAAAATAAACTTCTTTCATTTTCCGTCTGCTCCTTTTATTGATTACCTCAAACCGAGTTCCGCTTCATTCCACTCGTGCTCTCTGTAGGCAGGTCCGTTGATTCTTCGTCCTCAGCCAGTGGGGGTTTGTTATTGCTGTAATTCTCAAGACTCATGAGTCCCTGAGTGAAAAGGATTCTTGTCTCCATTTTAAATAGGATATTTTTAAACATTGTGACCCTCCCCTAGTTCGCGATTCTCCCGCAAGAAGAAACGTCCTCGCCACATCCACCCTGTCAATACCCCTCAGGATCTTACATGTTTCAATCAAGGCGCCTCTTACTCTTCTAAACTCCAGAAGATATAAGCCTACAACTTTTCCTCACAAAACAACCAGGTTGACAGACCCTTAGGCCGAATAGCAATGTAACGCAGAGTGAAAAATTCACACATAGGCTAAATAAACAGGTCAAGGAAGGTGTAAGAATCGAAAAAGACAGATAAATTGAGCAGGTAACGAGAGTTTGATGGGCAGGATATTGAAAGAAGGGTAATATGGGCGGCACGGTAGCACAGTGGTTAGCACAGTTGCTTCACAAAGCCAGGGTCCCAGGTTCGATTCCCGGCTTGGGTCACTGTCTGTGCGGAGTCTGCACGTTCTCCCCGTGTCTGCGTGGGTTTCCTCCGGGTGCTCCGGTTTCCTCCCACAAGCGCCGAAAGAGGTGCCTGTTAGGTGAATTGGACATTCTAAATTCTCCCTCAGTGTACCCGAACAGGCTCCGGAGTGTGGCGACTAGGGGCTTTTCACAGTAACTTCATTGCAGTGTTAATGTAAGCGTACTTGTGATAGTAATAAGGATTATTCTTATTAAAAGTTTCGAAGGCGCTAATTCGAACAGGGGCGGGGCGGGGCGGGGCGGGGGGGGGGGGCGGCGGCGGCGGGCGGGGGGTGGGGGGGTGGCATACATGTTCCTCGGTCTCCTGGCCAATATTTACCTCAATCATATCACAAAAACCAAATATTCGACCAATCTCTCACTTGTGGGAGTGCGCTATGAAGAGATTGGTTGCCAACATTACACCAGTGACCACAATTCACAGCTACTTCATTGGATGCAGGGTGCTTCGCGATATTCTGAGGTCATGAAAAGCATCGCACATTAAAGTCCTTCCTTTTATGGCACCAGAGAGCTTGACTAATTTGAAACGGGCTGCTTCCAGATGACGGCCTGATTGCTCCACTGAACCGGTGGCTGTTTCTGCCCCTTTGGAACCATGAGGCTCATTGTTACTGATGCCAAGGGCTTAAAACAACAAAATCAAATAGCAACCGTTGCGTCAGGACCAAGAAGTTTAAATAAATCTCCAAAATGAGCCAGAATAAATCCCTGGATCGCCGATTAAAATGATAGCAGATAAATACATGAGAAATAGCAGGGAAAGATCGGTTGTCCCATTGTATCTGACCCCTGTTGGCCCTGGTGCAACAGCTGCACACTATCATCCCTACCTCAGCAACTATCTTGGGTGAACTCCAGAATACTGTGCACAGGGTTTGCAGCACAGAAACAAGTGCGTACGGTTCAACATGTCTCTTACGGGGCACATGTTCCACCTTCAGCCCCCTGCCTATTTTTATTCGCCTCACCTTTCCAACGTGACTGGAAACTGGACATCTGCGAGGTGCTGCGGCCCGTCGGGATCAGCAGAATTGTGACCATTGCCATCAGGCCGGGGCGATCCGACCCCGGTTCAATAAAGAGGGAAGGAGTCCGTGCCGGGAGCCAGCCCCAGGTGTCAAGCTGGCGAAGCTACACCGCGCGCCACGCAACGGGAGCAGAGTGTGATGGACGGGGCTGACCGCTCCCACAACTCTGCAACCTTTCAGATACAAGCTCTTCAGCCTTGCCACGTCCAGTCGTGAATGGGGGCAGACAATTGAACAACAAACGGGAGGGGGAGGCCCCACAGATATCCCCGACCTCAATGATGGGGGAGCCCAGCGCAACTGTGCAAAAAGGCAAGGCTGAGGCATTTGTAACAACTTCAGGCGGAAATTCAGCCAAGCGGATGGTCCATCTCGGCCTCCTGTTGAGGACCCCACCGTAGACGCCTGTCATCAGCCAATTTGGTTCACTTGGTGTGATATCAAGAAATGATGGAAGGCAATGGATGCTGCAAGGAATATGGGCCCCAAAAATATTCCGGCAATAGCACTGAAGACTTGTGCTCCAGAACTATGTGTAGCCAAGCTGTCCCATTACAGCAACAACGTTGGCACCCATCCGGCAATGTGGAAAATTGCCAAGGTATGTCCTGTCCAAAAAAGCAGGACAAATCCAACCTGGCCAATTACTGTCCTATCAGTCTACTCTCAATCATCAGCAAAGTGATGGAAGGGGAGGAGGCATCAATGGCACTAACAAGAAGCACTTAGCAATAACCTGCTCACTGATGCTCAGTTTGGGCTCTGTCAGGGTCACTCAGCTCCTGACCTTGGTCCAAAGATGGACAAAACCACTGGATTCAAGAGATTAGGTGAGAGTGACTACAAGGCACCGTGGCACAGTGGTTAGCACTGCTGCCTCACAGCACCCAGGGGCCCGGGTTCAATTTCGGCCTCGGGTGACTGTGCGGAGTTTGCACGTTCTCCCCGTGTCTGCGTGGGTTTCCTCCGGGAGCTCCGGTTTCCTCCCACTGTCCAAAGAAATGGGGATGCTGGGTTATGGGGATAGGATGGAGGTGCGGGTTTAGGTAGGGTGCTCTTTCCAAGGGCCGGTGCAGATTCAATGGGCTGAATGGCCTTCTTCTGCACTGTAAATACTATGATTCTATAAAGTGCAGGTTAGGTGGATTGGCCATGCTAAATTGCCCTTAATGTCCACAATGTTAGGTTGGGTTATTGCGTTACGGAGATAGGGTGGCTGTGTAAGGTGCTCTTTCCAAGGGCCGGTGCAGACTCGATGGGCCGAATGGCCTTCTTCTGCACTGTAAATACTATGATTCTATGAAGTGCAGGTTAGGTGGATTGGCCATGCTAAATTGCCCTTAAAGTCCAGAATGTTAGGTTGGGTTATTGCGTTACGGAGATAGGGTGGAGGTGTGGGGTGCTCTTTCCAAGGGCCGGTGCAGACCCGATGGGCCGAATGGCCTCCTTCTGCACTGTAAATTCTATGGCAGCAGATGATTGAGGAGCCCTAGCAAAACTGGAGTTAATGGAAATCACTGGGAAAACTCTCCACTGTTTGGAGTCACGCCCAGTGCAAAGGAAGATGGCTGTAGTTGTTGGAAGTCAATAATCTCTGGTTTAGAGGGGCTGGTTTAGCACTGGGCTAAAGAGCTGGCTTTTAAAGCAGACCAAGGCAGGCCAGCAGCACGGTTCAATTCCCATACTAGCCTCCCCGAACAGGCGCCGGAATGTGGCGACTAGGGGCTTTTCACAGTAACTTCATTTGAAGCCTACTTGTGACAAGCGATTTTCATTTCATTTTCATCTCAGTTCCAGGGTCTCATTGCAGGAGTTCCTCAGGGTGGTGTTCTAGGTCCAAGCACCTTCAGCTACTTCATCAACCATCTTCCTTCCATAATAAGGTCAGAAGTGGGGATGTTTGTGGATGATCACACAATGTTCCGCTCCATTCGTCAGATACTGAAGCAATCTGTGAAATGAAATGAAATGAAAATCGCTTATTGTCACAAGTAGGCTTCAATGAAGTTACTGTGAAAAGCCCCTAGTCGCCACATTCCGGCGCCTGTTCGAGGAGGCTGTTATGGGAATTGAACCGTGCTGCAGGCCTGCCTTGGTCTGCTTTCAAAGCCAGCGATTTAGCCCTGTGCTAAACAGTGCCCATATGTTGCAAGACCAGGACAATTTCTGGGCTTGGTCTGATAAGTGACATGTAAGATTCACGCTGCACAACTATCAGACAATGACATATTGAGCAAAATAGAATCCAACCACCTTCCCTTGATATTCAATGGCAGTACTATTACTGAATTTCCCACTATCAACAACATCTTGGGAGTTATCATTGATCAGAAAATAAACTGGACCAGTCACATAAAACTGTGGCTACAAGGGCAGGTCAGAGGTTGGGAGTTCTGTGGCAGGTAACTCACTTCTTGATCCCCGCAAATCCAACCTGCCATCTACAAGGCACAAGTCAGGAGTGAGATGGGAGACTCTCCACTTGCCTGGATGAGTGCAGCTCCAACAACACTCAAGAAGCTCGACACCATCCATGACAAAGCAGCCCCGCTGGATTGGCACCCCACCCACCCCTTTTAACATCCACTCCCTCCATCACTGGCACATTGTGCAGCAGTGTGAACCAGCCACAAGGTTTCATAGATTTCATAGAATTGACAGTGCAGAAGGAGGCCATTCGGCCCATCGAGTCTGCACCGGCCCTTGGAACGGGCACCCTACCCAAGCCCACACCCCCACCCTATCCCCACAACCCAGCAACCCCACCCAAACCTTTTGGGACACTAAGGGGCAATTTAGCATGGCCAATCCAGCTAACCTGCACATCTTTGATGCACTGCATCGACTCTTTGAACAGCGGCTTCCATCCCGCGACCTCTACCATCGAGATGGACGAGGGCAGAAAATGTTTGTCGCGAAATGGTCCAAACCCAGGGAATACCTGAATGCACACTTGTAACCTGGGACCACGGTCAAATGTCTCCAGTCCTGTACATCCCAATATTGTGCGGGAATGCAACCTGGAGCGCAATCACTTGGGCCTTTTAATCGAACTTGTTACATCCCCCAGTAAGTTATTAAAAATTAATTGCCCATTACCACAGCCTTTGTTTCTCTGCCTTTCCAGCTCCATAACAATATCTATTATTCATTTTTATTTAAAGTGCACGGAAAAAGTGGCAACATCAGAAACAATCATGTTCAACTTCATGTCTGCCTCAGAAGTTACGAAGTCCTTCCCTTGAGAGGGGCACCAGCTAATGTGCTGATTTTGACCTGGTGACATTAATCTCTGTGTCTCTGATTATTGGCCCAGATTCAGCACAATTCAGATGCGGAGGAGAGAGGTTGAGTGGAACAGAAGATGTGTCAATGTTCAGTAGAACCACCAGTCGAAACAGGAAACAGCAGAGCAAGAGTTAGCATTTCGGGGTATTAGGTAGCGGTCGGAACATCTTCCAAAATAATATTTGAGGCATTGGAATATTCAGTCCCTCTGCCGCACTCATCCGTTTAATTAGCACATAATTAATCTGCACCTTAACTCCAGCTGTACGCTCCTCGGTTCTCTTCCCTTGCCTAACGAAGAAAAAAAAGTTGACCTATTTCATTTTCTTTTATTGTTCCCCCTTGCTCTAACCTCAAAAGTTTTTTTTTGTTGGGGGGGTGGGTAGAGTTCCAGATTTTTAATATCCTTTATGTGAAGACGTGCGCGGAGGGCGGCATGTGGCGCGGTGGTTAGCACTGGGACTGCGGCGCTGAGGACCCGGGCCCCAATCCTGGCCCTGGGTCACTGTCCGTGCGGAGTTTGCACATTCTCCCCATGTCTACGTGGGTCTCACCCTCACAACCCAAAGATGTGCTGGTGAGGTGGATTGGCCACGCTAAACTGCCCCTTAATTGGAAAAGAAAAATAATTGGCTACTCTAAATCTATTTGAAAAAGAAGCGCTCCCTGGCTTTACTCAAGAGTAGCCTAGCTCTAATGTTAAGGTTCTGTCCCCTTGTTCTGCACCCTGTCACCAGATGCAATAGTTT